>NC_092523.1:14304230-14607692 GCF_037038585.1 Patagioenas fasciata | reverse complement strand
TGACCCTGTCATTTCCATGATCCCATTTTGCTGGCAAAACACAAGGAATCAGAGCTGACGGAGGCGTTACACCAGCTTTTGGAATTAGTAACTCTTTCTGTGGGTGGATAAAATATTTTCTGCTTACTGATTCAATAAAGGCATCAAATCAAGCAGAAAAACTTGATTTTCCTCCAACAATGTATTACAAAAGAGAGAGAAGTAAGAAGCTAAAATAAAACAGTTCCAAAATACTGACACATTCTGTTTTAGTAGAAATATGCCCGATTTACAATGTGTAGATATTGCTTTACAAATATATACATAGAAGATCACACACGCATATGTAGGCATATGCGCATATGTACACGTATGTATAACCTTAGTTGTACATACACAAGACATTTTTAAACTTCTTCCCCTTGGGCATCCAGTATGTTTTACATTGTTTTATTTCTTATTCAACTACTAAACTTAAACATTACTTATTATGTTTTGTACATTTTAATTCACTGCTTTCTTTCCATCCAAAAGCTGTCTTGACATAAATCAAAGGAAAAACTTGTCTATTCAGTCGACAAAACATTCCACAACATATTTAAAACTTTTTTTAAAAAACAACCAACCAACCTCTGTGTGGAAGCTTCAGCTACTAGAACAGGCAGCAGAGACATAGCTGAATTAACATTTTCAGTTTTGTAAAATATTGCTGAGAAATCCCAGAATACTGCTACAAAGAATTACTATTTCTACAATAGAAACAGTACAGAATATAGTACAAACAAACAAAAAAAAAAGAAGATAAATAATTTAAAAGTAATTCCCTGGAGAATTGGCAAATACTATATACTCCTCAATGAAGAAAGTCCTTACAGATAATCTTCATGTTTCACTATCTTAGTATAACGAACAAAGAAAGCCCTGCTACTTGTAAAAACACAATTAAGTCAAGACAAGAAAGCAGTCTGGCACTGTGTGGGAGCCAGTAAGACTCTATTTTTGGAGTTCTTTAATGGCTACTTCTTTCGTTTTATTGGTTAATCCGATTGAACACTCTCCACAAAACACAGGGTAAGCATTCAGTGATTTTCTATTGGGTGGCAAACATGTAACTGATTTGTTGCTTTTGTTTGTTTGTTTCAGCTTTACCAGGGAGATAAATGCTTGGGCAAGAGACTTAATTACTGGGCACAAACATAATTTTTAAAGACAGAAAGATAATTTATGACAATTACAATTAATCTTCTTTTTAAAGGTTACTAAAGAGAGACTGCAGTTACCAACATCACAGGTGACAGCTCAGAAGCAGCTACTGTCAGCAGGAACAGGGATGGCACAACATCCCGTGATTTAGTTACACGTTTCTTATAAAATGCCCTGCCACTGAATGTGTTCACTGATCACGAGTACGATACCCAAAGGGTTTTGTTAGATTTGAAATATGTATATGAAGCCAATGAGAAAATGCTTCAAATGATTCATTACTTTTCTTCCAGATGAGGCTCTAACGTTATATAAAAGCAATAGCACATATGAAGTTATTGGTCCTTCCCTTAGGAGGTGTAGCCAATAATAACATGAGTCACTCCTACTCTTTGCTACTCATTCAGTGTTTTCATTAGTAACCATTTTTCCTATAACTGTGCGTTGTAGAGAAATCCCAAGTTTTCTAAATTATTGCCACAGATTTTAAGATTAATACAACCCCATTTTTAAGCCAAATGACAAGAAATAACCATGCATGGGGAGAGAAGTTTGAATGAGGAGCTTCTATATGCGTCTCTCTGTAAATCAGAGCCTTCCAACAGGCCAGCCTGAAGTTTCCTTCTACCATAAGCCACAGCTCAGGCTCCACTAAAACTCTCAGAAGTTCTATGCAGAGGAGGGAATCACAGCCGATGGGATAAGAAACAGGCAAGAGGTGAAAACAGAAAAGTTCCTTATCAGAAAAAGCTGAAAACCAAGATGTAAGGGAAAGCAGACGAATCCTGATAAACAGGAGAGAGGATAAAGCCACAACAGCTTCTAAGTTAGCAAGCCTAGGTCACTGCATCACTAGTTTCATGTGTTTCGCCATTTACATATTTTATAGCTAACAGTCAAATCAAGAAAAAAGAAAGTGAATAAGCAGTTACTAATTCTTGAGCTTTTTGGACTCAATTTAGGTATTTCAGTTAAATATTCGACGTTTGATAAAACAGATCAGGGCTTTAGTTTCAATTAACTCTTCTTCCCATTGTCTTCCTCATTGCTAAAAATCGTTCTCTAAAAATGTATTAAAGACATTCCCTCTGTAGCAGGATATTTTACGTATGCTAAAAATAAAAACTCTTTTAATAAAGGAGGCATGATCTGCAAAAGTAAGGTCAAAAAAGCAACCAAGAACCTGGATATAACACTTTAGGAAGAAGTTTTACAGCACATACAATAATTCAATTTCGTAAATCAAAAGCTGAATTTCACCAACACATTGTGCTATAGTTGAAAACTAAATAGGATTAACAAAAAATACGGTAGTCAAATTTCATTAACAAAATTAAACCTCCTACATAAATTCTATCACAGTCCTTTAGTATTAAATTGTTTAAAAAATTTCCCCATAGCTTAAGTATTGAAAAGCCGCTGTCTTGAATGAGTGAGGCATTTGCTAGGACTATGATCCTGGCAGCATGGATGCTACAGTCCACTTTGCATCCACAAAGCAGCATAAGCAACCTAGGATGGAATTTGACAGTACTATCTATATAAAGTTTGACTGTTAAGGACAGGATCAACTGCAATCACAGAAGAGATTTTGAGGATTATTTTATGGTTTCATAAAGGAAATTACACTTCTTTTTCCTCTCCTTAGTTAATACCTGAGGTGAGGTGAAAAATCACTGAGAATTATCATGATAAGTGGTTAAAAGAGAGTTTACAAAAAGAACATTAAAAACTGTTAGAAATCAAAATAACTTGGACAAACTTTTACTCCTCTTACCACTGCAATTTTATGCAGACTACAGTTAATAAAATACAAATAGTACCCAAAACTTAACCACTACTGACTGCTCTTGCTGCATTTAATTGCAGTTTCTCAGCTTCTGCATTCACAGTTTTCACACAGTAAACCCAGTTATTTCAGTATTAAATTGGTAGCTCCACCTAGTGTTGTTCAGGACCTATTCCAACACGAACTGAAAAGCAGAGAGCTAATCAGAGCATGTAGCTGTGTGCTACTTCTGCTTGGAAAAGCAGTTATACACCTTGCACAAAGAACTGACACCCACAACCCCAAAGGTGCTTCTTCACTGGTGCTGAATACGAATAACTCTCATGGCCTTACACTTCCAAAACATGCCAATTTTTTTCCTTTTTGTTCATTTTTGAAACATTTAAATACTGCTTTTAAAATCTCAGGGGGACAAAAAATGGTGCCTGATATCTTCTGGGACTTTATTTAGGGACACCTTTTGATACCATTGATTGTATAGTATTGCTATTGCTGCAATGGACCCTTTCAGGCCTAGAAGTTGTTTCTCAGAAAGCCTGTTCCTCCAGGATGGACAGAGCCTGAGGAGCAGCAGACAGCTCAGCTGTTTCTATTGTAATCTCCTGAGGGACAGATAGCTCTCTGGATAATGCTCCTATTGGTACCCACAGAGCCTTTTTGAGAAAGGTATTAAATTGACTTGGACGCCTATCTTCAACCCCAGATGACTTCAGACTGTATTTTTCTCTACCTTGATTGCAGCAACAGCCAGGTTGTAGCTGGTGCTGTGGCAGAAGCAGAATGCAGACAGGGCTGGCTCACCCCCTGCAATATTGTGGTTATGTTGAGGGGTTGCAGAAATACAACATAGAAAATGGTGAAGTTTCAGAAGATCCTTTAAAAGGGCAAGCTTACCTACACTGTTTCATTTGGATATACCCACTCCCCAAAAGACTCCAACCAACCAGGCTGTGTGCAACTCAGATGACCGAGAAAAAAAAGCACACATTTGCTTGTTTTAAGTGACACTTCCCCTGCCAAGAAAGGCATTGCCTCACTGATCCACTTTGTCACCTCAAGAACAACTTGCTGACACTCTCTTTAAAGTGCTTGCACCCTACAATCTGGAAACTGCACTTGGTAGGAATTCATTAGTTTCTCTGTAGAAGGTGCATGCCAGTTCTTTAAGGCATGTCAATTTGGAGGTGTTAATTCTGTATTGCATGTACAGTACATTCTTCCAACTTCACATCTGGTTGGAATGTTAAAAGTTTTGGTTTTGAACCACAAATCTCACGCAAAGTGGAGTCCCAGAAGCATGGAGAACATCTCTTCCTTATGCATAACCAGGGTGGCAGATGATTCTGATTTAAACAATGGTGTGACAAAGGCATTGCAATGTTGGTGAGTGTTTTTCCACAGACAAATGTATTTCCCCCAAACCCAGCACTGACTGTATGCTGCGATGCATTTTTTCATCTTAGCCATAGCCATAGACTGAGAAGGAAGGAAATTCATCAGCTGTTGTGGGGTCTGCTCTACAAAGACATGCAGAGGATACTTTATTTTTCAAATAAATATTTACGGCAGTCCTAAGTGTGTCACAAACCCATGTCTACAACACAAAATAAATCAGTGGTTAGCTCAACTGGAACTGTTTAACTGTGTTTTACAATGGCAAAGTCAGTTAAACAGCGATACCTATTTTCTATTTCTGGAATGAAATGTTGTGTAACATATAATACAACTGTTAATGAAACAAGAATTTCATAAAAAAAAAAGTTTTCCATTTCTCAAATGATATGATTATTCGTATTCAGTTCACCAAAATAGCAGTTGCAGTACCATTTAAATCTTAGGATAACTTGATTTAGTAATTCATTAAGAATGTTACAGCCACAGACCACAAGATACTCTTTTGCTTTTTTCTTACTAACAAATATCAACCCATAAACTTGTTTTTTATTCTTCTAAAAACTCTACTACTGAAGCTATCAGCAAGTAAGCAGGTACAGCAGTTCTGAATGTTCCCTAACAACTGAAAAGAATCTGAGGTTTCTCCATGCAAAAATAAATACCAGAACTGAAACCTAATGTTTTGGTCACAGAAAAGCTGCTGTCCCCTGCCACCATGTGCTCAATGGTGTCTTTCTCACTTGGGATTCTGAAGAGTTCACACCATTCTCCTCCAGCACCTGCCGATGCTACTGACCGTATCCTTCATGATAGTTTAGTGTCAGAGAGTGAATTGGACAACCTGGATCTCTAAATCTTGTCTGTCCTGACGTCTCCGAATCACTTCAGAAATCTACTCTGCAGGCAATGGACTTGGTTGTTCTGTTTCAGAGCTCAATCCTAAGAACCTGTCCTAGTTTTGCTAAAAACCAAGTTTCTCTTTTAGTGAATTTTGCCTGTCAGCTAAAGCCTTCATATTAGCTGCATTCTCCTAGAGAACCAGACACGTTTTGGTAAACCTAGCAATGGAATGCAAACTTATTGATAAGGACAGATTGACATCTCATGAGAGGGGCAACGAGAAACAAGTGACCAAGAAACTGACCAATGGTGTATAACATTCCATTCACGTGAATACTTCATATAAAAGTGGGAGATCACGAGGATCTCATTCTCTTTGCCCTTCTTTGTCCCTTCTGCTTATGGCCGACATTAGGAGAGGACCTCGTTATTTGTCCCTGCGAACTGAGGCCTAGTGAGAGACTGAATCCATCTCCGGTTGGCTACAGAGTCTAATCCAGGACTTTGGGTGCTGGCTCTGCAGTTGCTGAGACTTTCAAGATTGGTTTTGTATATTTTGTATTATTTTCTCTATTCTTATTAGTAGCATTAGTAAAACATTTTTAATTTTTCCAACTCTCTTCTCTCTGTCCTTCTTTCCCTCCCGATCGCCTGTCCTGAGTGGGAAGGGGGGAGAGGGAGGGGCAAAAAGGGGGAAGCGGTGGGGAGAGGAGGTTAACAATACATCTGCCAGGGTTTGATTGTCACTCCGCAATCTAAACCCTCGACAGAACCAAAAATCTCCTACAATTCTGAGTCTCATTTTCTTCTTGTGATAGCACTATTATTTGTCTTAAGTAACTTACAGTAAGCCAATAAACAAGGAACCTACATTTTTATTTTTAGTCATTATGCCTATAGATTTTTAGACAGTTCACTTTATAAAACCTGAAAATAAATTAATCTATTTAAACACAATGCACACTTACCTGTAAGCATTAATGTAATCCTTTCTGTGTTGCAGAAGAAAATCTTTCAGCTTTCCAATATGGGAAATCTAAATGAACAGAAATCATAATTGAATTTCAGTCAGTAGCTGATTACTTTAAATATAACAGTTCAGTATTTCACACTTCAAACATAAACTAGTAAAATTATTTATTCTGTAATTAAATAGAATAATACAATTTACTCTTTTATAGTAGAATTTTCACATTTTGCAAGCAGTCGATACCTAAAATCACCTAAAAAAAGATCTCTTTTATGAAAGCAGAACTCAGAGACTAGTAGTAAAACTACATCTTCTATCCAAAACCCACAAACTAAGTACTAAACATTACTAAACACTAAATATAACTACAATATTAAACATTGAAAATATCAAACATGAAAATATTGACACGAAACATTATCTAAACGAGCAATCGAGACCTTAATGTACATTTCAGAAAACATACTTTGTGGCTGAAGTGAAGTAGTATCCCCGTCATCTGACAATCATTAGTAAATCCTGCCAGAGGATACATCCCTATCAGATTTCTATTTCTGGATTTCCACTTCACCATGGTTACATCTTGTTATAAATCCACTTGATTTTCTTTATTAAAAGACTTGACAAAAATCCATTGAAAAGATGAAAAAACTGCCAAAAAATCTGAAAGAACTTTTACAAACTTTATTCTGATTTAAAAGATTTGGTGTAGCATAAGATACTGTCTATTTTGGAGATCAGAGCAACTACGGAAATCTAGTTTAATTGGTCATAGAAATGAGATGACCACCAATATGAATTCCTTCGTAGGTCTCGAAGGAGACATGATGGGGGGAGGGAGAGGGAGAAGAATTATATACATTACTGGTATATATTTTCAAGGAGGAGGCAGGGGGAACCATTCTAAAGCATATTATCAAATGTTCATTAATAATTCAGTGTAAAAAATTATGCAAGGAAATTTATAAAACAACAGCTGTTTCAGTTTACAAAGACAATAAGTGTAGTTTACTCATTTATCTGGGAAAAAAGCATCAGAAGCTGTTCAGGTCCTAAAATCCTATTTTCATGCAAATGTTCCTTGTAATTAAACAAACAAAAAAAAACCACAGAGAAAGAGCACAGAATAGTTTGGATAAATAGAAGATTAATTTCCCCAATTTTTTTTTTTTCAAAAGATCAGCAGTTCTTTGAAAAAAGAGGAAAAAAAAATTACTTGAGATCACAGTGATTTGTAAAACTAAAATTAAGTCTTTCCTTGTGGAAATAAATATGCATACACTCCTCTACTATTATTTGCTACATTTCTTTTTTACTACAACTCATCGTATTGGAAAAGAATTTTCCCAGTTTTCATGTTTAAAGTTTTCCATGTGTTTAACAGCACCAGAAATTTCACCCCATCCATAGCAAACTGAGTTCTGTTGGTACCTCTGGTAGATCTGAAGCTTCCTAAAGAGTGTTAGCCCCATCATAAGCAATAAGAAGGGAAATTCTGAAATCACTACAAGATCAATGAAGGACAAAGAACTCTGGCTAAGCCATTCTACAGATGTTCCTTCTCATCGCCACTGGAACTTATTTTTTGAATACCAGTCTCTTTCTCAGCTCAGACTTGGTATTGTCATGAAATTTGCTGAATAGGTAAATTAAGCTTGACTATGAAAGCAAAACATTTTAAACAGCCATACAGTGTTTCAGTAGAACAATAATACTTAATAGGCAGAAAGAAAGAACTACAGAGGACAAAGAGCAGAAATGTAAAATAAGAAAGAGATTACCAAACATTTACATTAATATGCGAACAAACACTAAAGTAGAAAAGAGATTAGCAAAATTTTATAAGTAATAAATCTTAATATTATTGCAATAGCTACAATTAGGGGTGATTAACAAGCAGAAAGAATTGGAATGACAAGCAAGAACACTGTCTTACAGTAATTAATTCATCTAGTCACAAAGAGCATTCTATTTAGGTTAAAATTGTCATCGTGTGTTTGAATTGCACTGACCCCACTTTGCCTCTCCTTCATTTGTATAGCTATTTTCATGAATTTAGAATGACACCATTATGCTCATACTCGCATCGAGTTCTTAGTTCCCAAGATTTGCATCAGAAGTGAGTCTTCTTGTTCTGCTTTCCCTCAAATTCTAACAGCACCTTCTGGGATCCTGCACTGCTGCTGTTTCTCTTTTGCCTTTTCTTACCATGTATTACTGGCAGAGTTTTTAATTCCTTATTGCTGCATCAAGAAAATTAAACAATTTTATGAAAAAGGTCTCACTGGCATTAAAGGGAATGTGAGTTTTAATCAAAAACTTTTTTTTTTTTTTTTTGGTAATGGAGGGTACAATGCTTAATCATCTGCAGACACAAAATATCCCTGATTATACAAATATAAATCTTGACAATATCTCCAGGGTTATCAACCTACAATTAACCTGGGGTTATCAGACACACACCATACACTCTTCACAAAGTTATCAAATTCCAGCCTAAAAGTAATAAAGCATCTTCCTATTTCAACCGAACGACTTTATTAGAGTCCTACTGCTCTTATTATGAATAAGAACCATCAAATTTCCAGGTTTACTGATTATCAGCTTCTATCCATCTGTTCTTGTTTCAAAAGAGTCTTCTCCCTTAAAAGCTCTGCTTCCCTGCCCATGTGTTTGACTTTACTGCCAATAATCTGATCTCCCTCTAACTTCTGTAGCCCCAAATAAACAACCCCAACCATTCAGATTCCTCTCACAGGACAGTTCTGAAGCTGCTCATAACTTTCCTCTGCATTTGCTCCAGTTTGTATCCATCCTCTTCCAATGCAGGTGACTAGATGGGCATTCCCTAGTGTTAGTGACTTTGTAACTCAGCTAGATATGTATTTTCTTCCATTGTTTTCATTGACTAGTTTCTAGTTTATTCTTTTTTCCAGTCTCTAAATGCATATTCTACTGCTGAACTTCTTTCTTCTCCCCACAACTCCAGACCCCAGAGTAATTCATCATTTGCTGCAACATATTGTGCTCCTCCCCCTCCCCCTCTCAGCATTCCCTCATCAGTAAATTTTACTTATTTTTTGCATTCCCCCAAAATAAGAACAGTACTAAACAAGAAGACTTTTAAAATCAATCCCAGAGTAATTCTACTGTTCATGTCTCTCCAGCCCAATACTTCTTTCAACACAGAACCATTGCTTCTGATCATTCATCTTATTCAGTCACTATTTTCTCTGCTAATTTCCTCTAGACTTCCTTTATCAGACACTTTACCATCAGACACCAGCTCTTCCTAATGAAGGAAAAGGTTTTCTTAAAGCATCGAGTTGGTTGGTGACATCCTACTTTTAGTAAGATAGCAAATTATACTGCATTGTATCTTACCTTCTATTTAATTTTTCCCCCTTAAAATATTTTCTGAAGTCTGGACCACTTCTGGGTCAGGCCCTGCTGATGCCATTATTAATTTCCTTCTCCTGACTTAATTATAGGCATTAAATTTGTTGTCTTCTGATCAAATAGTACCATCTTCAATGTATTGCCATTAAAATTAGCTGCCTTCAGAACCTGGGATTTCTCAAATCCACTGTGTCTGAACTCGAGCCAGAGATAATCTGATAATCACAATCTGACTGCATTAAAGCTCTCAGATTCTGTACAATTTCCAATTCCATGTTCTGGTTCCCAGTATATATCTTGCTTTTACCCTGCTGGTCCATGGCTTTCTTCTTATTAATGTAGCCTGTATACCATGCCTAAACTACTATTACTCTTCCATCCAGCTGCATGACAAATCCACTTGTTTGCTAATTTCCTTTTTATTTACATAGCTAAAGAATGTTTTAACTTTGACGGGTTTTAATACCATTAGTTAACTCATAAATTTTGCCTAATGTGACCTTATTTCTATTAATAAAAAGCAACAGTTTTCTTGGCCAGTCTGTCTCTCTTTGTCTCTCCTCCCCTGCTTCATATTGTCCCTGGGCTAATATTTTTTGTATCTTTTCTAATTAATCCTTCAAGTAGATCTAGAACAATTTTAAATCCCACTTGCATTTCAGCATATCCATTTTTTCCACTCCATTTACCCATTCATCATAACTGCAACTTCCTATTTGCTGTATATGCCCATTTAAAAACCATTATACCACCAGTCGACACAGCCGTCAAAAGGATAGATGAAAGCAATTTGAAGACGAAGCACAAACACATCCAAGTATTGGCCTCCTGTCATGGTTCCCATTCTTTTTCTCTGGAAATTAGCTTTCTTCTTCTCTGAAAGTCTGGAGCAGAGAAATAAGCCTTTCCTTCAACCCTGAAATAATGAAATTATTTCCTTTTTTCCTCTGAAGAGAAAAGAGGGCTCAGAGAAATGTTCTTCATATTTGCAGCACTCTTGTACTATGTTAATACTAAACTTACTTTATGGGGAAGAGCACTACTGAATTTCCAGATATAACTGACATTGTTATGAGAATCATGGGAAAAAAGCCCATTTCCTCCCAATATTGCCAACATCAGTTACATCACTTACGGGCTTCTGTTCACCACCAAGACACAGAGGGTTATGTTCTTCCTGACAATGAAGACTACTTATCAAACTCCACGCTCTCCCTCTTCCCATTCCCACTGGCACTTCCTTGAGGGTCAATACCACACATCAAAACAATGAAATTACTTCTTTTTAAAATTATTCTTCTGGAAATAGAAGTAATAATGCTTAAGACCAAATATAAAGAATGGGTTTATCTCACTTGAGCTCCACAAATACCTGTATCACAAGGGAGAGCAGAAGCGAGAGAGCACCAGTCGGGAACTTCCTAAAAGACACATCTGCCATATTTAGTAACAACTTAAGAATCTTAAAATTATAACCTCCTAAGCTCAGGTACCAAAGCTGGAGACTCCCCGTGTTATTTAAAAATTCCCAAGCGTAGTTCTGATCATGAAAAACCAATCGATTCTCTGCAGTGAAGCGGCAGCAGTTTTCCACTGGTTGGCAACAAAACCATCAGCATCATGCACGTAAAAAACACTATAAATACACAGTAAAGCCTGCAACATAACTTTTTTAAACTTACTTTAGGTTTCAGTCTGTACTTCAAAAAATATAACTTCATTGTAAACCACATCTTTCATGCACATTATCTGTGTTTCATTGCCACTGTAGATTTTTTTAAACAACTCTTATTAAAACATAAAAGCAAATATTGCACATAACGCAGGTCCAACACAAAAGGAAGCTGTGAGTGGCTGCCATCTGCTACCACAGGTGGCATGCACAACTCTGTGTAACTTGGGGCCTTCGCTAGAAATGGTAGATGTTCTTCTAGTTACATGTTTTTCTTAGGATTTTAGAGCAGGCTACATGTTTAAATAACAAGAGAAACAGGAAAGCGTTCCCCCACAGCAGCATCTCCAAAAGGTGCAGATACTTCAGAACCAAGATGTTGGCTGTGCTTCCTTCAGTATCTTAGCGATACATACAGCATTTCTTTCCACTCCCAACAAAGAATTGATCACTCATGAAGCAGTAGGTTCCAATTTGCATACGTTTAACCCACTGCAAGAAGCAGCAGCATTGTTTACGATTAAAATCACTGGAGTAGGTTCCCGTGACGTGCTGTAGAGAGAACTCGACAGCGGTGAATAGTCATTTTTGTTGAACAAACATAGCATTTTATCAAGGTTACTCTTCCATCAGAACAATAAGCATCTATTTACTACCACATAAAATGGACTTTTACACTCCGTATTATGCTGCCGCTCTGATTTTTTAAAGGATGTACTTTGTTAACGGAAACAAAAAATACTTAAACCCAAAACATAATAGAAAGACTCTTGGCAAAAGTCATGAGACACCACATTTACTGTTGATTCAGCAGCACTGACAAGCATTGCTGATGTGTCTTTCCAGTCATAAAAATTACACTGAATTTTTCAATAAGTCCAAAAAGCCTGATCTTCAAATCTCTTACTTAAATAGATCCCATCTACAGAGTCATGAAAGGGTGACTACATTCCACAATCCCCTCTGCAAAGAGCAGAAAATTTAACATTGTTATAATATTAATATCTAGAGATTAATCATATTTTCGATTCTAAACATACAGTCAACCCAAACACAACCATTTCCTATCGCAGAAGAAATTAATAATTTCAATAAGAAGGTGATGTACAGGGACTGCATGTTTCCAGCAAAAAAATTACAGTCTCAGTACTAGGAGATACAGTAATTGGTATAAGAATATAAACTTGGTTTTATTACCAAAAAAAAAAAAAAAGTTTAATATGTCTAAACCCTATTAAACACAAAAAAGGGCATATTTTCCATAGTGCATATAAGGAACGCAAGTATTTTCAGAAATCTGGAATAGAACCCAAACAGAATAGATATGATAAACGGAAACCAAATTTATACTAAATAGATTTTAAAATTAAGAGCTTCAGCTCTTACCTAAACTATTGCAGTTGGAAAAGACTAGTTTGAAAAGTTTTGATAAAGAAAGTACTCCTATGGAGAAGTTTTCCACTACAAACCACCTTTGATTAGATAGAGTTATGAACTTTTGAAAAACACAGCACATGAAAGTCCAAGTCCCACCAGCTTCCTTCTACGCTATATTTTAAGCACTGCGAGCCCATGGAATTCACACAGGCTCCTGCAGGATGTTGCCTAAGAACAGACAAGATTTTGCTTTTGAAATACTGTTAGCTGTATTCTACATTTCAGAAGCTGGAACATTCAAAAGACAGAATTATATCGTTCCTTAATACAGTGACATGCAACAAAAATTAAACCAATTCAATTAAAACAGAGATTAAATTCAGGGCTGAGGCTTCAGCCCTGAATTTAATAGCGTGAAATCTGTTATTGAAGGCGTTTGGGTGGTGATTTATTAGGAGGCCATGAGGTGGTGCTGTCCCCCCACAGCTGATGGTGGAGGAGCGCTGGCTGCCTCCGCATGGCAACCGGCCGGTTTTCAGCTGCTGCGTCTCCGGAGGGGACACATTTGGTTTAGGTTTCCCCAGCAAACGTGGAAGTTTCTCAAAGCAGGTCACGCAGATCAATTGCTCTCGTAATCTGAAACCCAAAAGAGCAAATAATATCTAAACTGGCGTGGGGGTGGCCCGGTGATGGACACGGCAGGAGGCTTTGGTCGGTTCCAGCATACATGGTATAGCAGCAGCGATGAGCAGGGAAACATTTTAATTGCTTTATTAGCAGTCTTGAATTTTGAGCAAAGGAATTAACAGAACCAAGAATGGGAGCATTGTATTAATAAAATGTGTGGTACCTGCAGTAAGAACGTACAAGATTGAGTTAAAAGGCATGAAAATTAAGACTGAGGTATTTTCACTCTTTAAGGTGAAGGTGGCAAAAAAAACTTGGAAAATATCTAAAAAATAAAGTGTGCAATATTATCAGTATTTTAATTCAAAACAACACTATTTTTTGGTAAAACCAAAGCGAAATTTCAAGGAATCACTGCAAACATTTGCATTAGCCATTGTGGGTTATTGGAAGATTAAAATCTGTCAGAGGCAGCACTCAGTTATCATTAACAGACTGATTAAGAAACCTCTAAACTGCAGTAAGAAGTGAAGCCCAATTCCTAACATCTGGGCTGGAGCAAAAAATCCTTCCTTTTGCTTAATACCAAACTGGCAAAAAGGAAACACTAAAAAAGCACTACCTTGTGCAGTAAAGAAAGAAACAGCTTGCTTTTAAAGAATTTTTTTAAAATTCCTGCTCTACTTAGCATATAAATACTGTTCAAAAACTTCCTCTAATTGACTTTTGCTACTCTCAGTTCACATTTGAAGTGTTTAACTTCTAAAGTGCACTTTTGATCTGCATTTGGTTGTTTTGATTTTTTTATCAACTGTTTATTATACGAAGTGGAAAATCTTTTAGTAAATAACTCACTATCAGCCTAAGAGCCTCACATTTCATCTTACCGTGGTTTCCTTAAAAATGATCCACAGTTGGTATAAAATTTGGTCATGTCCATGATGAAGAGATTATGGTTGGAACTTTGTGACACAATTGCAAACTATTCTTCATTCAAGACTCTTCTAATAAGAGTAAAGCAAAATGAAGATCAAAGAGCTCAAAAGCTTCAGTTCCCCACTGACCATAATAAAGACAGAAAGTAGCCAGTATCATCACTAGATTTAGGTTTACTGTGGTGTTCTTTGGAGGTGGGATTGCTGTATGTTTTTAAAATGTGTATGATATTTACAGCAAACTCCAGCTGTATAGAAAAATTATTTTGAAGCCATCGAATATTTTTCCATAATGGTAATTATCCAAAAGAATACACTACATTCTTAAAATCATTTTAATGCTTTGTATTTCAGGCACTTACAAATAGAGAAAAAAAAATCTTATTTAAAGGATAATTACTTATAAACACCGAATTTCAATTATAAAGCAGAAAACTGCTATAAATGTAGAATTTAAGATAAAGACGTCTGTGTTAATTTTGTCACTGTTTTCTTAGGTCTTGTGGGAACACAATGGTTTGATACCTGCACATACAGAAACACACCTAAATATTCTGAAAATGGTCTGTAGAGGGTCAACTGGAATATGAGGAGACCTCCAGAAAAAATTAACAGTAGGCTTTCTAAAATACAACATCATGCTAAATGTTTTAGTAAGCAGTCTTCATTTACTCTCTGTGGCAGCAAATACTTTCAATAAAAAAAAAAAAATTAAAAAAAAGCAACATCTGATTTGAATAAAACTTACTATTTCCCTTTTTCTTGTTTGTTGTCCAACTCTAATCAGTACTTTCTTTAACATTTATATTTTTACACAATCATCCAAAACCTCATTGACTAAAATATAAACCCCACAACAATTGTGGTGAGTGTTTTGGTTGAGAGATGAAAGTAAATTGGTCAAAATACATATTTGCAATAATTGGCCTTTACCATTGCCGTTCAAAACGCTCCATTTACAGCCTTTCAGTAACTGTTCAAATTTGCTTGTAAAAGATATTTTTCTTGTCCCTTGTTCTCACAGTCTGAACTCATTTAGTGCTATGTCTTCTGGACTCAAAGATGTTTTACAACGTAAAAAGATTTCCAGCCTCATTTAACAGACATACAGTAATATAATGTTACTCCGCCTGATCACGATTATGAAATGGAGAAACCAAGTTTTTGCAGTGTGATTCAGAGAGAGTTGCATGTGCGTCACTTGGGGACTAAAAGGATCCGCTTCAGAGGCCGCCGTCCCCAGCCGCTCTGTGCCGGGCCAGGGCCTCCCTCGCAGCCCCACGCTCCCTGCCAGCCCCTTTCATCCAGGGTTCTACAGCTGTGCTGTATTCACACTAAATGCACCTACACACCGATGCAGCACAATCTGACACAGTGCTCAGCCTGTCTCAAGATTCTACTACTCTGTCAAATACAATTCAGGGAGACAAGCATCACTTTGTTTCAGCATTCAAGTATTTTTTTTTTTTATTTTCATCTTCAGTACAATAGTGTTCTTAGTGCAAAAATCAGTGTTTCAACACCTTCATTTGTATTACACAGATGAAACACGGATGCTCTGCTGTTTGTGCCAAATAACAAGCTTTTCCCCCCATTAAAATGATGAACTTGACAAAGGAAACGCCCCGCCAGAAATGAGAAGTTTATGATTTCATATCTAAAGAACACACATAGATCAAGCACAAAAGCAAATAAATAAATATACTGGAAAGAGGCTAATTCTGTACATGTTAAGATTTTTATCCAAATGTTTTATGGTATCAGCAGAAAAATTAAGACAAAGGGTCCTTTCTTTTCTCCCTCCACATGTAACAAGAAAACTGAAGATGTGGATCATCTGCCCTAAAACCTTAGGAACTCACTGGGCCACCTGGTCCCTTTAAGTCCTTACGTGGCTGATGTGGAATGACGCATTAAGAGAGGCTATTCACATCTTTGGTAAATGTAGACAAAGTTTCTCAATCGAGCACACGGATCTCTTCTGTTCTGCCCCACTTCAGATGCACTGCTTTGCTGCATTTTTTGAGTGAGCTACTATTCCTGTTATGGCACCTAGGAAGAAGAACCAATCAAACAAACAAACAGAAAACCTCCTCCATCCCTTGGGAAAATAACTCCCCTCCACTAGTCCTTATAACAGCAAAAATTTTGGGTAAACTGAGGTGAGGAAGACAACAGTATCCAAAAATAAAAGGATAATCCTTTTAATAACTCTTGAACCAGACAGGAATACTGAGTCAATCTGAAATACAGTCTGCTAATATTATCCTGTTCCCTCCACCCTGCCCCTTTCTAGGAAACAAAAGTGTCTTATAAAACAGTAATTAAGGCAAACCATGACAGGTTCTCAGCTCTACAGCAAGGGCTAGAAAACTAACTGAGCGCAAGCTGGCCTATAAGTATCACTGAGAATGAAGGCACCTTACTTTGTCCCTGCTCGAGAATCTTCTGACATGACTGAAGTCCAGCTGTAATGCCTGAGAAAAATCCCTCCCCTTAGAGTGCATCACTCTGACATATAAATTAACTACCAAATGACCTTTAGCTTTCCAAAGTAACCTGTAATGTGGCATGAAATAGCGTCCCTGGATCCCTGCATCTGTTCACCACAAAATGCTATTCATGTTGGGTTTGACCTACCTAAGGGTATTTGCCAACTGGTTTGGCCCAGTTCTCTCCCAACATGGGAGAGAATAATTTTTACTTGAAAACATTCCAGTAGATTGTCACATAGAAATTTCTCCCAGGAAAGCATTTGCAGAGTTTGACAGCAGTAATCTTTAGCTGTAATTAAAAGGGAACTCAATGCTATTCTCTTGCATCTGAGTAATGCCGACAATTCAAAAGTGTATTTTTTAATCACTGAAAGCAGAAACTACTGACAAGAATTCAAGTTGTGAAGTAAGACACTCTTCCTTTCTCACTTGTTCTCAGCCACGAATCTCAGTAAGATTTTTTTCTTTTAAATGTCCACTTCCTGTAATTTTAGAGTATAATTATTTTTATTTTTTTATGATACCTTTGGGGTATCATTACAAATATTTTTTAAGCATTTAAACTTAGAAAAATAAAATTAAGTAATAGCTTCTCTTAAGGAGAGACTGTCAGCCCTGCTCTGAATAAACAATCCCTTTAAAAAGCAATCTAGAGATTTATATCCCCTGTAACCATAGAAATTAATCTTGAGTTTAAACAAAATAGAGTAAAACATAATTTATTTAATGAAAATCAGAACACTGCTATTACAAATGAAAGTTAGGTTTCTGGTTTTTTAATTCAGATGGTTTTGTATGCAGCCATAAGATTTTACTTGATGGGCTACTTCTTATAACTTAATCATACTCAACCAATTTGAACAACGCATTCAGATTTCCGAGCGTTTTAATTTTACATGAGATAGATATCAATCACTAAAAAAAAAAAAAAAAAAAGAAGTTGAAGACTTTTCAGATTAAAGAAGCTAAAATTAAATGTAAGAAACATATTTAATTGTAAGAGCAGTCATGAGAAACTGCTATGACATTATGATGCCATCAAGAAGAGAGCACAAAAACCTCTATGAGTTTTTCATATAAAAAGTTTGGGAATAGCAGAGAAGAAGAAAAAAAACCCACAAACTGGGAAACATGTCGATATGTCAGCATAGCTAAAAAAAATGATGTGTTCAGAAAAAACAGTGTATCCTATAGCCTAAGAGTACTTAAAAAGTTGCACGAAACATTCCAGCATGCAGACCCTCAAAAACAATGACAATGCATAAAGAACTTAAATACTGAATAATAATAAATATAAATAATAGATTTTAATAAGAACAAATAATATTAAATACTTATAGCCCCATTAAGTAAGAGCTAAAAGAGCATCAGTATTTTCTGTATTTTCAAAAAGCAAGGAAAATAACTTGGAGCTAACATGATATGCTTCACAATGTAACATCAAAACAAGAAATTATAGCCCCAAACCCAGAAAAGTTTTTCACATCACAATAGATTGAAATAGTTTCATGTGGGAATACCCATAACAGCCGCATAAATCTAACAGAAGTTGCAAAAAATATACAAGTTTACAGTACAAGGAATCTTTATCTGAAGAAATACAACCTAACAGACCATTCCTCTAATTCCTGTACGGATTATGACAAACTATTACGCGCATTTCTAGTTGTTACATTACCTGTATATAAAGTCTTCTTCTAAGCCTCTCTCAAATCATATCAACAGAAATTATCAGGAAAAAAATAGCCTTATGTACAACTAGAAAGCTAAACTCCAAATCCTAAACCAAATTATTCTGTCTATTATAAAATAACAGATTAGGGAAGGGAAGGGAAGAGAAAAAGGGAAGGGAAGGGAAGAGAAAAAGGGAAGGGAAGGGAAGAGAAAAAGGGAAGGGAAGGGAAGAGAAAAAGGGAAGGGAAGGGAAGAGAAAAAGGGAAGGGAAGGGAAGAGAAAAAGGGAAGGGAAGGGAAGAGAAAAAGGGAAGGGAAGGGAAGAGAAGGGAAGGGAAGGGAAGGGAAGAGAAAAAGGGAAGGGAAGGGAAGAGAAAAAGGGAAGGGAAGGGAAGAGAAGGGAAGGGAAGGGAAGGGAAGGGAAGGGAAGGGAAGGGAAGGGAAGGGAAGGGAAGGGAAGGGAAGGGAAGGGAAGGGAAGGGAAGGGAAGGGAAGGGAAGGGAAGGGAAGGGAAGGGAAGGGAAGGGAAGGGAAGGGAAGGGAAGGGAAGGGAAGGGAAGGGAAGGGAAGGGAAGGGAAGGGAAGGGAAGGGAAGCTGTTTAAAAACCCAAAGTTTCTGCAATTACAATAACTGTTCACAAGCCACAGTAACAACTCTGAAGTCCCCAAAAGCTCCCCTACACGGGGCAACTCAATGTGTAGCTTTGCAATTTGAAAACCCGCAAGCTGTTACAATACTTGCAGCTGAAAAGCATAGCATTTACCATAATTTAAAACTTTATTCTAACTTTATTTTTTTGTCTCACTGCCTGTGATAAAAAGATGAGTTTCCAGAATGGCACTGCCCTTACCTCAACTGAGGGTCTTTTAAAGAAGGAAGTCAAGAGCTGAACATGAAAGTGCCATTACAAAGCACTGATTTCAAAGAGCAGGTTTTCGTTGTCAATACATAAAATAACAACATTCTTTAGTCCAATGTATGACAGTTCTAGGATGCCCCATCAGTCTAACCAGACTGCAATCTGCAGTGTCACTGGTTTACTCCAAATATTTTGTTTGCAGATCCAACTGTATGACCTTATCTGAGCAAAACCTGAATCTGCCTCTTCATTCACAGACAGAAACTACAGATTTACTTGCAACAGCTTTAATGTTTACCATTGAGAAAACAAATGTAACAGAATGGCATCCTGACAGCATTTTAACATGGGCTCCTTCCAAACACACGTCTCAAACAGACAACATGGGTGACTTTTGCCAGCAAAGAAACTGCCTGTCTTGCAGAAAATGTAAATCGTATGCTCCCATCACCCTTCCCTGACTCTCTCCTTCACACGCATGCACCCACCCAGAAAAAATTTCTATTTCTTCCAGCTGCATCCAAAGCCTGACAACACCGAACGTACCATATGTTCCTCTTAACAGCACCTCAAACAGAGATTTATGAAAACCTCTGTATTCAGCAATGTTCCATAGCCGCAATAGCAAAAATATGTCAAAATTGCACACATTCAGGGCCTGAAGCATACTGGCCCAAATTGATGCTTGCTCTTGCAAGGTCACTAGTATTAAGCAGCAGAAAAGAAACTTCGATGTGACTGAGGTGAGCTAAGCAACATAATAAGACACATGAATATGCATCATCCTAACTAATGATAACATGGTTCTGGTCTCCTTATCTTACCCCAGTCTGTACTGCAGAATGATATAGGAGACTCAGCCAAACTCAAGGCTCACATGGACATAAAAACGCTTGGATTGTAATAAAAAGGGGAAAGAACGGACTCAATGAAGTGAACTTTGCAAGGCCATACAAGACACCTGAAAATACAGCAATCCAGTCCTGTCTCCTAGCTAACTCACCTGTTACTGTAACAGGCAACCTCTCCTTGCAATGTGTTGCTCAATTCAGAAAGCATTAGGTCTATCTCTACAAAGCCTCAAACTCTCAGGAACCCTCAAATAACGTAGCAGGTAGCTTTTGGATGGTATGCATTGACAGAAAAGAAAATACACAATGTGCAAATAGGGAGAGAACACAGAAACAAGTCAAAAAAACTAAGGCAAAAACTTAACACAGACACACAAGGTGAGGAAAGAAAAGGGTTGGCTGAAGCAAAAGGAAACGGTGTCTGTGCTGAGACACACCACCACCGTGTGCTGCCACATTGGGTCTGAGGTTCAAGGCCAAGGGCCTCCAAGAAGACAGGGGTGTAAACTATGGAGTTATCTTCATGGTTGCTCAGGAAAGCAACAGTCTCCATTTTGCAATCACTAAGTGACTGTAAGTACGACTGAGCACCCAGGCAGCTGTGAGACAATCTTGGGAAGTAAGATGGTGAAACACACACTGATACATCTTATATTTACTGACAGATTTACGTTCATGAGCACTTTCTGTATTTCTGTTATCCAACACCTAAGTACACCAAGATAAGAACATGTTAACTTCCAGTCAGAGGAAAGGGATCATGCCTATAGATGAACCCATAAAAGTTACTAAGAAGCTCTGTGTTCAGATTCAGTGTCCATCAAGCAGTTCCATTGTGTCTCACCAACCTGTACACAGTGAAGAAATCAATGTTACCCCTGTGCCTTTTGTCATAAGAACCAGACTGCCGGCATACAGCTGAAGTAGCTAAATGCTACTGCATTGCGGGGGCGGGGGACGGTGAGGAGAAAACCAAAAACAACTGGATAGAAAAATATTTGTGTTTCAGCAGATATAAATAGCTAGAAATAGAAGTCTCTATTGTAAGATGGATACTGGATTGTATACAATTTTAACTTAAGGTTAGAGTAAAATGCTACTGCAATTTGCCACACCAGTGTTTTACAGGTGTGGTACAAATTCTGTGAACAGTTTCTCGTGTCAAGGACGGAGGTGATAATATGTTTTCCAGTTTTGAATTGGATTACAAACACCTGATTTACTGACACCATGCCACTGCTCCACAGTTCAGCTCTGCACTGCAGATGAGTCAGTATAACTGAAATGCATTTCACCAGTATTTCAGTATTCTGCCCATGCACAGGCACGACGTACTTAGGAAGAGAGAAAAGCAAACATGACATTCCTCCCCACTGGGGAGCTATCTCACTAGCAACTTTAAGATGAAAATTTTAAGGCTATGAATGGGAATTAAACCATGAAAGCTTAATAAAGGGAAGAGAATTTATCATTAGGAGACTGGTCAAGATTATGTGGTAAATGTCAAGCAAGTATCAACTGTATTAGTAGATAGAACAGGAGTTAGTAAAGTTCACTGTGACACAGAGGTGAAAAAATAAGAGCAACAATGAAAAGTGAAGGAAGGGAAGGACTGAAGACGGAAGAAAGAATAAAAATGACTGTAGAACACCATGGTCCAGTAAAGAATGAAAAAACCCAAACCATCATAAGATACAACCTGGCTAATGCAATAACTATATTTTCAGTGCAAATGTGACACAGATGCCAGAAACACAAGAGCTGGCATATACTTGGGAAGAATGGGGTCCACATTTAGGGTAGTAAAACAAAAAACACACGTAATAGGGGGAAGAAACAAACCCCTCAAACCAATAATTAAATCTATTAAGATGTAACATATTCTCCTTGAAAGTGTTTGAAATAGCCTAAACAAAACACTGTATGATATATATAAGCTAGCAAAGAGAGGGCTAATGTGACCTCATGTTTTTAATAGTATGCTTTCACTCCTCAGCACATCAGCATTAGACGCAGAGCATCCCAAAACTATCAGTTTTCCCCACAGAAACACACAATTTCAAGTGCCTGCAGCTATAATATTATACCAATGAAAAAGCACATTGTTGAATGCACTAAATAGCTGCATAACTGCATGGCAGCAGCACAGATACTGAAAGACGTGATATCTGAACTGGTTTGAAGGTATTTTTTATTTTTTTGTTCTGAATAATCTTCAGTTCCCTTCATAATGATTCAAATACTGTTTCTGCAATAAGCAGTTCAAGTGTCTGTCTGACATTGCTACAGCATCAATAAGCATGGAAAAGACAAATAAGAATGACTAATGATAGAAAAACTGAGAAGGGAAACAAACACCCCCATCTAAATAGAAGATTTTACTGATGTAAATTTGTTTAGTTACATCTAGCTGCCTTGTATCAAATTTGCTGAACTGTGATTCTTTCTGAAGTTTAAGTAACTCAACATAATTTTTCTTTTATTTAAACTGATCTGAGGAATTTGCACTTCAGAAAATAGAAAAAGCATAGCTTTAATGACTACATTCATCTTTTTTTATTGGCTAATTAGTAGCCACTATTAATACTAATGAATGATATGGAGTCAAGAAAATGAAGAAGTCCAAAAAGCAAGAGCTAGACAAGAGAGGAGAAAAAAGACAAAAGGAAAAATAAATTATATAGATTAAAGCTTCACATAGACCGCTCTTTTCCTTTTCATTTCTTTGTCTTACAAGACAAATTAGAAAGCAACAAAAAGAATAGACCTGCCTTCTGCTGCAGAAAGAAAGTAAAACAACTAACCAGATATTTTTGGACTACCAATTTATCCTTCCTGCAGTTAAAATACTCTTACAACTTAAATAAACAAGCAACTATTAATTCTGTAACATGCTGGTAGAAAAATCAGGAAACAAACACAGTAACAAACGAATCAATTGGAGTGCAAACAAATAGGAAATACCAACAATAAGAAAACAGTGACACTAGAATTGTGTGAGAGGGATTTCAAGAGAGAGCTATGACAAAAAACAACACACAGAGCCAGAAGCACAAGCACGCATCATCAGGAAAGTAAAAGTTGGAAGTTACAAATGAGGGCAAAAAAATCTACTCCTCTGAAATTAGTGAAACAGGAGAAAACGGGGTGACTCCTGCAGACCCACTATCTTTTTCCAAAGTCAAGTTCAGGGACTATAATACAGTTAATAATCCCTTTATATTTAAAAATGATCCTACAAGGAAATTAAATGCACTCACTTGAACAGAGGCAGTTAAAAGCTGCCGTGCTCTCTGCCTGCTTCAGACTGTGCGCTCCGGGGCAAAGGATGTACGAGTAATTGTAAGAGCTCACTTAAGTAATCTGGTTTGAAAACAGTAAAAAAAAATACCCATTGAAGCACAAGGGACAAATACCTTCATTTTTAAAAATTCCCTTTTTTTTCATTTTAATGGAAAAAGTTGTTTTTTAAAAAATAATAGTACTGCTTTTCTCTTACATTACAAATATAAAGTGCATGCAATGCACATGGCAGTGTTAGTTGAATTTGACTCACTTGTAGTCACAAAACAAACAAGGTGGAACTGTATCAACCAACCCTCACTTGGAACAATCAGAGTTGATAAGGTCATGAAAAATCTTGAGAGAGATATGAAACAGTAATTTTTCCATTTTTACTGTAACACAGTTGTTGTCTGTTGTAGCAGGCGCTGCTCTCTTAATGATTACTGTTAGTAGCCTTAGCATTTTGCATGAGAGGAGGAGTGTCACTACACCTTGGAATTAAAATTATTTAAAGCAGACTAAACGTAGTGTAAAATCTAGACTTCTCATTTCAGGTAACCTACAGACTAAAGGCATCGCCTCAGTTTACTCTCAGAACATACCCATTTTAGCTGTTGGTCTAAAACACTTTCATTTCTGAAGTGCAGTGCAGCACTGAAGCCCTATAAAATGAAATGGAGCACAAGTAACAGATTTAGCATCCTGGATGTAGTAGCCTTTTCCTAACTCCTATGATGCTATAACACCATTTCATTACATCAATTAAAAATTCAGAAACTTACATCAACCATCTTTACTTTCAATTACAAAGCCTGGTGCTATGTTGAATGACAGCATAAACTTTACCACAATTTCCAGGTGAACTGGTTATTTCTTATGGGTTTACGTTAAAGAGGAGAAGAAAGAGTGTTAGGGGGCTTACTGGAAGAGCTCACTGGTTGTAGACAGCGTATGGTCCTACCTTCTGCGATAGACCTACTGACACAAATACCATTGTACAACGGATTATGACATTAACCATTAGCAAGAGCTGAAAGGTCGTCTTAGCTCCTGATACGGAGTTAAGGCAGGGAGGAAACAACAAGTTCTCAGTGTTTTTGTAAATAGGATTTTGATGAGGCACTGAAATTGAAGACTGGATTTCCTGACTTCTGATGTGACATACCAAAACCTACCACATTTCCTCATCATATATTATTACTAATTTTGCTTTAAAATTACAATTATGAAAATAATTTGGTACATTTCCATATTACCTTTTCAGAATACTACCATTCATCCAGAACACTACTATACACTACAACACAAATCAGAAGACAAGTATTAGAGGACTCTTTCCATGCTTATAAAATATAGAGACAAAATACATTCAGAATAATCAAAGCAATCTCTTGGGCCTCTCAGCGTTAGAGTTATGCAACATTCCATTGGATCATTTTTTTTCTCAAGTGTTACAAGGAAAACCAATTATACATCAAAAGATTCCTGCTTGTCACATCAAATTTACTACTCATTGGAACAGTATGACTTACTCGCTAAATACGTGTTGACTTGGAAGTCATAATGAACCACATTCTTAACTAATTACAGCAACTGCTACAAAATACTGATTACTATAAAGAATCAGTACGTTAAACTAAACGCACCAATTACCACAGCCTTCACTTGCCAGAAGACGCCATTATGGCACAATTAGAAGGTAAAAATACAGTGTTTATTCTGTCTTTAACCATTGCTCCTCCGCTGCTACTGAAGAGATAGGAAACACACTATTGTAACAACTTGAGTCTTGCACCCCGCAGTTGGTTTCTGCAAACCACACGCATCTTTATTGCAAAGAACACTTTTCAAGTGAAGGTTGCACACAAACCATCATGTAAGGAACGAGAACATCATGTTTGCAATGTTATTTTGTCAGAAGGTGAATGCAGCACAGGATACTTCTCAACAAGATGTATATTATGCGGTTTGTCTCATTTGTGGGATAATGTCAAAAGACGCCTGGGCTTCAACTTGGCAGTCAAAGGGATAACCTGTACTAGCTGCTACTACCTGTAGCTGTGAAAGTATTCTTTAACAATGTCCCTATGGCTGAATGGATAGTCTGTTTGCTCTAACCAAAATAAATTAATAGCAGAAAATCTATTTTCAGCACAGTTCCTAGTGTGTGTCAACTCCTGGCAATATTGTAGTCAGGTTGGTTTGGGGTTCCTCTTTCTAAAAGAGCAAATCTGAAAATCTGGTTAATCCACTTTCCTTACATTTAAAATTACTTAGCCAGTAAACTCTTAGGACTTGATGGCATTTTATTAACTTCGCTGGGATAAAAATGTAGTCATAAACACTAGGTCAAAAAATAAAACCTTCGTGATCTAGCAACTAGGTAGCAAAAGTAAATCCTTTAAAAACTATCAAATGAAGCTAAAAATAAAATTAAATAAAAATTCAAGTTTTAGACTGTGGTCAATTGAGGTCTAGACAAAACCCTGTGTTTGTTCACTGCCTAGTCTCCAGTCTGCTCCAAGTTTGAAAAGGTAATTGAACTCAGTCTGTAATTACTGGATTAGATACAGATGGGCCCTGTACATTTCAGGGAGGAAAGAACTGTTTTGATTCATTTTATGATTGCCTGTAAGGTCAAACTCTTCAAAATGTACTTTCATCTGTTAAATGGTTTCTCAAAGTCCCAGGGGGACATCTTCAATAACTGATGTTTTAAGCAATTTGAGTCTATCAGATCGAGTCTTTGAATGTAATACACTGTCCATTTTCTGGAATTATAAATGTGCATGTAGGTTAATTGCTACAACTCTTACATGTTTTCAAAACTACACTTTTCTGAAAAATTGCAATTTTTACCCAACAATAGTTATGCATAGATATTTGTAGAATTTTTTTGGTTTAGCACACAGAGTATCTTTGGAAATACGAATAAATATCGCAAGTTAGAAATATCCTTACTTGTAATTTCTTCCCATTTGCCAGAAGGTTCTGAGAATGCTCTCTTAGGACCCAATTCAACAATGTATGAATAATCCAAATGAATTCAGTTCACTTCTTACAAACCAAAAAGGTGAAGAACATACCTTTATAAAAAATCCCCAAAAGCACTCAAGAAGATTTCATTTTTAGCACTCTCCTATTTGAGCCTTCATCATCACTCTCATTCACAGGAAAAATGAGCATTAAACTTTCACTCTGCCAAGAACTTTTTGCAAAATATTTTCTTCAATTAAATCAACCATAACTCTGTAGCCTGTTTCAGTACAGCCACGTTCTAATCTTTCATCTTTAAATGTCTTGCTTAGATACAAGTTTAAATGCTCCATAAAGGAGCTCCACTAGCTCTGCTGTCAGTTTGGGATTCTCAGAGCTACTCTAATAGCAATTTAAAGCAGAAAACTGACCGTGCAATCAGAAGGCAATATAACAGTTTGACTCATTTTAAGAGAGGTAGGAAACTTCATTCCAAACAACTTACTATTCAAGAGTTTCAGTTTATTTGTATTACAACAACCTTCTTGCTTATAAAATTCCAAGAACGTGGTATTTTTTGCTACAACATACATTTGTGTTTAATCAACAACGATATCTCATTGGCAACAGCCTCAGTCAAACAGTTATCTTTGTAGGATCAGACACCTACAGAGTTGTTCTGCCAGAGATTTAGTATTTAAGCACCGGTAATAAGGATAATAGCAAATATGTTAATATAACCTACTTCTGTCTCCAGGTGTGCTAATGAAAGAGGCTTAAGAGCATAGCAAGTTATCTCATGTAATTTCTACAATTAACGTTTTCTCCATATTATTTCAAAGTCCTCCCCATAAGGGACAAAACCCGAAGTCAGAACCAACCGCTACAAAGCCCCAGCAGAAAGATGCATGATAATAAGAGTTATTTGTGTGTCTGCTCAGACAGAAGATTGCACCCATCATCATCGGGCTGTGCAGAATTCCCACAACTTACGTGTCTCACTGAAAGAAGAAACTTCTTCCCCTGTATTTTAAAAACTGATTGATACAAATCAGTTTATTCAAAACAGTTCTATCCATAAAATGCCTGCAAACAAACGACGGGTTTTTGTAATAGTAGCTCTTTTTTAAACGCGAAGGTATCAGTAAAAACCACATATAAACAAACAAAAAAAAGCTCTTTGAAGTAAAATTCTGATTCTTATTAGTGTCAAAAACAAGCAAGCAAATTGGCTCAAAAGATAAAATCCATGTAATATTTGCATTATCCTCCTTCCCCCATCTCTAATGGATGCTTTTCAATGTATTTCTTTAAAACTGGAATAATAGTCATACCGGAATTTTCATAGGGTACATATGCTTATTTCAATAAAATAAGTCTCAAACTTTGTCATATAGAAAAGGCTTCTTTTCACTCATTGTAAACAACAACAACAAACAATCCTACAAAAAATGTACATGCCTTATTCCCTACAAAATAAAATTATAAGTGTATTGTATGGACCCACAAACCACTCCTGAAACTGCTGTAATTTTTCAGATAATAAATTCTGAAGCCATGGTAAATAAATAGTCAGACCACAGCACCATGTATTCTCTCTGCCACAACACAGAAGAAAATAAATATAAGAAGTTATACTAGGTCACATTTTAGACCAACTAATTAACTCTTTCATATTTTTTCAGTTTTTCTTCTCCTTCACATTTTGATTACCCCATAGATCTATTTTCCTGTATTCGCTGTGTACTCCAATACATCATATTCAAAACCATATGAAACATACGAAACAGTATTTGAGCTCTCATAACTACTGGCCACCTATACATCAATGGAGTCCACAATGAGCTAAAAATCTTAGGAAGTGGAAACAAAAACATTAAGAGAAATAAAGTATATTCTTACAATAAGGTAGTCTCACTCACATTATAGTGCATCATTCTGTCTTTACACAATTCTTTAAAAAAAGACGATATCCAATTCATACACTTGAAACTGATTTGGTATGAAAACTACAGAAATGTACTATTATTTAACCCATTAATATTTCACACTGGATAATGCTCCTTTATTATTTAAATTAAAAAATTATTTAACTTTCTACATACAGGAAAATAAAAAAAACATTAAAAAGAGGCTACTTATTTGCAGTAAGTTACTTCTGTAGCAGATAACTAGATTAAGCACCCTGTTAATTCTAATATAGTTATTTTATCTCTAGAAATACTTTAAAACTATGTTTCCTGTAAGTTCATTTACTATTAAAAATGAAGACAGAACATGCATACAATTCGCACAGTTTAAGGTCAGACTGATCAGAATCACAGGTCACTGGAGCAGTAGTCTGGGCTTTGGGAAACCAGTATCCAATTCTTTGCTTTGGTACGAACCAGTGTCCCACATGTACAAAGGAATTCCTGAGCCATCCCCAAGCATTACCTCCTACATTACTTGGTGAGTACTGTATGTAATTTGCAATACATGCACGTGACTTTGAGATTTCAAGGGACGCAGAATCTACCAAATCAAGGGCTGACTGAACTGCACTACAAATAACGTACACATTTTTCAGCACTGTATCTTATTTTTGCCTTTTCACAGGAGACTTCTCGTGATCATGTCCCCTAACAAAATAGGATGAGCAAATTTCCCACCACAAAGTACGTTTTTCAGACTTCAGATCATTCTTGTATCTCCCTTCTGTAAAAACCAAAACAAAACAACCTCCTATCACCACCACCACCGTATTTCTGAAAAAGATTGACATCAGTACTGGACACAACATTTCGTCTATACGCTATATATACTGTTATACTCTTTTCCTTTAATTGATATTTCCCTCCATGTTTCACTAAACTTACATCTTTTAAAACCTTACATTTCTCTGTTTTGGTATTGACTCCATGTGCCATACAGACTAGGAGCCAAAGAGACCAAATTATACCCTGCTATAACCACAACCAGAATCGATAAATGCCCTGCTTACACATGCAAAGGTAATATCACACCCAAGAATCTTTGCACACGTCATAATTTTTCTACATCGTTGAATGACCCATGCCTTAATTTAAGCCTACATAAAGAAACCCTTTCCCTTGAATATCACAGCAGAAATGACATTATACATCACACTGCCCACCTGAATCGGCTCTAAATAAATAATATATAACAAAGACAACTGAAGAAAGGAGAATTTTAAATTAATCAAAAATTTGTAGCTGTCGCTTGAAACCGGGTATGAAACAAGGTTGTGAAAGAATATCCCAAGAACATGCACATCTGTTTAATATTACAAGCCAACGGTCAACATCCTAAGTGAAGTTTTAATTTAATATTTTTTCTTTCTTGATGTTTTACCTTTAGTCAATGCCTCATGAGAGTATCAGCTTTCTATAAGAAACTGTTAAATATAAAGAAATGTTATTGTAGCATGTTTATAAAATCATAGTTCGAGAACCTTTTATTTTTCTAAAGCCTGACCACAACTTAATTATCTGCAGGACATTCCAAGCTCACAATTGCAAGCTCCAGTTCCCAAGCAATTTTAAGCAATATCTACTGTACAGGACATACGGTATTGCAAATACCACAACATGGTAGTGTTTCCAAAAGTCTGCATTAGAGCCTTTAGACATGGTTTTTATTTTCAATAAATATTTGCTTCCCTACTAATCAGTAAATGGTTTTCATCACCATTACATGTTTGTCTTTCACATGTCAGTTTGCTATCACCAATTATTTTTAACAAAAATGAACTAGTTATAAAAAAGACAGATATAATGCATAACATGCCTTATGTTATACATAAAGTATCATGAGACTACAGAGTATCTTCCTCTGCAGTTCATACAATGTTTTGCTTCTTTTCCAGGAAAGAACAACAGTAAAAGCAAGGAGAAAAACCCCAAACCTTCTAATGTTTGAAAATGAGAGGATTAGCTTGGCCAAAAACCCTCAAAGGGAAGCTGGAATTTCTTTAAGAAATCTCAAAATGCCTGGGAATGCAATATTTTTCTGCTTTGCAAGAACATCCATACTGCCTGAAAATGGGTAAGGAAAAAAAAAAATCACATAATGCAATTACATCTGTATTTTACACAGGTCAATCTGAAAACCAGCAGATGATACAACATTGCTAGAACCATTCAGAATTCCAAGAGTATGCTTTTCCTCCTCAAAATACCGATGCTCTGTAGAACACCTTGGTTTCAACACATTGCTTACAAACCCCCTGGTCTTCCTGCCCCTTTAATCAACTCTCCCCTCCTCTGTGGACTGAGGACAGAGCCCCCCAGAGCCAGGAGTCCCCCCACAGACCCCCACTCCTTTCTCACCAACCGGCCAGGCCTTGGGTGTGTTTTGTCCCAGAAACCCCCCAAAGTCCTGCAGCAGAATCATTTCTGGTCTTCTAAAGAAAAATATCTATGCATCTCACCTGTAATAAACATGTGAGGACTTAGTCTCCTCTCCATTAAAAACAACCAACCAAACCAAACCAAAATCCGTGAACAACCATATTAGAATTGTAATTAGAATACTCTAGTACACTTACTGGAACTTCAGTTTTTAATGAGTCACCAAGACTCCTTCTCAACTGCAACCATAACATTTAGCAGCTTATGGATGTCCCAGAGAACCCCTGCTGACACTCACTCCAAACCCATTTCACACTTGCTGTTCAGCCAAGATGAGGAGAGGTGGGAAACACCAGTCAGTTGCACCTTGTACCACAGAAATAAAATACTAATTTTAGAATCACTGATATTCCATTCCATCCACATTCAAAACCATTTAAAAGTCGAACAGAAAAGGAAATACCCAGTGGGAGACATCAAGCAATCTATTAATAGTGGAAAAGCAACACTGAAAGGAAACTGGATTATATTTGACTGTATCTGGCTTTTGTCTTGTTTGTTTGTTTTTCTAACACTGAACAATACCTATGGAAATAGATCTAAATTTGGGCAGATGCAGTACATCTGCTTTTCTACTGCTCCCAGCCTTCCCTCTAAAAGGGGAGGCAGAATCAGAATAAAAGGGTAAAAAGGGACAACAAACACCTTGAGGCTGATACCTGATCACTATAAAATGTCATTTTTTGGCAGACAGAAAGCTTTAACACACCACCCTGAAGTCAGGAAACTTACATTTCCAATGCAGTTTCCATCGTTTAAAATTCAGTGCAATTACATCACACTGTAATATTTTCAACATTAAAGAACATTTTCCCCAAATTGCTGGAAATTATTCATACCTCAATTTTCACCCTGTAATTGCTTTCACTGCTGAAGCTATCATACCAGATTTTAATATTTGCCAGTCTGAAAAATATTTTCAAGCATAGCGGTCTGAAGTTTCAAAGACAGGGCATATAATTACATAATCTTTCACTGAAAATTTATATCCTCTTGTCTATAGTAGAATACACAAAAATGTAATGCACTCATTACCAAAAAATCACAAGGAATCAGCTCAGCATTACGGCAATAACTAATTCAATGACCAAAACCAGCCTAAACTAGCAAAACAAGCATCACTACTACTCCTTGGAAGCAACATTTTGTTACTGATTTTTGTAAGAAGTTGCAAAATCTTTGTTTTGAAATAGCTGTTCCCTGAGATTAAGAGAGTTTAAACTTTTTCTTTGCTGATCACGCATGTGAAGCGTAGTTAGCATCCTAAAGTCCAATACCTTCCCATTTTGTTAATATTTCAATACACTTCCGAGTTCAAAGCAATTAGCATTGTAATTGTCACAGAGAAGAAAACTCCTTAGTACAAGTGTAGATTCAACAGACTAACAAAAGCAGTACTTTTCAAATGTCCAAGATACGAGGAACACCTCTCTCTACCTAACTTACCAAGCATTTCTGTAGACTGAAAATGAGAACGGCAGGATGCCAGGAAGAGTTATGGTTAAGTTCTTCTGTGGGCTACTAGCCACAAAATTCATCCCATTTTTTGAAAAGAGGATGAAGGGAATCAGGATCTTTAGGTGACTAACTTCCAGAGCAATTAGCTTTATTTTAGCCTCGCTGCTAGTACCTGGAAAAATAAATCCCAACAGTTAAATTTCTAATGAATCACACCAATATTCTTTTGGGCCTGCCTATTCATAAGTTCGTTTCTGTCCCAAACAAGATATTATAGCTAAAAGATAAAAGTACAGAGCTCAAAGCTTCTAGTTATGACAGTGTATAAAAATACTCAAAATAATGAGCTGTTCTTGCTCCAAAATCTTTGATAAAGAACTCACAGAAACAATGAAAAACGTAACTGCATCAACTAAATTCACTAACGTGTAAGTATTAAGTTTCATTCTTGCTCTTCTTTCTGCCGTTTCCCTTCCTTTCAGTCCAATCTAGATGTATTCCACCATAACCTCCTGATACTCATTCTTTTCTTTTGTATCCATATTTCCACCTCATGTTAGACCGTCTATTCTCCAGTCTACACCATTCTGTTTTCTTTCAGCTAAGCTGGATTGCTTTCTGTTGCCTTTCTCTTCCATTGTGTCTTTCCAGCTTTTCAGCTGCCCCAGGACGCACTGCCCTGCCCCTGGCTGGCCTTTCTCCTTCAGACCTCTTGCTAATGTTACCTATGTTTGAGAAAAGAAGGAGGCTACATATGATAAATCTCAGCTTACTTCCATAGGCACTACAAACTTTCATAAATTTTACTCTTCTTTGTGGCAAGATGACAAATCAAGAACTCAGAGGAGGTATCAGGTAAACAGACAACCGCAGGCGGAAAAAGGTTTGTAGTGACCAGCCACATGATGTAACAATTCCTCCAACAGTAAGTCAGGAAAGAACCTCCCACAACCAACATGGGAGGAGGTGAGGTGAAGGCGAAGACAATGTCCTCAACTGCAGCTGGAGGTACTTTTGGACTCCTCAGCACCACATGAGGACCAGTTAGTCAAAACAAAACTAACACGCAACTAAGGAAAGTTACCTCCCATGCCAATTTCCAATCCCACTGTTCAGTTATATAAAAAAATAGTTCCCATGAAGTTCAGAATGTATTCAAAAACAAACAAACAAAGCAGGGGGGGGCGGTGACAGACATCTGCACATGCATTTCCCAAAATATAAGAGTTCATAATTCTTTCCCAAGGCCAACCTACACCCTTACCACCGTTACTAAACTGAGTTTTGCTAAAACCAGAATCATCACATGGGGAACATTAGTGATTTGGCATTTAATCCTATTGCATCAAACAAGGTCCGCATTTCATCCCCAAAATATTGCAAAAAAATTAAAAAAAAAAACCCTTTCCTCTGCTATTTCCTTAACCAGCTTTTTATGTGTTTCTCCCCTAGTAATTAAAACGATCAGCTTCTTCCCCTTCCATCTCCCAGGCTAAATTTCTTCTCTAACAAGGATGAAGGAAATGAGAGGTAAAACCAATAAATGCTCATAATAAAAAAAACTAACATTAACCATAATTTGCAAAGGGGAAGATATAAATCTGAAATATTAGAAAGCAGTACACTGTAACTCTCAATTTGAAAAAGTATAATTCAGAATCATACTTTCCTGCCTAAAAAAAGGGAGAGGAAAACCCATGTGTGTGTAAATGAGAATAAAATGCAGCATGATCAGTGAACTCTGAGGAAAAAAGTGACTGTTCATAACTGTGCAAGGGAGAAGTCAGAATTAATCCTAATGACCTCAGCTATGGGTCCAATTTATTAGAATTTACCTCTCATTAAAAGTTAAGAAGTGAACTGAAATATCACTTGCTGTCCAAAATTTGGCACAGTCATTAATTTCTAATAAAGCCCATAATTGGCTATACCATAAGCAGTATATATTTCCTTTGCATCCAAATACTCTCTCATGGGAGCCATTCTCATGGAATAATTAGAGTCAACATGATCACATAAACTAACCTTAGTAAATCAGGTTAGAAATTTTTTTGAGTATAAAACCAAACCAATTAAAGCACAGCATTTTAAGCATTTTTGGCCCTCTTCTTCATAGCACTGGTCAGTATCAGCCATTCAGCCTCAGAGAAGCAGTTCACTAGGTGACCACGCAGTCTGCGATGCACTGTCTGTGCTCTGCCATGGACTTTAATGGGACCACTCTCAGGTATGGAAGTTTTCAGGATTAAGACCCATTCAGTTATACCCTAGATCTGGCAAATACATGTCCCACCCTACAAAAAGTTAATATAGCAAGCTGGTTATTTCATTATGTTTGATACTTCTCAGTCTTTTAAAAGGCTTAGATGTAATTTGATACATATTGCACACACCAACCTGAACCTGACTCAGAACTAGCAGCATAATAATTGTCATATTTCATTAAAATGTTTAATATCTGGCATTTTTATTTTCATATACTTTTTACTTTTAGGACAGAGATGGTGTTACTCCCTGCATCAGCAGACTGGTACCTGCCTACCACAGAAGCTAGTATATATCCAAAAGCAGGCAGGAAAAGTCTGTGGGCCTCACAGTCTGCAAGCCAAATCTTTTTTTCCTTATGATATTAAAATGGTATTAAGCACAAGGAATCTTTGTTTGAAATCTAGATCTATTTATTCCCTAACCCACTGAGGGTGCAGATTTGTCTTTCACTATTATTTATTTCACTGTTTCACCCAGGTTCCAGTATAAGTTGGGGAATGATCCATTAGAGAGCAGTGTAGGGGAAAGGGACCTGGTGGTCCTGGTGGACAGCAGGATGACCATGAGCCAGCACTGTGCCCTTGTGGTCAGGAAGGCCAATGGCATCCTGGGGTGTATCAGAAGGGGGGTGGTTAGTAGGTCGAGAGAGGTTCTCCTCCCCCTCTACTCTGCCCTGGTGAGACCACACCTGGAATATTGTGTCCAGTTCTGGGCCCCTCAGTTCCAGAAGGACAGGGAACTGATGGAGAAGAGTCCAGCGTAGGGCAACCAAGATGACTGAGTGGAGCACCTCCCTTATGAGGAAAGGCTGAGGGAGCTGGGCCTCTTTAGTTTGGAGAAAAGGAGACTGAGGGGTGACCTTATTAATGTTTACAGATACACAAAGGGTGAGTGTCATGAGGATAGAGCCAGGCTCCTCGCAGTGATAAACAACGGTAGGACAAAGGGTGATGGGTTTAAGCTGGAACATAAGAGGTTCCACTTAAACTTGAGAAGAAACTTCTTCTCAGTGAGGGTGACAGACACTGGATCAGGCTGCCCAGGGAGGTTTTGGAGTCTCCTACTCTGGAGACATTCAAAACCCACCTGGACGTGTTCCTGTGTAGCCTCATCTGGGTGTTCCTGCTCTGGCAGGGGGATTGGACTGGATGATCTTTTGAGGTCCCTTCCAATCCCTGACATTCTGTGATTCTATGATTCTATTAGTGCCATGTACTGGCTACTGATGATGTACTGTAACCAGATCCATGACACCATTTCAGTAGCTGAATTTTATTCTTTGTACCTCTTCAAACAATCCTGAACAGTCTGAATGGGATCAGAAAGTCTGTATGTTTAAGAACGCTCACTTTTAATTGTGCTATGTCAACACTTACGCTATTCAAGGGGGTCCTATATGGTCAGTCTGGGCAAGCAGCTGCTCGTTTGGGCATTCCCATGCTTTTTTAGGCTTTATTAATGCAGTGACAGTGGCAAAGATTAAGCCATTGTAAGCACCATATACAAACACCCCACCCCTTTTTTCTCCTATGAGAACACTCCGAATACCAAAGTGTGCAAAGAGGTTCAGGAAGATCCCGTGTTTGGGACCAAGGACAAAACATCAGCTTTTCATCTCTTCTAATAGCAATGCTATTTTGAATTACCCTGTGGGCTGCATTCAAACAATGAGACATGTTAGACTTACGCAGGTATGCATGAAAAGGCTGTTTCACTCAGAGTATGAAAAATTAACAAACAACCAAAAACAAAACAGACAAAACACACACACAAAAAAAAAAAACCAAACCAAACCAAAAACCAACCAACCAAAACCCACCACAAACCAAACAAGCCACCACTAATCTATGTGTAGCCAGAGCAGTACACTATGAAAGTCAGGTGGTCTTGTAACTAAAAGGTTATCTCAAAATTTATATTCAATGTCATTTGCTCTGGCTTCCAAAAGAACTAGCTTTGGAGGCAACTTTTATGTGGGGATTTTTTCCTCCTCATTACATATTTGTACAGAGCAGCCAAACATATTCTTGATGTGAATACTACCTATCGCATCAATTTTTTTTAAGAATCAGTTAATCATCCTATAGAACCCATACACAGAAGTTATATGAGTGACAGATGTTGTAGCCTCATGAATCTGGCATCCTTATGCGTTCAACAGCTTCAAACAGACATTTGATAATTCTGAAATTTTGCATTTAAAGACTTAGAAACATTTAATCTTTCAAATTTTCCATTCTCAAGGATATGTTTTCAGATATGTCTGGTATAGCTCTTGAAGAATTCATGGCCCAGCATTTCTTTTTAACTTTCTGCAAAAACCTTAAAGACGAGAATCCCCCTAGCAAAACACAAAATTTCATTTGTGGCTGCAATCAAGCCCACCACAAAATTCTGCTTGACCATTAATTTATCTTTATTTCTGTTAATAGACTGTATCAGCCCTGATTCCATTTCTCCAACACATATCAGTCAAAAAGTTCTCATTCTGTCCATATTTTCAAACAACTAAGAAAAAAGCTTATCTGACAGATGATATTTCCAAGAGCTCATATTTGCCATGAACAAAAGTAACACAAAAGGCTTAAATAGCGAGATTTCCTAAGACTGTCCTGAGACAGAAGTGCCAGTCTTTTAAAACATCCCAAACTGCAGGCTCAAGACCATGCTAAAGCTGTGAATAAGCGTCCCATAAACTTGGCCTGTGCTACATCTGAACTGCTTACGTTTGCTTCTTAGCACTTCATTCAAGCCCATTCTTTAAATTTAAATGCTTCTGCTGTAATCCTTAAAATTCTCCAATCACTTAGCACATTAACTCAGCTTAACCTCAAATCTGATACCATACCAAGGAACTACATAAGCCTGTAAAAGTATGATGAAATGCAAACTTTTAATATCCCAGCATATTAAATTTTAAATAGCCCACCACTGTAAAAGTGTGAGGACAAAAACAAACAAAAAACCAAACCAAAACCGCTGCTTTTGTTTTGGTTCACCAAAAAGCACTAACAAACACATAATGAATTCTTAGTCTCTTATAAATCGAAAGCAATGGGAAAATCTGTCACTGTTATCATAGCTTTCTTGTAAGAAATGATTGCTGAGGGATTCCTTACCTGTTCCTAGTCAATATGTAACTGGTGAAAAGGTGGAGAGACACAAGAAACATTCACCATTAGCATTAGTTATCTTTTATTACATATCAGGCAATCCAATGGTTGTACAATGTAGCTGACAGACCAAAAAAACATACAAACAAACAAAAATCAAAACAAAACAAACAAACAAAAAACCCAAACCCCAAACAAAACCAACAAACAAAAAAACCCACAACCAAACCAAATAAACAATGGATCAATGCTGGGGCAAAGAAAACCCTTTCAAAAGTTCATGGCCATAACAGTCACCTTTGATTTAGAAGAGCATCCATAGGCAAACAGATCAGTTTTGTCAGAGTTTAACAATATCACCAAGAACAGCAGCCTCTGCAACTAACAGTACACTGGTTTTAGATAACCTCGGAATATCCTTGTGTTACCCACTTAGTCTCAAACACAAAAACCTTCATCAGCTCCCCACTGACAGCACACCTGAGCATAAACTAGTCAGTTTTCAAAAAATACAAATTAACATGGAATCCTGAAGCATTTTTTGTGACTAACAATACCAAGAGTATACAAAAAGTATCCTCCCATCTCTACACTGGTTTCCCCACACAATATTGGTACAAGTCAAAGATCTAATATTGCACATTCTCTGTGCCTACTTCAGTTCACCTAAAAAATCCTGTTATGTTTGAAAATGTAAAACAAGACTTTATATCTCCCAAGTGTAATGACACAATAAATACAGAAGCCCACTGTGCAGACACATAACTTTCTTAGGAAAGAAAAATGAAATTCAAAAGAAAATAACTAACAACTTCGCCAACTTCTCCAGATACTAAGCATCTTCAGTCTTCCCTCTTAAGCACCACTTAGAGTCTGTCTATGAAATAGACCAGAAAAAAAGGAAACATTCCAACAGCTCTCCTGATGCTACAGCAAAACTCATAGTCCTTTGGGGGAAAAAGGAGGAAGAAATTAACTATGTACAACAGTTACATCAGTTAACACAGTTCCACCAAGTGCTCAAACACATTAATAATGCAACACAGAACGTCTCTGTGATGGGTTAGAAAGGAGAACCCTGTCCCTATAGCTGTGCAGCCACCCCAGGCCGAGCTGAGGACCCTCCCTGCCCCGCACTCCAGCTGTGCTGCTGCACATCTGGACTTGGGCTGGCTGCTGTTCCTGCAGACAAAGTGGAGTCAGCACAGCTCTACCTCCTAGAAGTGAGGCAAACCCACCCAGAATATAACATTGAAAGGAGCAGGTCTGTGTGCAGAGTCTACATAAATACTTCAGCATATTCACATTTGCATGACAAATGGAGATCTTCAACTAAGGACTCTGGGCTTGTCTAGTTTGGAGAAAACAAGGCTGATGTGCGACCTCATTGCTCTCTACAGCTTCCTGAGGAGGAGACGTGGAGAGGAAGGCATTGAAAGGAAATGGTTCAAAGCTGCACCGTGAGAGGTTCAGACTGGACATTACGAAGCATTTCTTTACTAGGAGTGTGGTCAGACTCTGGAACAGGCTTCCCAGAGAGGTGGTTTATGCCCCAAGCCTGTCAGTGTTTCAGAGGTATTTGGACAATGCCCTTCACAACACCTCTTTAACATTTGCTCAGACATGAAATGCTCAGACAGTTGGACCAGATGGTCGTTGAAGGTCCTTCCCTTCCAACTGAAAATATTCTATCCTGGAAATAAATAAGGCATAAGGAAAGTGGTGACTAAGTGTAGCTTATTCAGGGTCTCCACTGTTATTCTATATGGATTCTGACCAGTGTTTTTCATAAAAATTTTTGAAGATGACACTAGTTAACCATTTCATATGTTCCTCAGATTAAACAATAAAGAAAACCCCTGTCCATTGACATGGAAGAATTCATCAGCTTTTGGGGAGCTTTTTAAAAAAGACATATGTTAGGGAACTAATGCATCCCTCAAAAATTATATTTGCAAGCTAAGTTGCAAAGTCTTGGCAGAAGCAGCTGAATTTTTAATTCTGAGACTACAGCGAAGTATTTAAAAGAGGGTTTGACACATACATAACTGAACTGTACTTGGCTGAAACAAGCAATTAAAGTAATAATTTATTTTACTAGAAAGCTTATTCTTCTAGCTGCATTTGCAGTGTTTTATCCACACATTAAAACAGTGGACTCTGGTCTGGCCGGTTGTCTCACTGTCACAAACCTACCTGCGTTACAGCAGCAGAGCAAGGCAAATCCACCTCATTCCTACTCACTGATCAGCATGTTGACAGAAATAATGTTCAGACATGCTTCAGCAACGCATTTTTAGTTTTGGTTTCTCCTCCAACGTCATTGTTTATGCAAGTACCATTAATTAAACACACTCTTGCCCTCAGACCATTCAGTTCATCCACTGTGCCATTAGTTGTTCACTTAACTTGAAGCTCTTGTAATTAAACAAGATACTTTTATCCGCATCTTTGTCCTCCTTTCTGTTGCCTGGATGGTGCCTTGAGGAAACTCAGCAAGAACAGGGAGCTCAGAAAGAAGAATGGGGCCAGCAGGAAATAACAGCTGTGAACAGGGGGACAAAAAGGACTAAAGCAGGAGGAAAAGGACACAGCTATAACACACCATTGCTGCACAGGACCATGGCTGGGCAATGACAGTAAGATGAAGGTGAGGCTAGGCCTGAGTATGAATAGAACTTACAAAAGAAAACCAAAACTAGGAGGCAGCAAAAGCAAGAGAGCATTGAGAATAAAAAGGGAAGAGAGAGAAAATACTGGGAAGGAAGAAGTGAGTGTGAGCGTAGTCCCTGGCTATAAATTATTTGGAAAACAGATACTGGAACTGAGAAGGATGAATCAAAGTGCAGAGACAGTACTGGAGGAAATGGGGCAGAAGGTAAAAAACTTCTGAGGACATTAACAGAAGTCTGTGGCTGTAAGAGTATCTACAATGGAACATTAAACCCTCAGATTTCTTCTTGCTTCCTCTGCTACTGCAAATAACTGTGAAACACTTTGGTAAAGCATCCAAACACCACCTTGTTGTACTGGTTTGACTGAAAATCAGTTAGTTTTCCTTCATGCAGTGGGAAACCTTTCATTTTTGTAGCTAGTACAGTCATTGTTTGAATTTAGTTTGAGAACAAGAAGATAACGTTCCAGGACAGAGTTGATTTTCTTGACTGCCGTGGTCTAAGAGCAAAGGATGTTCTGAGGTCTCTGCCCACAGCTGTGAGGCATCTGGGAAGGTGGGCACAGATGGGGCAGAACTTGACTGACATCCAGACTGATTAATAAGAGCATTCCATCCCATTAGCATCATGCTTCATATTTAAGTAGACTCAGGATCTTCCAGCTAGGTTTGTTCGGGGCCAGGATGGAGACCTGTTTAGGGGAGTTCTGTTCCGAAGTTTCTTTAGCTTGGCCTTTTGCCATCCTGCCGTCTGCAGAGGCCTCTGGGCCTTTCCACCTTTTTCTCTCTTCTCTCTCCAGGATCGGCTGTTCAGGAACAGGTGCTGTTTCCTGAGACTGGCTACTCATTGCAGATGGAGTTTGTGAGGAATTGCATTGAGGATCTTCTATTTTATATTCAATTTCCATGTTTTATATATATGAGTTGTATGCATGCCATTTTGTTATATTATTAAACTGTGTTTATCTCAATCTATGAGTTTCTCCCTTCCCTTTCGATTCTCTCTCCTTTTTCGGGGTGGGAGATGGGGGGAGCGAGCGAGCAGCTATCGTGGTTATATTGCTAGCTCCCATTAAACCACAACACCCATGCTAAACCCTTGCAGGGTAACAACCTGCCCTCAGCATCAGCCCAAATGCCAGAGTTCTGAATGGCATATTTAAAAGTTGCAGCCATGTTTATGACACAGATAAATTTCAACATGATGCCCTGTGATAAAATTTCACACCTTTTCAGAATTCTAGGAATTCAGCACACAAGTAGTGTTAAAAATTAAAAAGGCTGCCCTGTTTTGGGGTATGACTGAAGAAGACTATTCTCTCTAATGCTGCAAAAATAAAACACATTTAGTTAAAATGAGGAGATGCAGTAGGGGGAAAAAAGGCAGATCTTGTGCAAAGATCCTGAATGTAGTTTTATGGACTAGTCTGATCACTGCAGGTAGATCCTTACCATAGAACTAACAGTTGACAAGTCACTTAAATCAACTTTTTGTAACGGTTAATAATTACATGTTCATCTAACAGGTGTCCAACTTGACACCCTTTGCTTCGGCCTCCAAGCAACCACTGAGCTACTGAATGTCAGTGTTAGAAACCACACTAGTTTTTAAGTACTTGCTTTCTGAACCGGGAAAAAGTACAATGAGCACTGAAATGTGACATTAGTATCTGTGCTTGAAAATTAAGTTGTTCGTAAGTTAGAAAATGACAGAACAAGGTTAGTTGTGTATTGATTGTTTAGTCCTACACTGCATGTGCGTTCTGTAAGACTGTCTCCTCAGAGAGTGTACTGAAAAGTTCTTCATTTTTTTCAAAATACAGTCCAGTGCCTTATTAAACATGTTATTCAAACCCTGCTTCCGTATCAGACTTTTTTCCCTGCCTTTTACTCAGTATGGAGGAAAATAACCTGCAACAAATTTGTTATTACAGCACAACTGTGGACTGAGAACTATTAATAATGTTGGTCTGCCTTCAGCTCTGTAATTCCTTAACTACTCTGTGCTTGCCTTTTCAATTGTTCTGATTGCTTTTTTACATGTAATTTGTATAGAACTGGAACTTTACTGCCATACTGTGTGACAAAAAAAAAAATAAATACTAAAGGCAACATAAACGGTGCAACATTAGAAACGCTTGTGCCCATGTCTGTCACGGAAGCAGTCTCTGACGTGGCAGGTGGCATGAGGCGACACCCGTGTGAACGCAAGTAAGACCGCGGCATAGACTGACGACAAGTCGGGTTTGCACGATCAGAAGCCGCAGGCCTGGCAGGAAGGGCCGCAGGCAGCAGAGCCCCCGGGACGGGACGAGACGAGACGGAGGGGGAACGCGGGCGACAGGCGGGCTCGGAGCTTTCCCCAGCTGCCACATCAGCCACCGGGTCCCGGCTCTCACGCTGCGCTCCCACCCTCCCAGCCCACACTCGTGTGGGAAAGAGCTGCCCCGAGCTTGTTTGCGGGCGACGCCGGGGCCCGCTCGCTCGCCCCGGGCCCCCGGGGACCGCTGGACGCGGCGGCCGGCTCCGAGGCGGGGGTGAGGGGGCGGGCTGCCCGCGGCGGCGCCCGGGCGGAGCCGCTGTCGGGGCGCCGTCAAGCGCAGAGCGCCGGCGGGCCCGGCTGCCGATCGTCCTCCCCCCTGGGTGCCGCACTCACCACCTCCCGGGCCCGGCTGGTGAAGTCGCTCTTGGAGCGGGCGACGCTCCGCTTGAGCAGCTCATCCCTGGCGCTGTCCCCCGCCGCCACCCCCAGCGCCTTGTTGCGGGTCTTCACCGTCTTCACGCTGGCCTTGAACAGCAGGGTGATGTCCACCGCCATGACGCCCGGCCCGCCCCCTCCGCCGCCGGCGGGTGCCGCCGCGCACCCTTCCCCGCGCAACGCGGCCCCGCGCGACGCGTTCCGCCCTGCGCCCGCACGTTCTCCGCGCTGCCGGTTTAACTCATCGCCGCCGAGGGGCGGCGGGGCCGCGCTCCTCGTCAGCCTCCGCGGAGCCCGCGGCGGGGAGCGCGACTCCGAGCCCGGGCAGCCGGTGCTCGAGTTCGGGAGAAGCGTCTTGGCTCCTGCCGCCGCCGCTCAGCTCGTGTCAGTGAGCGGGAGCGCCGGAAAGGGGCCGTGCGCGGGTCCCTGCGCCCGCCTGCGGAATGGAAGTTACGTTCCGACAAAACTTTGATGTCTGGAGCACCCCGATATGACGTCGTGGCAGGTGTCGCCAGGTGGTGCTGTTATACGCAGTCACCGAAGTTTTTCACTTGGCAACTTAGTAATGGAAAGACAGGATAATTAGGTTTGATTAATACACGTCAGCAGATCTGCACCGAGATCTGGGATTAGCGCTGGGGTGAGTTCCCCCCAGGAAATTGTCACACGTGTATGTCCCCTGGTTACTTATCCCTGAGCTGTACAGTTGGAGCAACCTTGTCGCACTCGGAACGTGCAGCAGCAGGTCCTCCACTGGCCTGTGAACTCCTCTGATCTGCCATCCCACCCCGGGACAGTGTGGCGCTGGTACCTGGGAGATGTATCACAGACACTACACTACAGCGCTGTTTGTAATATTAACTGGTCCTGGAAAAACCTTCATTATTGAGGCAGCTTTTTTACCACGTTCTGTGCTGTAGGCTAGTTATGTGAAATTACGTGTCACAGAGGGGAAAACTTGACCAAATAAGTGATGGTGTTATGTACATATATATACATATATATAATGTGCCATATAATGCTCTCAGATCCAGCAGATACCATGTAGTTTTTAACTGTGCCCTCGCTGTCTCACTGACCAGAAGCACGTTCCCTGAGACAGTCTCCAAAGAACAGTATTTTAAAATCCTGCCTCTCTGCAGTGGCCTGGAACTTAAATCAACCACAACTACTTTTCCTGTCTGCTCTGGAGTATCAGGCTTTCTTCCACTGCTGATTACTGTGAAACTACTCTGCTTTCAGTTCCATTCTCATCAGTTCAGCCTTAGCTGTAGATTAGGAGTTCCCTTGTAGTTGTATTGTGATTAGTACTTATTCATACTTTGTTATTATCTTAAATTGTGTTTTTATTGTGATACAGACATGCACTTACAATTAAAGGAAGAGACAGTTTTAAGTCCCTGTCCTCAGTGCTGGATTTACCATGAAAGTATGTGTAAGGTGTGACAAAAAGTAGACAATGAAGGAGGTTAAACCTTTCGTTCCAGGAATGCCAGCAGTATTTGATTCACCCTTGAGCTAAATGTCTTTGCTCTTTCAAGATTAAGAAATTCAGTGTGAAGGTACTTTTGCAAAGGGTGTATTTAATAAAGCTATGTGGAACTTACACATAGTAAGGTATGTTTCCTAAAATGGGTTGTTTTCATTTTCTTTGCATTACCAAAAGCGAAGTAAGCACACTTAATAAAATTCCAGGAATGTTTTGATCACGCTGACACCCTCAGACTTAAACTCCCTGAAAACAATTCTGAGACATGTTTGTCAATGCCATGTGTGAGCATAGTTCTCAAGTGTTTTGGTTCTGCCCACCTTACGGTAACTGATTCATCACTCCACAAACATGTCACTTCGCAGGCACCTGCACAGGTAACTTCTTGCCTATAGAAATAAGAAATTCACAGCTTGGCTCACAGTAGAATGCTCCTGAAGATGCAGATGACAGGTTAACCTCTGATTTTGTGCATGTTGATCTATATAGCTTGTTCCAACATTTAATGAAGCTAACATTTATACTCTCTTCAAGTATTCCCATTTAAGTAGGCACTGAATAATAACTATAGGTTTTGGTTTGTTTGTTTGTTTGTTTGTTTGTTTCTGTTGGAGTGCTGCTTTTTTACATTTAAAGTGTAGGAATATGAGAGTTATTTAGAAATTTTGAACTTCACCTTCCCTTCCTGCTTTTAGAAAAAGCAACTCATTGATGCCTATGCCACGTCATAGTTTACTCATTTTCTAATGAAATTAAAGTACTTTAAGATAACTGGAATACTCTATACATTTGGGGTGGGTTTAAAAAAAACACCCTACAGTTTCTTACAGCAAAGTAAATTTTAACAGACATACTATAGTTTGCCTCCTAATTTTGCAAAGATTTATACGCAGACTAAACCACTTTGAATACTATGAATACTCCCATTGAGGTCAACAGAACCATGCGTGGCACACACAGTTAAGCACGGAGTCCTTTTACCAGATCAAGAACTTAACTGGAAATTCAACGGGAACATGATTGTGTCTTTATTTCTCCTTTTACTTATTTATTTGTGCTTTGTGTATGTGACTGGTTGTTACTGAAAAACACCCCAAAACAGTAATAGTAATATTACACAACCCATTTTGACCCTCAACAGTCTTAAAACTTCCATTCAGGCACAAGGAAATAAGCAGAAACACATTTTAAAAGAAACACAGTATTAAAATTCCACATGGCTGATCTCATCTGTCAGAAATGGACTGGCCAGTTAATCTGGCAAAGGAAAAAGTTAAAGTATCTTTTTAATGTGAAAGAAGGTTGCTCAAATGGTCTAACTCATTAGGTATATAATACCCAGGGCCTCTGCTGTAGAGATAAATAGGTAGCTTTGAAGATTACAACTGCTTTAAAATCAATTGCTAAGAACTGGTGCCCAGAGCTTTTATTTGAACTTGATCCTGGCTTCCTGTATACAGTAATTGCATCTGCTCCATAGGTTTTTTGCACTTCCACAGCCACCTTGTTTTGAAAGTTTAAAGCTGGCTTTGGAGCAGATAGGTTTCAATAGTACATGCTGGAGCTTCCTGTAATTGCTGAAAAGACTAACCTTGAAATTTAAGATTTTAAAGTTGGAGTAAAATTCCACATCACACACAAAGGACTACAGTCCCACCACAAGCAATGCAGGTAAATCTGTAAGAACACATGCACTGTGCACTCAGTCGTGCCTCAGCAGAAGTATGTCTCGAAGAGGAGGAATTGGGAGTTTGCAAACTAAGCCAGTTTTGCGTGCGGTGTGAGGTCAGAATGCTGATCATTAGGTCTCGGTGTATCTGCTTAACAGACGTGTCCAGCAAAATGTCCTGGGCAAAGTTGCCAGCGAAAAGGAGTCAATGGTTCCCTGTGATTATCAACCAATGTGCCCATTAAAGAGGAGCCAGTGAGGTTCATCTCCACGCACAGACAGGTAGCTCCTCACGTTTTAAATTACTTTCATGGGAGAGGTAAACAAAAGAGATTAAGGTCCTGAAGTTCTTCCCTTCCAATGCACTCCAGATACAAGGGTCCTAATTTGGCATGGACAACAGAAAACTATCTGCGGTCCATTTCATACATTTAATAGTTTTTCTGGCATAAACCCAGTAACTTTCTTTATGTGATGGTAGTGTTACAAACTGAACAAAATATAAAAGGAAGGCAATTTGCTTACAGTGCACATTTGTAATCAAGGCAAATCAAAAGGGGAGAAGCTGTAATCGATGACTGTTTAAGCTTTTAAGCCAATAGCATGCAATCTTGTTGACTTAAACTGAAAGTAAATACAACTTTGTGGACGTGTGAAGAAATCTTTGGTGTTTAAAAGTAGGATTGTAAGACAGTACAACCTGTACAAAGGAAGTTGAGGCACTGTCTACAATGAAACAAAGTTTTGTGGAAAGAATGGATGTGAACTGCATAGCTTTAAACAACTTGTGTTGTCTGTGGCAACAAATGTTGACCGCTAGAAACCAGTACTATTGGAAGTAACATCAAGGTTCTGTTATTCCTCTTTAAACTAGACCATCACACCAACATTTACACCAAAAACGATTAAAAAATAGAAACTATTCATGTAAAATGTATTTTTGCCTTAATATATATCTTTAGATATAATATCTAACATTAGAAATTCAGGGTAAAAAAAATAACTTTATATTCTGATTGTTCAGAGGCATATTTGATTCTTAGAGACATTATGTATAAAACCATTCTTTGCTTGTAACTCCTAACTGCTATATGCTGTCCAGACTGTGTCACCAAAGAGGTGTGTGTGTGTGTGTCTGTGTCTGTGTCTGTGTATGATCAGTGCAATTAAGCTTGAGCTATAGAAATGTTGAAGATCCAGCTTCAATGTGCAAGAATCGTTCTCAGGGGTGCTGATTCTTCCTCAAATAGGTGGAAACACTGTTCCTACCTTTGGACATTATATGCAAAAAAGCATGTGAAATTCCAAGTGAGGAAGAAAATGGTAGGTCTTCATCAGAAAAAAATTACCTTATAGAAAAGGTTTTATAAAAAATAATTACTTGGGTTTTACACTTAACCTATGCACCAAAATAAATGTTATTTTCCAAAGCAGCAGGCTTCAGAGGGTAAAATCTTCAGTTCTTTGCTCACAATTCAAAGTGTAAACCTACAAATCTGTACTTATCCTACTAAGCTTTGAATCTTATGGTATGGTATATATTAGAGTTTTTTGGCCTTATCACTACTGCTTCTTGACTGATCCAACAGCAGCACTAGTTACAGCAAATATATTTGTGTGACTAATAACTCTGCTGCTAGTGTTTTAAACATATGATCTAATCTGGATGTCACCTGACTAGTGGATTCAAAGCAAGGGTATCTAAGAGGAAGCCTGGAATCAAAGGTAGTTAGGAGCCTAACTCCTAAGGAGACCAGAATCCCATTTGAAGTATTTATATATAACTTAATTTCACCGAGTTTTGGGTGTCAGGGCTCACCAACAGCCTTGACTGTCCCTGACCAGCCTCCTCTGGGCCCTCCCTCATGACATCCCTGTGGGCTGGTGCCAGGGAGGTGCCCGGTGCCCTGGGCTGGGGTGCCCCTGCCTGCCCCGCTCCTCTCACGCTGGGGCAGCAGGACAAGCTCCAGCTCCCTGTGCTGCTGGCTGTGGTGGTGCAATCAGCTCCCCATCCATGACCAATCTGGTCCTCGCTCTGCCCTGATATTAGGCATACAAATATTGCCATTATGACTGACATAATTAGAACAAATATGTCCAGGAATACCTATGGCAGTCCATGTACTTTGTCTTAAATTTTGCTGAAGTGATTTCAGCTCATTCAAAGTCTCTCTCCTTTGAGAACTTTCCATACCTTTCCAGAACATTGCACACTGGATGGTTTCTTCTCTGAAGCTCTGCAGGAAAAGAACACAGCTGGCACGCACTCACACGAAGATGTTCAGTCTACTGAATTCTGTAGCGACACAACCGCAGAGTCACAAAGTCAAACTCTGTTCTTCAGTTCTTCAACAACATCAGTCAACATTTGCCTGAAAAGTTGAAAAAGAAGTTTGGCCTATATATATACGAACAAGGCCATACATTGTCTACCAGGAAAAAAGAGAAATAAAAATGGAGATATTTTTTCAACAACAACAACAAAATATACACACAATAACAGCAGGCATTGTTTCCCATATGCTTGGATAATCTTAGTAGATAGTTGATGGAACATCTGTATTATCTTATAATTTTCATCAGTGAAGTAATTTTTGAGAACAGCCACTAAAATATTAGCAAGATAGTACAGAAAAGCTTGCGCTCTCACTACTGCAAGCTGGTATTTTTCATGTGCTTTGAAAACATTATATTTTGATCTCCAGGGGTAGCATGCAGATTACATGTATTTTTAAGAAAAAACATTTCATGAATCAAAAATGAATTCAAACCCACTGATTTTGGAAATCCTGAAAAATATAATCAAACCTATAATCAAACAAATTCTATGTTGTATGTACAAGAATCCTACATGTGTCTTTGCTGCTAGACCTGAAATGTTTGCAGGCTTGCATATTCTATAGTTTAACATACTGCTACCTGAAGAAGTTCTTCATTGGAAAAATGATGGCAGTTGGAAGAATGAGAATTTAAGATTTAAGAATGAGAAAAGAAATATAATGAGCTTAGAGGAAAGATGAAAAGTAGGCGATGCAGATAAGGTCTATATCAATTCAAATCTTACAATAAATTCCAGCTGGGAGGCAAAATGTAATGCAAAAAACATTAAGAGCTTGTAAAATGAACATGGGACTGGAATGTCCTGGAGCAGGGCACAGGAAACCTCATGTAGCTGAATTTTAAGAATTGTGAAAATATATATGTCAAGAACTCACTTGAGACAAAGTGAGCCCTTTGAATGCCCTCTAAATGGCACTGGTGAATGTTAAGAGACAGCTTTGGTTAAGCACAGGAGTGTCCAGATGTTTTAAGTAGAGGTTGGTTTATGCCAAAGTCCATTCACAACCTACTTTGCTGCTCACAAGCTTCCCTGGGTAGCTGAACCCTTATAAATTGAGCAGCAGCCAACACAAAGGAATTTCAATGCAGAGTTCTTACAAGTATAATTTAATATAGGTAATGAACAGAATGAATATTCCCAACAACTACATATGTGGCTGTCAGCCTATGGGGCCTTAGAAAAGGGGTACAACGAGCACGAACCAGACAGGCCTGCATTTTGCACACAACTGCCTACCATGTTGGATGCATGAGGATTTGGCTTGAAAATATATATGCAACAAATATTGTATATGTGGGATGCTCCCATTGTCTCACAGGCTCTGAGTTACTGGCAGTGAGCAGAGCTGAAAGCATATATGCAAGAGATCCTCTAGAAGTTCCCCAAGGAAAACAGTGTTGATATGGCCACTGTGAGAAGAGTAGGAGAGGGGTTGAAAACAAACACTTTTCAGGAACTCATCCTACTCTGAAGACTGGAAAATAGTGCAGACCTGGCAGTTCCCCCAGCATAGTCCACATTCAATTTATTTCTGAAAATTCGTGGATTTAGGAGTTGGATGGATTTTGGTTACTCTCCAAAATTCCAACTCCTTAATAAAAATTGAGAGGAAAAAATCCGTTATAAAATATTAAGATGAACTTCAGACATGGAACACAGTACAGAGTATGTTAATGACTTGCGTTGAAGAGCAACTGTATTTGAATGTGATCTTCCATTGATTCCACATTAACAACACTCAGCAGTGATGGTGGGGTGGCCCTTACAAGAAGATGGATAGAACAAAAATACAAAAAGGGTAGAAAAATTAAAATGTAAAGGAACCTATTTAAAGAATTATTTTAAAGGAGAAAAGGAGTATAAAAGGGAAGAACTGCTCTGAAGTTATTTACAGACAATGGTATAAGAAAGGAAATTGTGAAATATGGACCATTTTTATTCAATTTTCTCATAAGAAACTCAAATTCTGGTGTGTACATAACAAACGGTGATGACTGGGCAGGCATTGAATTTATGCTGTTATGAGTGCTTCAAAAGTAAATGAAGAGAAATCAAACTGGGATTTTCATTCTGTTTCATTTGATGTTGACTGCAATGACCAACTGATATGTCAGAGAAACAATATCTTTCTTAATGCTTGAGTGCTCCCCACATTTATAGGGTCAGAAATAACAATAAACCAAATCAAAGACATTTCCATTGTTGGGATTTGAGTCAGGCCCAGCATACGTCACTAGAGATCCTACAAAGTCTTTGCCAAACCCACAAAGGACTGGAGTAAATCCATAGCTCCATTCTGACATTTCTGAGGTTAGGCAACGTTTCACTATCTGCTGAATATCATGCAGATTAGCAGTACAGTGGCTTGTCATAGTGGCTTTCACAATAAATAAAGCACCAGTAAAGACACCAAATTAATTGACATTGCAGTACTCAAAATTAAATTATCTTTAGTTCTATTGCTTATGACATTAAGCTTATATATGTTCTCACAATATTTGCCTATTTTCATTACAGCTAAGCTCCCTGAACTTGCTCATGGCCCAGTTGCACAAAGCACTAGTGCGGGTACAGGGGAAAGGATGGGAACAAACTAAGTGGGGAAGAAAGGGCAACAGCCTCAGCTTATATTGGTTTATTCTGTCAGTGAACAGACCCCAAAAACAAACCAGCAGAAATACACCATGCAGACTAGCCTTACAGAGAATAATTTATTTCTCATTTGTATCAGCTCAATTTACTAACTCCACAAAGCCAGTGGAAGAGACACAGGAAACAGAGCGTCTGACTCTGTTGTTGCTGATCTTGGTAGAAGCAGGAGTTAATGGGTGTCAGAGCATGTTTGCAGCCTGCATGGAGCAGCACTGTATAGAGATCCCTGAGCTGGCTCCAAGGAGGCTGGCATGTCCACAGCCTACGGGATTCAGTGCCCGGAATGTTTTCTGCCAGAGTGTAATCATATCCCCTGAGCCTTTCAGCTTAGATTTGTACAAAGGCATTATTATTGCTCTACAGAATGTACCTTACCTGACGGGGTCTTAGAGCCGACTTGTTCTTTTCACGTTGATGACTGTGAGTCAGTGTCTGGTCTTTTCTGGTCCTATGTCTTTTCCAACTGATGACCCTCCAGTTTAGAGCAGAAATTCTTCTTGTTTGCCCTTGAGGGGAAAGGAAGGAAAGAATTGATATGCCTTAACTCCAAATAATCTCAGTGTTGGCACACAATCTCATCTCATTCTCTAGCCACCTCTAGAGCCAGCAGTCCTTTGGGCAAAGTGTGCTGTTCATTTTAAGGGACATCTGTGGTGGGTGAGATGCAGCTTCTTGCAATACCTCTTTTCATAACCTGGTTTAGACTAGACTTTCAGCTTAGGCTAGGAATCTAGTTTTGAGGCAGATGATTTTAGGTTAGATGAATGCAGTCTTTCTTGTGATGGCATTTCATGTGGTAAAAACGGAATATACCAAAATGAAATTATTCAATGCTTCCATGAGGACACTGGAGGGAGCTCACAGAAAGAGACAGGAAGAAAAGACAAAAGGTGTCAAGAAAGAGAACTTATTCCAGTTACGTGAAAATTTATGCTAATATTTACACCTGTAGTTGCCTCCCATTTCAATCCATGTATAAATGTAATAAAGAAGTATTTTTGTTTATATCAAGTGCTAGTAATCTTTATTTGTATTCGTACCCAGGCCTCATTGTAGCTTTCTATTTTGCACATGAATATTTAGAAAACAAACATAACAGGCTTTTTCTTTTACATTTAAATTGATGTTTATTTGAGTTCTCTTGTTTCTGTTCACTTGGCTTCATGCTCCGTAGTCTGACATTTAATCTAAAATGAGGGAGAGGGACTTTGGCAAACTGTAGTTACACATCCCCTAGGAAAATACCACCATCGTCAGTGAACAGAATGTAATGAGGAGGTGTCCTATTACATAATTGAAGAGGCATTGTCTTTTATATGTGTTCTGGTTCACTTTTCACACTAAATTAATCTTAATAAGCATCTGCTTTGAGTAAAGAGAGTTTTGTGATATTTCAACCATGACCTCTCTGGAAGTCCAAATGATTTCACTTTACATTTCAGACTGGAGTATTCTTTTGAAACATTTCCCTTTAGTATATGATAATCAGTGTGTTAACATGAGCTGATTAATCCCATCAGTCTAACACCGATACCATGGGTCTTGTGCCCTTTCTCCAGTAACCTCATGGATGCAAAATCACCGGCTTCTTAAATGAATTCAGTGCAATCCTACAGATTATGTTATACAGGAGGTCAAACTTGATGATCACAGTGGTCCCCTCTGGCGTATAATCTATGAATCTGTAACTGAAACTGGAAAAAATACAAATAATTGCACAATAGAAGTAACCGAAGAAATAAATCTAGTTGCTTTTAAGATAGAGCTTGATAAATTTGTGAAAAGGATTATATGATCTGGTTTCCTGCAATAGCTGGAGCATGGACTTGGTGGCCCTGCATTCACTTCCAGATCTATTTTACTGTGTTTCAATTGCTCATCAGCTTGCTCTCATTTTTAATATTTATTTTGAAACAGTTTTTTGATACAGTTACTAGGATAACAAATTAAAGATGGATTTTAGCTTTTTAAAGAAAGAACCTCTTTCATTTCAGATGACAGACTGAATTGAGGCCTATGAATAATGCTTGTGTTGACCTGCCAGAATATGTTTTAGCAGCAATGAATTCTCAAATACCCAGGCTGAGTTTATTCATTTTGAAGTCAATGGGAGAGAAGGCAATACAGCCCAGTGCTGAATCAGGCTGCATTTTAACATATCAGTGATCATATACTGTGTTTTCTTTAAAAAAATGAAGAGACTCTGTAAAAGCCACATTTGATTTTGTGAGTGTGACTTTTGCTATATAGTTTATCTGCTTAAAATTATAGTACCAGATGGCACGCATTAAAGAAAATGTTCAAAATTTGCTGCAGAGTTCCACAGTTACAGTTCTCTGCTGCCCTAGTAGCTTGCAAAACTTGAGAGAGCTGCAGCTCAGAGAAGAGCTGGACTGGATGAACGTGGGAAATGGAGACATTTCCAAGAAAAGTAGGAAGTGGGTTTGGTAATTTATTCAGTAACACACCAAGGATCAGGTCCAATTAAAACCATGGTAAAGTTTACACTGGCTCAGTGGGAATAAATACAGGGCTAACCATTTAAAAACCAAGCTTCTTACTTGCTCTGGAGATATATCTCATGTGAGACAAAAGGATATTCCAGTTCCTGTTTGTCATTAGTAGTTTCATGGCACTTTTAAATAGGATTGAGATTGGGAAAAGGATTGTACACCATCATGTCTTGGCCAGATTTCCTCTCCAGTAACTGTTTCTAACTGCCTTAATTTCTTCCCATGGTTTCCATTATGGATAGTGTCAGATTTTAGTGCCCCTGCTGTGTTTTCCTCAAGATGTGCTTGCCTTCCACTGGCATGTGACTAGCTCCTGATATACTTCTGCTGCCTCGTGGAAAGTTTTATGGAATTCTATAGGTATTTGTGAAAAACTTGTAGCTACTTATTTGTGAAATAGCTTAGAGATGCTGATTTAAACTCACTATCACTGTAAATCTCAATATGTAAATCAAAAGCTTAAAGCAAGGGCATGCTTAGTTTACATTCTTTTATAATCTTTCCAGTCTTCTTATCTTCTGCTCTTCTCTCTAACATGAAGTTGATTTATTTTGTTAAGGGTTAATATTGTATTGTTTTTATTTCTTTGTCTGCGTATTGGCAAAGCACCAACAAATCACTTACATACTAGAAGAAACAAATCCACACAAGCTCAGGGTGCAGTTACATCATCTCTTAAGGTAATGTGGGTTCAGGCTGGTGCTGAAAGGCCTGTCCTGCCTTTGCCAGCCCTGGCAGCCTGTGCCCATGTGCTGTCGGTACCGCTTGTGTGGCTGCCCACTCAACCAGATTACCTTGCATTTTCGCAGGTTTATATTTCCATCAGCATATTTAATGCAGTGAGAGTGTATAACCAGGGGCAACTGGGAGGTAAGGAATCCCTTTTTCAGCAATGACCCGGTGTAACAATGGCATAAATGGATGGAGAAACCACACCTGTGATTTCTAAAGATTGCTAGTGATTGTGGTTGCCTCTATTTCTGGATATCCAATTTAAGATACTTTTAGAATGTGTGAAATTCAAAATCCGTTGATAACCAGGTGCTCAGATTAAAGTCATCCAAAATTAAATAATTTCCAAAAATCATAGTTATAATTTCCTTTATTAGGGCTTTATATCTAGGGAAATATTTCAGACAGATTATTTGGTTGCTATCTGTACAGAGCCAAGAATCAGAAACCCCTTCTTTATGACTGTGAGGTATAGTAATATAAATAGAAGCTATCAAAATAATAGTAAACTCATATCCTAAAGTTAGTAGTAACTGAGTAGATTTCAGAGATACATTGAAAGTCCTATTTATTTTGTTTTTAAAAAAGTTACTACATTCTTTGCAGTGTATCATGTCACGTGGATGTTAACATCTCCAGCTACAATCAAAATTTTGAATCAAGGTAACTTGAGTGGGTATCAGCTATCATGCATCACCAAACCCATTTATTCAATTCATTGTCCCTTTTCATTTTCCACCCATAGTTTCTTGCAACACACATGCTTAAACTTGTAACCGTAATTCATATGTCAACACATTTCCATTAACTAATCACAAATTATCAACTTCAGTTCTATAGGCCTGACCACAGGTAAGCTTTCCCTTTCTCCAACACTCTTTAGAGCTCAGATGGAGACTTTAAATGTGATTCTACATGATAAGATGTGTAATGAGAGCAGTATTTTATGCTTGAAAGGGCATTTTTAGACTTACATGCTTGTGAATATATTTGTGTTTAACTAAATTAGGATGAACCTGTGGTGTTCATATAGTCCAATACTTTTGCATGTGGCACTATTTGGTGATTTAAAAAAATGTTTAGTAGCTTTATTACTTAAAAATTCACTTGAATCATCTGATCTCTAAATGTGTAAGAAGATTTTAAAGGAATCTTATCTGTAGAAGAAATGTAACTGTGGGTTATAATTTGCCTTGGAGAAGAATATTACTTCAATATGGCTGGGGTGGTCTTTCCCAGATGATTCCCTGGGTAAGAAGGAAGGCAAAGCGCCTCCACAACTCAAAACTACTTCCCAAAAGTTCTGTGACAGCACTGTTAGAGAAGTACTAAAGGATTAGAGGTTAGAAGCACTCTGTGGTGTTCACGGGCAGAGACGAAGGGGCAGTCGGTCTGCAGTTAGCAAGCCCACAGCCTCAACGTGTGGAAAACTCTGGTGTCATTCAGAGCTGCCTCTGAGGGAATGCAGCAGAGCTGGGCCAGCTCCATTACCACAAGTGGACAGCACTGGCAGACGAACACACGTGTTTTCAGCGGTGTGATTCAGGGAACCTGAGGTATCCTGTGTGACCGCTGGCAGCCTCTGACCACTGGTGGACACGTGTACTGGAGCCCACTTATGACTTCAGTAGAGTATCTTCTTTCTTATGTTCTTTACCAAAAGAACTAAACTAAATCCTTACTCTGAATTCAGTTTCAGATAGTGTTAATTTGCGCTAATTACTGATCTTAATATGACAGAGAGCTTGAAGATACAGCTTTCCACATGAACACAAAGCAAGTGTTACTAGACATTGCTTATTAGAGGACATTGCCTCAAAATGAAAACTTCAATACAGACAGCTCTAAACCCCTTCCTCCGCTGCTGCTGTTATATTCATGCATGAACTACGAAAGATAAAAAGCTATCTTTTATGTCCATTCATACCCAAAAGATTGCACTTTTCTCACTGACTTGAAGATAGGAAGTGAGGCACATGTAAAGCTGGTAAAAATATGTCAATGTAATTTGTTTTATCTGAAAGAGGCCTCACTCTATAGTTTTTTTAAAGGCAGCAATAATCTTACTTTTCAAAGGGTTAGTTTGCTTTTATGACAATTTCTGTTTCTCATTTAGTTTATCACAATAATTCCTTATTTGCATGAAAGGTTTTACAAGCAAAAGAGTTGACTACAAAACATTGAAACCTCTGATAGCTTCTTATTAAAAGTGTCAAATCCTGAACCCACTTGTTCAGCTCTTTCACCACATTTGCATCCCTGACTCACAGTGAATCACTGAAAACTAGTGCTAAGAAAGTGAATACGGGTTTTAGCATTTGTCCCAAAAATAGTTTTAGATTGTTATGTCCAAATTGCTGAACATGTTAAGCAGTCCATTTATGCACATTCATGTATTGCATTTATACTTTGAAATCAAACTGGTGTAATCTTACAGATTTTAAGTCTTTGTGTCAGATGATTTTTAAGTCATGTCCACAGTCAGTTCTTGTCAAAATTTAGCTAAATTGGTAAAGGACTGTAAAATCAAAACAACTCTTTTATATTGAGACAGTCATATTAACACAAACATAGTCATAGTTTATTTGTTCACACCTGATTGAATTTATGACAGCTTAACTATTTTGAAAAGAACATGTCTTTATGGTAATATAACTGCATCCAAATTAAGGGTTTATAACAATTTAATTTGTCTTTTTGTTTGTTTGTTTGTTGCTGTTTTTTTCAAATGATTGATTTTGTCAAATTGTTGGGTGCAAAAATTGAGTGTAGATCAGGCCTCAGATCATGCTCTTATTAGCAATCCAAACACTGATTTTGTTTTTGTTGCTGACGTTGTTTGTTTTCATTGCTGTCTGAATGAGCCTTTTATGGTCTCTGCCTTTGCCTGGCTGACTGCACCCGATTGTATTTAATTACATTTATTCAGTAGTTTTAGCTGGGATCTCTGGCCATTACCTATCAAGTCCAATCACTATTATTTAAGTCCAACAACTCAGAATCAAGAGAATTTATCTTTTACGCAGTTATTGCCTAAACATCCAGCATAAACATGCAGAGATCTGGAAGACTTGTTCTGACTGCGCTGATTAAAGGCAAAGAGCAAGATGGATGGAGTCAGTTGTGATCAGCAGGCTGCAGCGTCCTGCTGTGCTCCAGTCTCTGCCATTGTGCTGGGCTCTGGGTACCAGACTTGCCATGGTCCTCTCAGCTCTAAAAGGAAAGCTGGCTTTGTTTGCCTGTAAGCATCTGCAAACTGTTCTGACACATGATCTACCCTCTCAGCAAGGCCACTCATTAGGCTGATTATCACTTCAAAGTTTGTATTATCATCCATCTCTAAAGGCAATTAGGAATGGGTGGCTTTGAGTATCAGACACTGGGTGACACTAAGTGACTCATCTTTATTGATTCTTTTGTGAGCAGAGACAGTGATTGAGATGATAGGATTGCAGCCTACCTGCCCCTTTGACTGGTAAATACTGAAGAAAAACGGTGTGTAATTAACTGACAGTTAATATAGGTTCTGTTTAGTGTTCAGAAAGCACAATAGTGGAAGCTGCCCAAAAGGAACAAAGTAATGAAACTCCTTTGACAAGTTAAACTCTAAAGCCAACTGTGTAATTATCTGACAGTTAAAGGGAGGAGGGGAGGACTTGGTTTAGTATTTATGAGACCAAAGGAATTCCTGTGCCTGAACAATGGGGACAGTTACTGACAATAATCATAACAGCTACACAAAATATTTGTTTGTGCAAGTCTGGCTTTCAAGTGAATAATGGCTGGTTTCAGGGCCAGAGGAAGCCTTGCAGTGCGGGTGTCACAGCTCCCCGGCCTGCCTGGGCCAAGGCAGCGGGGCTGGCCAGGGCCTGGGTCCTGCATGGCTGGGGCTACAGACCCTAAATTAGATTAACTAAGCTGCCGTTGAAGAAGCCAGACTTGCATAAAGGGTCTCCAGCCTGGTCTGTACGAAGAAATGTGTTGGCAAAACTCGATCCACCCTAACTAGGTTTTACGTATGATGTTGTTCCACTAACAAACCCTTCACTTTTCCAGCACTGTTATAAATGTTTCTTTTTGTGTAGTGACACAAGCCTTCTGCCAGAACAAGTCGATCAACACTTACTGGTCCTGCACCACAACACGATAAGCTGCTCTCCCCATACATACTCTCCCACGATGCAATATTCCCTGTAGGAACGGCCTGTCGGGCAGCGTTTCAAAATCCTCTGCATGAGGATCACAGTAAACAAGGAAGAAAAAGTCAAATTCGTGTTCAAATGTGAAGTATACTATTTTGGAAAAGGATATACTTATGTCATCTTCTGGAATGCACTAAAGAGAGAGCTACTGACTTTTAAAGTTCACAAAGAACAAGTATTATTACTGGAATGAGCCTTCTGGTAGGTACTGACGTCTGAAAGAGACGATCAGGTCGTGCTGTCGGAAATGTCAGGCTGCTAACTATCGTGGAGTTTCAGAGGAGGTCCTTTCACAGTCTTTAGGGTGGCATTTTGTGGACTGAGGGCTGTTTAATATTACTTGCGATTTTGTCGCCCTGGGAGTGTTGGGTCTTCTTTTTTAATTTTGTATGAATTGTCAGTGAGTAAGTAATGCTTTAAGTTTGTGAATGGAGGAGCTCAAAGCATGTGGCAGACTAAATAAGCCTGAGAATGTCTCCATGAGATGGGTGAAGAAAGGGAAACATATCAGTCCTGCAAATTTAAAAAAAGTATATACATATACAGCAAATAAACGTAGACTAGGTAGTTTGTTGAAAGAATACTGCTATGTGTTTTCCTTTCCTCTTCTGTTGACTTCCCATTGACCTTTTCCATACAACACAGAAAGACTTCAGGAACACACAGAAATTATAGTTAGGACTTTTCTTCATTTTGAGCTGTCTCTGACATAAGCAATTTCCCTGCTGCTAGCACGGATCACATCCTGCTGCACATGCTCACAACAGGGATAAAAATGATCTCTGGAGTTTGTGGGGTTCAGTGAAGGCCCAAGGAAGGAAAGAATTAGGGTGACTTAGGGAGCTGTGAGGTTAGGCATTGGAGGAGCAGATTCAGTTAAATGGGGTGGTTGCATGATCAAAAAATACCTGTATCTTGTGGCAGTGGGAGACCAGCAAGACTGTGTAGACAGAGGTCTGAGGCACATACAGGTTATGTATTTTTAGTCATTCTGGTAAATAATGAGCTGAATCTGGTATAGCTAGAAGATCTCTGATGTGTCACAGAAGACTAGACAAACACAAGGAAAATATTACAACTGTACATGGTCTTTCTGAAACTGTTGCAAAAGCAGAATATTATACCAAGTTTGGATACTCATTCTCCAAAAGAAAATACTGACAAGGTAGAAAAAGTAGAGAAAAGAGCTATGAAGATCTATGTGAGAGACGAAAAAATTTGATGTTGTTTATGTAAAAGAAGCTTAAGACCATTCAAAACCATCTATTTATTTGGGAGATTTTAATCTATCAGACATATATGTAACAAGGCTCAACATCTGGAAACTGAAACTTGACAAATTCAAAATAAAAATGAATCATACATTTTAGAAAATGACAGCCATTAACTGTTGGAAGAGGTTACACAAGGGTGTGAGGTTACAGAGGGGTGTTGTGGTTCTCTTTCTGTTTTTAAATCAACAAGTCTGTCTTAATTAAAAAGCAGACCAGAAGGAACAGAAGAAGGACACCATAACAAGATTATCCAGCTTGTAGAATGAAGGGACATTGACTAGATAACTGTATTTTTTCCCTCTAGATTTATATATATGAGAGGGTGAAGTAAAGAGAAACTGAAGAGAGAATGAGAAGCGGGAAAGATGCCTACACTAGCAGCTTGCGGATGCTGCTCAAGCACAACAGATCTCCAGAATCCTGGCCCTGCTGCTGCTGGCCTGCTGTGCCTTTGGCAAGTAATGATGTCCTGCAAGGTTTTTAATTCCCTAGGCATCCTTTGATTACCTTATCTACTTGAAATAAAGTCATAAGATAGTGCTGCTTCTGAACAAAACAGAGTGCAAATCTCAGATACAGGTATTACTGCAATGCAAAAACGGAACAACAAAGAACTTTAATATGGTCAGCCTCTCTCTTCCAAATCGCATCCCAGTCAGGCCTCTGAATCTTCTAGCGAGAAATGTAGGATCAATTTCAAAGACTTGCACTGATACAACAGTTAAAATGAATCAGTATGAGAAATTCACAGTTAGAACAGAAAGTAATAGCAGCCAGGGGAAGAATTGTCAGCAGGCAACAGTGCAACGAAGGGAGGTAACTATGTTAACTTCAATTGTGTTAGATCCTTTTATTCTTCCCAAGACATTTTCTTACGTTAGAATAATAAGAGACATTTCCAATTCACATGATCTAAAGAATTTCCTTTGGACATGCTGTTATAGTTACCCTCTTCAAGAAGGTACACAGGAAAGTCTGACAAGAGGAAGGCAACTCTTCAAGAATAATGTTTGCTAATTCATTTTGACCTCCACTACTCATTTGTAAGGTCCATTCTACTTTCTCTGTCTCTCACTTTTACCTTCTTTCCAATTTAATCTGATCCAAACAAATTATACATGAACAGTCATTTTCATTTGGGTCTTGTTCACTGAGATACTTAGCAAACAATCAACTGACGAACAAGATAAGGACAGCAAAAGAAAGATAAGCTTTTGTTTAGATAATGGAATCACAGATAAAGACCTAAGCAGGCCTGCACAAACTCAAGGACCAGTGATACTATCTTTTCAACTATGACACTGTGGTTGCTTCCATTGTGTTTATTTGCTTTACATACTCATAAAGCCTTATTTACAAATAATTTTAAATGCACACAAATCAAATGTTTGGTGGTGTGTTGTTTCTTTTCTTTTCTTTTCTTTTCTTTTCTTTTCTTTTCTTTTCTTTTCTTTTCTTTTCTTTTCTTTTCTTTTCTTTTCTTTTCTTTTCTTTTCTTTTCTTTTCTTTTCTTTTCTTTTCTTTTCTTTTCTTTTCTTTTCTTTTCTTTTCTTTTCTTTTCTTTTCTTTTCTTTTCCTCTCCTTTTGATTGAAATTGAAGGAGGAAGCCTGAAAAGTATATTATTTGCTTTGAACCTCTATGGTTTTAGTCTGGAGAGAGCAAAGAAAAGAGTCACCTGAACTAACAGGAAAAGAGGAAAAGTAAAAGAAAAAAATTGGAAAGTTATGATATGGGAGCCATCCTTCTCAATATGGCTTATTAGTTTTATTAGTGGTGTTGGAGAGTGGATACCACGACTATAAATGTGGTACCAGGTCTATGGGTAAAACCAGCACCGCAAGAGATATGCTTTGCTTTCAAGCCAGATATTTCAAAGCACTTTTTGAACATCAGCAATGTAAACCTTGTAGCTTTCCTGCAGAGTAGGTAGGAAAGATTAAACTCTCCTCACGGATGGGCAAACTAAGCTACAAAGTGATCAGGTGGCTGGCCTGGGGTGAAGCAGCAGATCTGCTGGGTGGGGAATGGACGCCTTGGCCTCTTGACATGTCTCTGCTCCCTGACCACAGGACCTACACTGCTTCTCTAAGAGTCCCTAGATGGAACCCAGAGAAAATTGCATTTTCTTAAGATATTTTCTTGGCACCTTTCATGAGCGCTGCAGTCACACCATTCATTTTTAAAAGCACGCTCCCATTTAGAATACACTGAAAACTATAGCAATTCATTTATTCTGTGAGAAAATACATGTGTACAATTACAACCAAGTACTTAACTTGATGAATGAACTGAATATATAATTTGATGAATGTGAATTTTACTAGCAAGGTTTGCTGAGGAGATGTATTTAGATGTTGTTCTGCTGAACACATATACAATATATATTTGCATAAAATGTTGCTGGAATATCAGTATTGTTATAAGTACAGCCTCAAATGATATTTAAATTTGGATTTTTTTAGATATAAGGAGCTTAGAACTGGAATGTAGAGTTTCTCCATGTCAGGGAAATAGGATTTTTGTGAATTTTTGTTGGGATGGCTTTGTGTATCTGAGGGAATGTTTCTTTCCTTTAATTTGTGTCATACGGAAGCTTTAAGCCATCACTTATACAATCAGCACTGTGTGATGAGAAAAATGAAATTTCCTACAGGCAATCTAAAGTGTGGATGTGCATGGCAAGAGCTGCACTGATTGAATCTTTATGCTGCCAACACTTCACAATTGCTGGAACACTTTTTAAGGAGCTACGAGATGTTGTGCTTCTCTGTTCTTATACCTGTTCAGAAGATCAGAGCAGAAGCAGACACAGAGATTACCCAATGTCTTATGCAACAGAATTCCAGGATGGCAATGCAAAATGTGGCTGCTGGGGAGCAGATTGGTGTAACTGATCAATACAACATAAAAACAAAGCAGCAAGGGAAAGAAGTTCAAGGCATCCTGAAGGGGATAAGGTATGCATTTGATGCAGTGGAATGAGAGTAACTAATCAAAGGATCCAAGGTACCTGTGATTGATACTGTGGTCAATATGGTGGAAAACAACCACAGCAGGAGTGTTTTGAATGGGTAGATGGTTTGTAGAACAGACTGGTGCAGCTGGGGTCAGGAAAGGAGAAGAAGGAGAAGCAGCTGGGAGAGTGCTAGAAAACTCAAACATCAAGAACGGAATGTGAGCCACTAGAAATAGTCTTGCTGAGGAGTGTTAGGGAGAAAGCAGTTATAAAGTTTAGCTGTAATTTGAATGTTTGGAATGAAGGACAGGGATGAACTGAGGAAGAAATGAAATTTCAATGGAAAGAAAAAAATCTTAAATCAGATCCAGATCTGGCTCCAGGTTTCAAACACCCTCTAGTCTGGAGTTTTGGCTCAGCTCACAAAGGGAGGAGCCATTCAGGACTGGGTTCAGATTTCAGTCACACTAAATGTGAGGTTTTGGTTTGACACCATCTTAAAAGAAAACCCCATATAAAACAGCTTGGAGTTAGGTCTATATAGAGGCCAAAATATAGAGAATTATGGTGATTGATATTTGTTTGGGAGTCAAATTTGTTCTGCATGAAAAAGCCAGGGAAAGGGTTCCTCTTCTCTGATTCACTGAACAGAAGGTAATTGAAAGATCTCTTTATGGCAGGATTTACGACCCCTGAGCCTCAGTCGTTTTTAGCTAAATAATAATGCATTTGCATCGTAAGTGTATCTAATTTGAATTTCACTTCCTGCCTAAACACTTTGAAAAGATGCATGCCTTGAGGTGTCTGCCTGAATAAAATTCTTGTGGAATTGAGGCTAACAAATAAAGTATGTCGTGGTGTGTTAGAATCTGCTCTGCCCTGGAGAACAGCTCCCCTGATAAACTGTCTGATTTATAATGACAACTGCTCCCACTGTTGTATACAAGTATACCTTACAGTAATGGGGAATTAAAGAGGCTTTCATGTGAACCCAATATTTAACTTTGAAGTCAGTGGGAGCTGAGAGAGCCCAGCACCTCACAGGATTAGTCCCTTGGGAATTAACCTTTTCACCTTACTATAGAGGAAGAATGAAATTTTAAGAAGGGATTTTAATGGCGTGAGTGAGAATTCATAACAGTGAGTTACCTTCTAGTTCAGTGAACACCGGGATGATTCTGTAAGACTACATGACTTTCTCAGTGCCTTGAGCCCATTAATACTTACACAGAAAAAGTTTTCATAGACAATCATGAGCTTGATCACAGAATACAAGAGCCTCAAGAAGAGACTTTATATTTTAAATTGCTATATTAACTAACCCATCAGTACCACATTGGTTGTGCAAAAGCAATACTGGTTTTTAGATTTTCCTGTGAGAGACTTTCCATCTGCTTTTTGCCTTCTGTTCGCTGTTTGAAATAACAAAAGTGACCATGGAAATCCAACTCATTCTGCAGTTTCTTGGTCAAAAGTGACCGCACATTTTCCAGGTATTCCTTGGTTGATGATGATATTAGAAATGACTTTTAAATGGGCTGTTGTGAAACAAACAGAATCTGCCATTGAGGGAAAAGACAAACTGCTGATAATTAGTTCTGGCAGCTGGAGGATGGCACTCCTGCTGTTTCTGCTCCTGGCAATGTAAAGTACATCATGTCACAATGCATGAATTATCCAAGGTCAGCTCTTCAACACACCCAAATTGCTACCAATTATTAATTAATTAGTATCATTATGGGACTGCCTTAAGAGGCCTATGAGTCCCCTTGAAACAAATAAAGTGACTAAGAAAGAAAAGGAGGTAGAAGTGATTACTGCTATTTAAACATTACTGTCCACTTTGTTGTTTTTATTATCTCTTTCTTCGCCTGCTTTTCCTCTGAAGGCTTCATCTACAATACTTTGCGAGCTGCATCTCAGAAGTTGTGTAGTTACAATGCTAAATAGCTGACATTTTGTCATCTGTCCTCTGAAATGAACTGAATAACTTAAGATTGCAAAACTTTCCACACAATTTGAAAGTTAAATTATTTTGATGGAGTTTAAAAGAACAAATGCGATGAGAGGTGAAGAAAGATGCCGTTTATTAACTGGTGATTACAGGTTAAGGATGTGTGAGACAGAAAGTCTCTGACTCTACCTAAGTGCCACTTTAGTAGCCTAAGTCCTTATTTATGGGAAAACAACACTGTCAGCATATATTGGACTCTTTGTAAATGTGCTCAGATAAATATGTACCTAATGCACATGCCTACTGCAGTGACATCTGGTTATGTAGAATAAAGGATTTGCAAAGTTTGTCAGATTGTGATAGCTTAGTATCATCCAAGTTTTCCAGAAGTCTCCAGTCACTGTAAAGTGCTAATTATAAAATGTCTAAAAATATGAGATGATGATGTATAAAAATATAGTGGGACGAGAGAAAAAACAGATACTCTGTGGCTACATGCTAACTGTATGTTCCCTCTCTACAGAAAACTACGTCTGATAAAATTGTCCATCAATTGATGTAGAATGAAAAAAACAGCCTTGATTGATAGACATTTATAAGGAGCCAGTATATAGTTGTTTAGCTCAAGTAATAAACAAATGTATTTTTAGGGGACAAACACCTGGATCTTTTCCTGAAAGTATTTTGCAGTCTAAGCCGCAAGAAACAGATATTTGTAACTTACAATTTTCTAGATCATTCATCACTGGAATACCAGAGGACCAGAGTTTCAGAAAATCTCAACACTCACCTAGACAGGTGAGATTTACATTTCAAAACTGGTTGGCACACAGCAGATCTCAGGTTAGAGCTTATGGGGAGGGATTTTCTTCTGTCAAGTGATGCTGAAGTCTTGAAGGTTAACCAATTATTTTGGCAGAAAAATAGTTCATATCTTCCTAAAATACTTCCAAAAGGACCTCAATTCTGCATGTGGGAATACGTAATTAAGAAATTAGAGCAATTCAGTAGGTGACTGTAATCTCTGCTTGTAAGTCTGCTTTTTGCATGTTTTGGCACAAAACTTCAATGGTAAGTCTTTGCTGGTCGGCTTTAGATGTTTTCCAGAAATGTTTCTTGGAAATAGGGGAACATAAATAAGGCAAAAGAGCTAATCTCAGCCATAAGTGATTTAAACCATGGATGTTCATTATTGTTTAAAAACAGCCGTCTCAGGGAGGCTTTTAGAAATATATTGCCACTATTATGTGTAATTGCTGTAATTGTATTTTGGGTCCGTAACCAAGTGAGAAGGTTTATCAACACATCCTTTTTCTCCAAACACATTGCAATTATGATGAGTATAGTTATAAGGGAAGAAGGCTTAAAGAAGAAAGGGGGAGGGATTTCTGGAGAGAATAAGCAAAAAAGGGAATTTTCCACGTGAGAAAAGAGCATTCTCTGTGTAGATTCTACTTCCCTGAAAATGGAATTGCTTTGTTAGGCACTTGCAAAATACAGCTATTCTCATGTAGCCAATACTGAAAATTTCAACCTTAGCAAAATTTATCTGCCCATCCCCAAATCTGCCTCCTATGTTGATTTATAATTTAATTATTACTTTTAAACTTTAATGATGGTTTTGCTTTGAAAGGGTAGTAAGAATTGAATAACAGCTCCAGGGTAAGGCCTGCCGAAGACAGCATATGAAAGGGCCTCATGTAGAATTTTGCCATTCTTATATCCAGTATGCTGATTTTGTCTTCCCAGTTTTGAATTTAATTGTTATTCAGTTGTGGTTGTGCTCTACGATGCCTTTACAGGGAGCAGTTAAGCTTGCAAATGTGTAGTTTGACCTGACTATTAAGAATGATATCATCTGAGACACTTCATTACAAAGAAATGTCCCAGTGGTTGTAGGTACAATCTTAAGAAATGACATGTTTTTTAACAAATTAATTAATTACTGTAGAGAACTTGTATTTTCTGTGCTGGATTTTGACTTCTGAAATATATGTGTGAACTGTTCAGAAGCAGTATCTTCCATCAGCAAAATTGCACTGGCTTTGATTCATATTCACATATTAGGCAAAAAAGAGTAGATGTTTCTGATGAATGGTGACGTCAGGCTTGAAACTGCAATGTCAGCACACCCTTCCAAATAATCTCCACAAACAGGCAAGATTTTCTACCCATGAGCTGTATCTGATCTCCAGTATGCTGATGTGAATTCAAAGCTACTGTTTCCAATACTTTTTAAACTAAATGGAAGAATACATTCTCCTGTGAGTGTACCCACAATACAAAGTGGTTTTCTACAAGCATCTGTTGTCCAAAACAGTCTGAAATTCAGAGAGCTTCACTATGTTGTGACAAACACCGCCAGGGAATGGGGAAATTTTTGTCATTTTTGTAGAATTTGGACTTTGATAATACACTGTTCCGATCAGGATTATCATCTGTGCCTTATGTTCTAATGACTTGTACAAACAACTCTATTAGTCATTCCTGTGGATTATGGTTCCTTTTCCTGAAGTCCCCATTGCCCAGCTCTCTGAAGAAACCATCTAATCTCTATGCCCACTTTTGGGAGATGTGTCCAGAACAGCCCTGAGACACGAGTGTGATGCAGTATCTGCCAAACTGCATCTCACAGGGATCGTGTTTGGATCAGTGCACTCAATGCACTGGGATTTATGGCCAATTCCTTTAGACAATTGTAGACTAAGGAAAAAGCCTTATGACATTCTTGTGGTTTTGATGTGGCACACCAGGCATGCTTTATCTTCTCAAGCACCGTGTACATTGTACCACAAGTAACAGATCCAGACATGAGAGGTAACCTGCTACTGATAAGACCAATATTAGATTACTTTCAGAGGAGACAAAAGAAAGGCTACAGAAGAAAACATACTTCAAACCTGATTTCTTTTCTCTGCCTCAGATGTAGTGAATGCATTAGTTCTTAGCAGAAACCGTATAAGGTCTGCCTTTTTCCTCAAGAAAACAACTTTCACCACAACCACCCTCAGCTGAGTGAAAATTAAAAATATGTGACACCTTTCAGAAATCGTAACTAAGTAGGTAAAAGAACATTTCATTTCAGATGGGTTTTTTACCATTACAAGGGATGTGCCATGTGGTTTAGGGCCTCAAATTAGGTTTCATGAAGTCATTTTTTGAAAGACAGTACGAATGGAACTGTTATGATGATCTGTGCTCATTATGAAGGGAAATGTTTTGCATTTGAACATTCCTGTTCAGTATTGTGAGTCCTGCTAACACTCTAGGGGGGCCTGAGAACCAGACTCTGAACCTAGCCAGAAAACATCCATAAAAAGAAATAACATGGACTACTCTGTTTTCCATTTGCATTTAACTCAAGTGGAAGGTAATAATAAGAAAACTGGATTAAAAACCATTTTGGACTCAATTCTGTCTGGCATTCATGCCTTCTTGTATGGGCGTATGCTAAATTGTACCTTCTCCAGAATCTTCAGGGAGACAACAGTCACCCCACAGAAGCTCATAGAACAGTTTTCATCAGAAACGCACCCTTTAGGGTGTGTATGGTCTTATTTGTCACAGGTCTGTGTAGTCTATTTGTATTAGAGTGACTTGTGCTCCTGGGGAAGGAGCCTGTGTGTGGCCACACCAGGTAGGTAGACAGTTGTACCTACAGCTGCTCTTGTCAGCTATTCCTGATGAACTCAGTGCTCCGATAGGGATAGCCAAAAATAGCACCACCACACTGAGAGCAGTGGCTTCATGTCCTCAAAGCTTTTTGTACTCTTATTTGGGTGTCTAGGGACCAACAGATTAACAAAAAGTGTCTGCAGCTGTGACCCAACTACTACAGAGAGAATGAAACATCTGTGTTCTTTTCTCCCCTTCACATTAACAAGGTTAATTTGGACGGAAAACCATGGAGTCTAGAAATATATCCCAAGTAGTTATGAAGATCCAAGGAGTTATTAATAGAATTGGCTCATTTTCTTACCACAAACTTTCTTCCTATCAGAAAGCGTAATTTTTTTTATCAGTCAGGTTTTTTTTAAATGAGAAAAAAATGTTTACATGAAAAATACAAGGAAAATATATTTAATTCCAACACAAAATCTGTTTTTTACATTTCAATGAGAAGTGGTTTACATTTTCTGTTAGAAAAAAAATTAAAACCTAATGTTCCCTGAACAAAAATTATTTCTAGTTACTAGAGATGTAGAGATTTTCTCCCCATCATAAATACAAGAATGCTATGTTGACAACCTCCCTATAAACAAAATCCTTTTCTTATTTACACTGTCACAGAAAAGTATTGGGACTGACAGCTCTTAAATCTGAAAAGAGCTCAACAACACAGTCTCAGATACATTTTAGAAATGCCAAAAAGACAAAATATAGCCACATCCTGTTGAATTTCTCTGGGTAGCAATGACATTGTGCAAAACTTTGAGAGGATGTGTCCCAGTCAATTGACCTCTTTGACCAGCTTCCTTTTCTTTGGTGCCAATTGCCATATGGAATCTCTAAACTTTCCTGACCATGGGTGGAGAATTTGCCAGGTATGCTGCCATAATTTAACTCAAAGATAAATACGAGTGTTTTTCAAAAAGGTGCTTTCAGGTCTTAATAATGAAAAAAGTGCATCTTTCAGACATCAGGTTCAAAATAATTTTCTATTGACAATGAAATGTAATGGATTTTACTGTTGTGGGTGAACCAGAATGGTCAAAATAAGAATAAATCTGACTTCTTCCACAAAGTTCAAACTGAATCAACTGTTTTTTCTTAAGAAAATAAATACACAATAATGGTGTGCCACCAGAGGTTTTCTTAGAGGATTTTAAAAGTCGTTGGCATTTTCATTTGTCCCGTTTGTCCCTGACTGGAGATTTATCTTCAGACTAGTGTTATGTCAGTCTTGTTCCCATCTCAGCAAAAATGCAAAAAAAATCTGTAAGTCACAGAGACCTCAAGACCAAACCTGTCTGAGCCCTAGAGCCTGATCTCCCCGTTGAAGTCAGTGAGAGGCTGTTAATTGATTTCAAAGGGAGCTGGATGCCGTCCCGGTATAACATATAACTGTTTGGAGAGTTTTTGGGGAATAAGGTCTGGATAAGGAGCTAAACATTTGATTCATTATCTGAACCCAATTGAATTGCCAATGCAGAAGGTTCATCCGTCATTTCTTTCTGCTTTCCAAGTTTAGAGCTCAGGGACTTATCTACTCCTCTTTCATCAGTGAATCACATTACTAACGTGATTATTTAAAGCAATGCAGAAGCAGAGGTCTCCCCGGTGCTTTTAGTAAAGTCACTTGCAATTCAGTAGGTAGAGGATACTGTTGAAGGAACACTGAGCACATCTGACATGAAAGGATCCACTGACTCTTTTCTTCTGGTGTAGCTGAACAGAATCTGTGCTGTCTAATATCACTTCGGCAGTCTTGGCTGAGTATTTAAGCAAGGGACTTCAGACAATCCCTAGCCCAAATTCCTTCGAATTTGGGTAAGTTCAGACATGTAACTCATAAGTTTTTACTTCAGGTTTCAGCATTTATACACAAGAGCTTTTCTAACAGAGGAAATTCTGAATGCTGTTGCCCCAATTTTAGCAGTTAGATGAAGGAAGGAGTGTGTTTAAATGACATGCCTTAAATTGCATTTTCACTGAAATATTTGTAATTTCTGGTTGTACATGTATGTTCTGCTAGTGATTCAACATTTTAGGGAGCTTTATGTGTTTAGAGCATTTTAGGTCACCTTTAACCACAACTGTGTAACACACAAGGATGCTGTTTCAACTTCAGAGCTCAAGGATCTTCAGTGACTGGGGACTCTTTGTGGTGTCTTTTGGGTTGGGCAAACCAACAATCAAGTGAGGCCACAGTCCACAGCTTCTGCCACCCTACCTTCAAAGCATCTGTGGGTACTCTCACACTGCAATTTCCTCCTCCATAATCTGACAATGACACTGTAGCTATGGGACTTTTCTTTTTCTCTCTTTTCTTTCCCTGTTCTTGATGCTTCTTTCAGCTTTAAGGCTGCTACACAGTTGTCAGAAGTCTGGCTTCAATGGTCTGAAGGGAGACAGATACTGATAAATTTCCTTTTGATCTCCGCTCTGCAAAACCACTCGGTCAGAAAAAAAATAGAGAGGTCTGTGTGCGTAGGGGTTGGAGGATGTGAAAGGCAAAAAGCACCCTCTCATGCCAGAGAGAGTATAACTCCCACTTCACATTAGATCTGAAAGAGGAATATAAAGAGTTTTGTATACATTTTGCAAATCAGGACAATGCACTGTAAGAAAACGAAGCCAATGAGCAAAATGGGGGTAATGATACTGATCTCCTTTCTATAGTGCTCTGAGATCAGTTGATGAAAAGGACTGTACAAGAGCTAGGTATTATTATAGTTAGTTCATTGCAATTGCTCTTCTCAAAAACCTTATCTTTTTGTTGCATATTCATCAGGATCAGTGTTGAAAGGTTACAGTTTATAGCAACTACTTTGTTATATTATGAGACTGAAAAAGAACTTTTGTTTTCATGGAGCTACAGAAATTTGCAGGTATCATTTGAAGATGCATATATACAGCTGTAGCAGGTGTCTTACACTCAGTTTTCTGTATCTGCCCTGATCTAAGACTGAATGAAGACAATGCACCCGTGATCTGAACACGGTCAAGTGAAGAACACAATATTTAAAATATAAAATGTTAACCTTGATCATGCATAGACAGACAGTCATGAGCTTGGTAGGCACAAGTCATGAGCAATCCAGGAGCCATACAACTACCTTAGGAAACACTGTTCTCACTATACCTGCCTGTCAGCAAATTTGACTAGTTGAGACACCATGTCCCACTGACACGGCTAACCAGATTTCTGGCTAGAGCAGGCTCAGGAGCAACCATCTCAGAAGAAGGGTAGGCCACCCTCATGTCTGTTGTGTCTGTGAAGGTATATTCATATGTTCTTTCACTTAGTGAATCTGAGCATTGGTAGAACTGACTCTAACTTGTCAGAACTGGAAAACTTATGGAGGAATAAAAAAAGCCAGAATTATAATGCTCCAATAGGATTACTGAAGCGGCAAAGGGCATCTCAACATCAACTAAGGTCCAAGGAAAATGGCCTTAAGTATTCGTGTAAAATCCCGAATTAGTTTTTTTCCCCCACAGTGGCAAGGCTGCCTCTGAAGATAGGTTATTGCATACAGGGCATGTACAGCAGAATAGACAAACAAATTTACAATTGGAAGTGCAAAAGAATAAAATAAGGCAAGTGAGAAGTATTTTTCCTGGCAGAAATACATTATGCATTCTTTAATGTATCATCACATATTACACTTGTAAAATAGCTGGTAGTTAAAATATGCTAATAAAAAGTGACAGCAAAATACTAACTATGGAATGTGTGGGTAAAACTAACACGGCTCTTTACATATGGTTTAACAAGGCCTGTACTTCATTATTTACAGTTTGTAATGAAGTCTGGGATGTGCTTTTTTGTTTATTTCACCACAAAATTACATGAAGTAACCATACAGCCATAACTGAGTCTTCCAAATGCATATAAAGAACAAAACCTGCAGGTACATGCAAAGGTTCTGGCTGGGTTTCTGACAGGTTCTGAAACAGAGTATAGTGAGTGTTACTAAAGGACTTCCTACAAAATTCTCTATCTTATTGTGTGAAAAAAATATTTTTCTTACAGCTTCAAAATGGAGATGTCTCAATGTAAATGTTGCATTTCCAGTGTGCTGTGAAAAATCCTTCATGTTTTCAAGGGAAACAGTTTTTCCAGAGGTTTACAAAGCCAAAATATGACACTAGGTTTACTATGTTCGGATTTTGTAGATCGTTTTGCAAAATTAATAGTAAATGTATCTGTATACAGTTCTAAAAAGAAACCTCCCTTTATTAAATGCATTAATGGGACAAGGATGGATTTGCTGTTTGTTTATAATAGTTGTAAGAGGTCGTTCAACCCCTCCATGGAGGCAAGCAGCAGTCTCTAGACTCAAAACACAAATTGAAATAAAAACAGTGAAGCAGTTCAGCTTAGTTTGCATGTGTACCTATGCATGTGTAGAGGAGTATTCTTCAAATTGGGAAGTGGAGCAAAGTTCAGAAATAGATTGAAGACAAAAAGGACCAATGCTATGATATACCCCAAGAGTACGCTATTGGTTGGATACTGAATGGAGGACATATTCTTTCTGGTAGCTTGAATCCTCATGGTTTCAAGAAAGCAGGAACTTCTTTCTTGGAAATAAACCTTCTCAGAAATAAACAAATAAACATCAAAGAAAATTTACCCCATCAATTTCTCCATGCAATGGGAATAACCTAGTAGATCTCAAAATATGGCTAGTTGCTCAGATCAAAAAGAGTAGCCATGTGTTTCTCACTGTTGTTAATTACAAAGAAGAGTAAATGACTGAAAAAGGCCTTAAATTTAAACAATTCAAATAAAAATAAGAGTCTGGTTTATTAACGATTATGTACATTTGAATACTGTTGAAATTCAGTATAAGCCTTTAAGGTATGGCTGTTATTTTTGAAATGAAGTGGTGCCTTAGTCATGGACTGAGACCTCATTGTGGGAAGAGTTCTATGAAGAGCAGATAAAAACCAGTTTTGCGTGAAAAACCATCTAAGGATAAGACAAAGGAACAGATTCAGGCAAATGAGTACGAGGAAAGTGGGCAATATTGGATTAATTTAGTAAAAGTAGTGATAAGTAAAGGTCTCTTCAGGCCAGTAATCTAGCAATTGTCTGATTATCCTCAGACATCAAGGAAAGAGAAGACTGTGAAGAAGCCATGTCTTGCCGGTATTTGTGATAGTTCCTCCCAACCATAATGGACAAAGTGGGCAAAGGAATTAAGGCGCTTGTTTTAAAATTTATTGTGTGAGTATAAAGTCCTGAGAACACCATTATGTTCCTGGTAATATGTGAGCCAATATTTAAAAAGGAATGAAAGATACTGAGCAGGATAAAAATACCTGGTCTAAAGGTCTGAATAGACTTTGGCAATCATTGTTTTGGTAGAATACAAAAAGTGTTGTCTGGAAGATATTCTATAATGGAACCAGGGGAGAGAAACCAAATTTTTCATTCAGTGAATTTGTAAAGTAAAAAGTAAATAGGAAATTACTGGAGAGACAGGGGTGGGGAGATGACTGTGGGACAGACTGAAGCAGGATTGTGTAGAAAGGGGAAAGTGACAAAAGCTATAGAAAGAGTAATGGATGAAATGGAAGAGGGTGATCAAGTGAGGGGATGGGGCTGCTAGAGAAAGCAGAGCTCTGAGAGGAGGAGACCAACTGTGGCATCTCTGCCTCAAGAGAAAAGGAGAAAAGTGGGGAGGACAAGAGAAAGCAAGACAAAGCAGAAGCCTTTGCTGGTTTCCCCTCCAAAGGTATTGGCGAGATGGCATTTGAGGAGAGCGAGAAGTGGATGGAGGAGGGTGGAAAGCTTAACGAGTGAGTCAGAGATGTGGAAAAAGTTACTGAGATTAAGTAGATTTACTCTGAAGGACAAAACTGTAGAGGAAAACACATTTATGGTGCAGGAAGGCATCTAAGCCATCAAGTCATACTGTGCTGTGCAAGATCAGGGAGAGAGGAAAGGAGCAATGGGAGTTCTGCTGTCAGGGAAGGGAGAAAAACAAAACGAAGAGCGGAGGACAGGGAATCACAGAGGCAGGAATTACGGGGTCAGCAAGAGGGGAGCAGAGCGTGAGGCAGAGGGCTGGTTTCCTGTGGGTTTGTTAGTCAGGCTTACAGGCTGTTCGGGCCTCAGCTTAAGAAGCGGTTCATTTCTGCGAAGCTAACCACACAGACCTAGCATGCAACCAGTCAGATCTTTAATTATTTTTCCCTGAATACCAGCTCTCACGCATGATTTCTGTAGCACCTTTAAGTGGTCAAAGAACAATAATCTGGTTAACAGCCATTTGTTGCTCTTTGCCCAGTCCAAAAATGTTTCAAGTAATACAGCTAAGCTTAAATTTGGAAGCAAAATTCTTTTGTGCATCAAAACTTTATAGAAATGCAGCAAACATGCTTTAATAATGAACAGATAATTAAAACCACTTGAAACACGTCTATGTGTTTTATTAGTGACTAAAATAAATGGTATGTTGCAATTTAGCTATGTGGGCTGATTTAGTATCATGTTATGTACCGGTTACATAGACATGTGCTACAGGCTTAGTCATAAAAGTGTGGAATGCACCACTAACAAATTCAATTTTTGCCCTTAACTACTCACAAAACTCCTCTTCTTCTAAAGGGAAACCACACATTGTTTCTTATAAAGGGCTCAATCAAAAGGAAAGCCAAAATAAAGACAGTCCTTAACGGCCCACTGGACCCTCACTAAAACTATATATTTTGGGAGAAAAACAAAGAAAAGGAAAAACAGTTTGGAAAGTTCACTCCCATTCTTAGAAGAAACTGCTGTTTTTCACAGAGTTCAAATATTGCAATGAGATAACCATGTCACTTGGAAAAGCTGAATGTGTAAGTGTCTAAGAAAATGCTGACAAATACTTTTTCTGTCATTCTGGTTAAAGAAGCAAAGCAAATGACTGGCTCAATAGTACATTAATGATTTTTCTCTTTAGCATTGTATTGGAAATTTTATTTTCAAGTAACTCGTTTCTTAGGGCAGACATCTGAAAAAATAGGCCTTCCTTTGGAATGTAGTGTCACTGATGCCGAGAAATTAATGCACAGACATTTTCACAGATAAATGCCCAAATGCCTGGTCTCAGCCTGCAACCAAGGGTGTCTTTCAGCTGCCATGTTGCCTCATGGAAATTGTGGCTTGAATGAATCGAGCCTGATTCTCCTTCACTGGCTGTACTCCCAAATAAATGTCCTTGAATGCCCTGTGTCAGACACTTCCTACGATGCCTTGTCCAGGACTCCAGCAGGGAGAGGTGACCTTTCTGCATCAGGGAACCCTGACTTCAGAGGAGAATAAGATCTCTGAATTTTAACTCTAGTGAAGCGCTGTGGCAAATGTATGCTGACATCAAATTGATCCCAAAACAAAATGTAAGGCTAGAAGATATCTCTTAGGTGTCTGAATACTGTCCCAGCAGCATTTTGTGTAAAGGCACTGCATAACTTGTCATACTTCAGTTATTATCAAATACTTAGATTTGAAAAGACTCTTAATTCTATAGTGACTGCACACTGGTCACAGGCCGTATCTTTCCCCATAGACCACCTTTCGCCATGGGAGAAACCGAGCTGTAAGTTTATGAGCAGTGTGTGAGAGAAGAATGACTTTTATTTTGCTTTAAAATACATTTGTGAGTTAGAGATCTAATGGCTATGAAAAATAAAATGCACAGGAAAGGATCACCATGGAAATTAGTCATCCAACTGCTGTTGACTTTTGATGGAAACTAAGTAATCCAGAGCTACCCATGCATTTGAAAATCCATGATGTCATCAGTTATTACAAATTTACACTGAGATTGGCCCACACACTTCAGCTAATTCAGACCCTCACTGTGCAAATCTGTACTGGTCTGAGAAATGTCAGACATGGTCTCCCAACTTGTTTATGAAAACTAAGATTTCGTTAGAAAAGGTTTGCACCAATGCAAATATATAAATTTCTATATATTTTACATATTTTAAATATATTTAGTAGGTTTCTTATGTAGTTAAGGTATTACACTTATTCAAATTCACTTACAATCAGATTTCCAGAAATACATATAGGGGGTATGTCTGAAGATGTTTCTAAGTCATGCTTACTCTGACGTGGATAATATGGACACCTTTACTGTGAGTATATCTTCTGTTGAGGCACAGTAACATGAATTAGAGCACAAGCAGAGTCAAAACTTAAAATATTTAGACTCAATGTGCACAAGTGTGTGAGATGTGCTAACAGGACAGAGTGAAAATAAATAATAGAATCAGAGAATCATAGAATAGTTTGGGTTGAAAGGGACCTTCGAAGGTCATCTAGTTCAACGCCCCTGCTATGAGCAGGGATGTCTTCAAGCAGATCAGGTCCTCAGAGCCCTGTCCAACCTGTCCTTGAATGTTTCCAGGGATGGGGCATCTACCACCTCTCTGGGCAACTTGTGCTGGTAATTTACCACCCTCATTGTAAAAAATTTCTTCCTCATGTCTAACCTGAATCTCCTCTCCTTCAGCTTAAAACCATTACCCGTTGTCCTATTGTAACAGACCCTGCTAAAAGGCAAAATGTCTGAACTTGATCTCACAGGAAGGTCATGAGGAAGCTCTCAAACCTGCAGCTTCCATGGGAAAAAGAAATAACATAGGCTGTTAAAACTGCATTATATACTTCATATTGCTAATTAATTGCTTACTTAGGTGAAGGAAGAAATCTACCTAAACACAAAAAAGATTTGGCAATCCCGTGTGAAGAAGTTGGAAAGTAACCTGTGTGGCATTGGTTCCTTTCAAAATGCCAGTATTATTACCCTCTTTTTAATGGGTTAGGTTTTGTTTTGGGTTTTGTCCTTGAAATAATCATGGTTCAAGGAATGTCAGCAGTAATAAAACAACAGCAACAAAAAAATCCTTGTCAGCCTATTTTTTAAAGACTTGAATAAATGTGTTACAGTGAAAGCTAGTTTCACGCACATCTGAAGTTTATTGAGCTTAGGGGACTGGTCAAGCTTGGTTTGTCATCTAATTTGGTGTTTGGATCCTGAAATCATGGAATTCAGTTGTAAGTTTTGCTTAGGCAGCTTTTAGCCAAACTTTGACTAACAAGCATTTCGCATGGCAGCAGCAGAGTTGAATCCTGGAGTATCTCACCTTTCCGCTCTTCGGTGTTTTCGCAGTCAGTTTCTGTGATGTAATTGTTACCAGTAAGAGTGGTAAGAAAAGACATTTCCTATTTCACAGCAGAAAAAGATGAGACAACCAGTAGTTAGGATCTAAACCTGTATTATGAGAAAACCCACATCATGTGCTGCTTGAGATGCAAAGGACTTGAGCCTGAAGCAGTGGAGACGGTGTCCTCCAGCTCAAGCAACATGGACTGCACCATCTCCCTTCTCTCTGCCAGCAGCAGGGTGGAGAAAGAACTACAAAAGCACTTTCTAGTCTGTATCACATAATATCAAAATGCCTACAGCAACAATTTAATTTAACTGGCTTTTTTCTGAGGTAGGCTAAGCATCATGGACATTACTGTTTCCTTCGGCAGAGCTCTGGGGCAATAGTCTGCAGCCACAAAGAAGTACTAGCAAATTCAGCTTTTCCTACTATATCCGTGCCCTGCCTCAGGCTCCAAAATCCCTTGTGAATGAATCCACCGTCTGCTTCTTCTGAGGTGGATCTTCTCAATCCTTTTTTACAGGAGCTGTGTAAATCTATATGAATTTAAAAAAAAATAAAATTGTCTCCTCCTCTGGAGACATTCAAAACCTGCCTGGACACACTCCTGTGTAACCTCATCTGGGTGTTCCTGCTCTGGCAGGGAGATTGGACCCTTCCAATCCCTAACATTCTGTAATTATGTGAAAATTTAAACAAACAAACCAAAACAAACCAAAAAACAAAACCAAAACTGAATTTAAGTCCTGAACCTTATTCTCTCATATAGTAGATACCGACTAGTCTAATGTGGTTTACGTTCTCTTATTTTGTCCAAGAATTGCATCTTCACAAGAACTGGTGCAAATATCCCACTGAGAAGCTTTTATTTTGACTGACGTTGATTGAAAAAGACATGACTGGAAATTCCTCATGAAAACTAGGTGGCACATTCTTTTCACAGTGACTGAGGATTCATAATGATTCAAAAGCTCATCGCTGCCTCCAGGAACTGCTGGACGATAATTTTTCAAACTATTTTTCTAACAACAAAAGGAACTGAACCCCACACTCATTCTCAGTCCACCTTTTACTACATGAACCCCGTGGTAAACAAGTTACAACAAATTAATAAGATATAAAACGCCCAAATTATCTTAAATGCAATTTTTACTGCCAAGATGAGGTGCAGTATGGATTCTGTAAAATCCATGCAATAATTAGGGCCTACTTTAATGTAAACAATCTTATGTACCTAAGGTGATGGCAGCAGTACCTGGAACAGTTTTACACTGGCAATGTAAGAGAAGAATCAAGCACTGCAAAACTTTCTAAAGATAAACTTATCTTTTCTGGACCTTGAACTAATTAAAATTGTTACTGGATTATATATAGCAAAGGAATATTAAAAGTAGTTTTCACTGTGCAGAATGAAGGAATCAGGGTATTAATGTACCTGTGGAAGACAGAAGGTTAATGTATCACACAACCTGCCTCACATATGAATTATTTCACCAAAAATTAAGCAGCTAGGTTATGTCCCTGCTCTTTTATATGGACTCTTTCTTTAAGTTTTATTTTATCAACTGTTTAATATGACTTGGAAAAAAAATTGTAGGGTTAACTCAAGTGTTAAAAGTTGGATTGATTTGAAAAAGACTCTTTGTAATTATGATCTCTACTAGTAGTTTTTGAAAAAAACAGTAATTCCTGCAATACTTGTGGCATAGAAATGAAAATACAGAAAATCCCTTCAATGGAAAAGATAATAGACAGTAACAAATTAAATGGAAACTGACTCTATAACTTATGATTATTATTTTGGGAAAACACTTTCAAAGGTTCAGCATTTTAGACTAACATCTTCTAGTATTGGAATCAAAGTACATTTTAGTAATAATGTACATGTATATAACAATCATAGTAAAATAAGTTTTTATTTTAAAACGCTGATTAACAGTTTAACATCTGAAGTGCTATAGTGGTCAATATGGTTTTGTTTATGTTTCACGCCAAAGAAAATTTGTTAGACTAAGTTGCCATGTTTTTTGCATCTGGATTTTATGATGTTTGGCTTTGTAATGGCTGTATATAGAACTGATTCCAGTACTCGAGATTTTAGCTAAATTTAATTATCTTAAGTGCCTAGAAGATGAAAGTTTATTTGCTTTATACTGGATTAAAGTGTAAGTAGCAAAGGTAGCATGAACAGACTGTGTAAGTTACCTCCAGCTATTCAAGTTCCAAAGATCTACATACCAGTAAAGGACAGTGGTGGCCAGGAAGTCTAAGGATGTTTGAATTTATTGAATTTGCTGTAAGAAAACATCAAATATGTTCACGGACTAAAAAGGTTAAGTGAAACCACAACTTGCATAATGAATTGTCTGATCGTATTTCTTCTCAGAAATTTTATCACATATGCTTATCATACATCAGTGCTTGCAGCTTGGACAATGTTATAGGTAAATAACCAGGCTGCCAGGTTTTTCTCTCCTTGTGCACTGATGAAGACAGCTATAATTCTCACCATTGTAAGTGATAAAGGGTAAGAGGAGGGAAATATACAGGTGATTATTAGCATTAAATTCCACCGTCTCAGCAATGATTTATTCAAACCATTAGTGAAAAGAAGCGTACAACACAAAAGTGGTTAAGACCCTGTCAACCTAATTCTGCATTTTTTGAATCATATGTTAAAGAGAAATTGTAGCTGACTGAAAATAAAATGCAAAAGAAGTCAGAATGCCAAAGCAGTTCCCCGTGGGAAAGTTCACTGTTGTTTACTAGATGTGGAAAATACACAACAAGATAAAAGCCCAGCCTTGTAGGCAGAGGCTACTGGCAGAAGGAATGCTTACCTTTTTGAAAGAGATAAGCATGCATGCTTGGATGTTATTCTTTATTTACAAAACCAAATTAAATCAGTTTTAACACTCCTGTATTCATGTAGAACACGTTATGTGATAATTGCTTGAATTGTCTTTAATGCTATTAAACATTGACTTATTTATATATTTTTTTTCTCTCTTTTTTATTCTCCCCACTTTGATGTTGGAATAATCTGCAAATTTTGCACCATACCCAATGACAAGTGATGCAACTACCAGGGACCTCTGGTTTGTTCTCTTTCTGTTTTGAGGAATATGATGGGAAAAAAATACTCAAGATTATACTGATAATGCATCAGAAAATGAACTTTTTAGGTTTTAAACTTAAAATAGTAAGAGTCTAACAAAATAATCCAATGAAAAATGTAAACATTACATTAAGATACATCGAAGTGTATTTTTATACACCTTAATTTTTATGGAATTTGTGTGTGTGTGTGTAATTGTAGCTGCCATGATTAAAAATATGAAAGTAGTATTCCTTTTGGCTTGTTAGGCTGCATCGGAAAATATATTTCCTCTTCTTTGACACATGTAGAGTATATCTACACCAACAAATATAACAGACCAGAAACTCTTTTCTAGCCGTGTAGTTAAATGGTATGACACAGCTCACATCCTTGCAGTTGAATTATCCTGCTGGAATCGGGATGCCAAATCCAAACTGTCTATTGATAATGGTCATTGTCCCAGGTGCAGTTTGGGAGATTTTTTTTTGGCACAGGCCAAAACTCTCCTAGGTATTATGCTAGCAATTGAATATCATGGTTGATCATATAACTGCAGCTTGAGCCTGACTTTGATTCACAGACACAGACATAATTCTGCAGTTTTCATCGCAAAAAGAACGGATACTCACACATTTGTCAACTCTCTGTGCTCTGTGGATTCAGCTGACTCAGTTGATAGCATCTTATTGAACTATTTAAAAATTAAGACATAGAACGTTGAGCCTCTGGGTATTACCTTGTCCTGCAGATCAAGAGGAATGGATACTTGACTTGTTCCTAATTTTTCTTGACTATTAATATTTTGAGCTATTTTAGGGTGTGTAGTAAGGCTGGGTGGTGTCTTGCATCCTTTCTGTGGTTACTATAGACAGTCATCTTCTGTGCTTCTCCATTAAAGTAATGGCAGCATGGAAACCTTGTTAAACATTTCACATTCCAGGTTTCCCCAGAAGTGTTTCACAATGGGTGTCATGAAAGCTCATAAAGGTGAAAGGCCCCTCAACATTGTTTTTTCACATATAAAAAATGGGAAGGAGCTCAGATGCTTGAAGCTAAAATTAGCTCGTTGCATCAAGTACCTTTTTGGGGCTGGTGCAAAACAGAATCTGCAGGTAAACTCCAAGCCTTGCATTTTAACCTGCTCTCCAGTTGCCATAGAGAATATAAGGAACAAATGTGACCACGTCACTTACAAGAGGCTGACCTCTAGCTTGGAGGCTGTTGAAATCTAAGGAGTCAATGCTATGCATCCCCAAATTTCTCTAAGATGGAAAAAAAAAGGCCACTGTATAGTGACAATGATGAAGGAGTTAATTGTAAGCACAATTAGCATAAATGCTAGAGAGAAAATCCAGACCTCACAAGAATCAAAGGGAAATTGACTCTAGAGTCAGGATTTCACCTTGGATTTTTTTTTCCCAAGACATAAGTATTTCTATGCCTTAGTTTTTTGTTCACAACAGTTACTGATTTCCTACTCTATTTTCTGAACAATCATAAAATAAGAGAGCTACTTTATTTAGAACCTCAACTAAAGCATCGTGTAGATTTTTTAAAAATGTGGTTATTTGTTTCAATACTGGCATATTCCTATTTTTCACAATACGTTGTCACAGCAAGCAAAAGGTATTAGAAGTACTGCACACAAGGATCACCCTTTAAAATACCTGAGAATGATCATTATATTCTGTGGATGGACTCAATTTGCAAGTTTTGCAAAGCAGACGTTTTGCTGAAAATGAAATACCTGTTTAAGCTGCAAGCAACAATCACAAGTGAAGACAGTGCAGCAGAGTGGAAGATGAAGCCTTTTTGTCCCCTAAAGAGGCTGAAGTTGCAAGAAATATAAAAAATGACCAGAAGAAAGGTCCTGAAAAGGTGTGAAAGAAGAGAGATAAAACTTTTACATTAAAGGGATCACATATATGCGCCTCATATTTAATGGAAAGAAGGAAGAAATACTTATGTGGTGTAAAAATTGGTTATACATCTTACAAAAATCTCTCATGAAGCTGTTTTCCTCTAATCCACATTTTGTTTACAGCTGAGTTCCTTGATTTTTGTTTTACTCTGGATTTATGCACGGTCTCTTATTTTAGCGGAACAGAACCTCTCTAGGCTTGAAAAAATTGCACTTTTAAAATCAATACATAAAATACTTTCGTTTAGAAGCTAATTAAAGACACATTTTATATGAATCAACAGGTCAAAACCAGAAATTATCTTCAGAATGGTGTGCATAATTTATAGATATTCAGAATAATTATTATAGCAGTACAGAAAGAGAAAACACTGAAAATGAACTTAGCAGAATGGCCACTGTAGTTATTTCTGCACAGAATATGAACCTTAAAAGCATAAAACAGGAAATATGCATTTAAAGATTTAACAAAATTACAACACAGATGGTACTTTATCCTTTGTTTCTGTGTTTTCTGTGTTTTAAATCTAAACCTGGTATCCACTGTAGCCTGGTGTATTCTCACATCTCATGTTTACTTTATGATGGTTTAAGAATTAAGTAACAAAGGAGCTGCCCGTACTTTGACATTTCTTCCTGTGCCTACTCTAGCAATTCTATGACTACCCAATGATCTAGCTAGAACAGGGAATTGATGCAGCTGATTTTTAATTTACCAAAAAGAACTCAGAAAATGCTGTGGTTTTTTGGTTGGTTGGTTGGTTGTTGTTTTTTTTTTTTTTTTTTTGTTTGTTTTTTTGTTTTTTTAATTGAGTGGTTAACCTTGCTGATACTGCAAAGTTGTGCATAAGGCACCTGGCCCAGCTACAATTAGATGCAACGTCAGCATAAGGGACAATGTGAAAAGGTATTACCAGCAGCATGGAGTTTGCTATAGGGCTTTTTGGCAGCAGTCTGTTTATACATCAAATTAAACCACTTGTAAGACCAGAGTCTGAGCTTAATTGTACTCAAAGCTCTGCAGACTTCCTCCAGAATGACCGGTCATGTTCCCTTCTGTGACTGTTGGCTATTTTTCCCTTCTTTGTATCAGCTCTAGCAGAGGATGAGATGGTTCAGTGAACTGATGCAACAGAAAATTACTATTTTTCTTTTTTCTTTTGGTGGATTACTTTTTCACAGGAACGGTAAACTGTACTAACTCACCCTTAGGTCACTTGGTCGGTAGGTCCCAGGCAAGCGACATGGCAAGGAGCATGTGAAACAAGCAGTGCAAGAGCAGGATAACCTCATTTGGGGGTTGCAAGTGCAATTTGACGAGATTAAATCTAACATGAAACTACCCTGGGGTCATCAAGCTTTGTTTCAGCTTCCAGTGAACAATACATGACATTCAAACTCAGCCTTATGTGGTCACTTCTTGGAAAATTAGACAAACATCTTACTTAGATTATTTCATTTTAGTAATTTCAAAATACTAGAACAAATTCAAATAAATCCCTGATGAGTTTACTAACCATTCTTAGGTTTAAATTACAGTGATTGCTCTTAACTTTGAAAGCTGCTAAGAATGAGAATTCCTATTTTTTTTATTTACAGCAGCAACTAGAAGCTCCAATCAAGTAAATAGGCTAGATGGTGTATGGATAGACTGTTACTGTCCCATGGAGTTAACCATGAAGATAAGCTTGAATAAAAGAAGAGATTATATGTTGCCTTAAGGCTACAGTCTTTCAGGTCTCTCCTCCTTCTCAAAAAGCACTAGCAAAAGTTGCAAATCTTCATTTCAGAAGGTATGGAGGCTATAAAACCATTTACTCATCTATGAGGAAGAGAAGATGAAAATAGCATGCTTTTGCAAAAAAAGATTTCTGTAGAAGAATTCTTCTGCAGAAGAATTTCAGACTGTCAGAGGGAATGTCTTTATAAAGAGAATTACTGAAGATTTCACATAGTATTAAAAAGCAACTACATTGTAATCCCCAAACTGGATAACATTAACATGTCTTATTGGTTTTCCCATTTGATGTTAGCCAAATAAGCCCTCATACACATATGTATTGAGTACCCCGTCTGAGCTGACAAGTGGTAATTAACTACTGAAAGCAGGAAGGAACAGCTTCTTACACTACTTCCTTAACCTAATATCAGTTAAATTCTAAAAGTAATTCAACTTACAGGCTCGGCTTGGCTTTGAAAATGCAACATTAATTTACGAGATGTTTTAAGGAGGTGCTGATTTTCAGATAGTAGCTGCTCAGCTGAGAAATTTAGCAATCTCTGTCATGGCTCCAAGGCTGTTTAAGGCCAAATCAAACAAACAGGCTAGCTGAAATCACTACTGAGGAGGAAGATTTAAACTTACCTGTTCGTCTGTTATTTGAAATAGAATATAATTATTCATATAGTCAGAGCTACAGCAGAGAGATGGATTAGGGAAATATTGTGTGCATGGTCTACCAGCAATTAGGTCTGACCAAACAAGAAAGTGCAGCTCCCAAGTGCCCGGGCCATGGCTCTGCCCCACTGCTGTTGCAATCACTGCAGCCTCATGTGCTCAGTCTTCTGGCTGCATCTCGTCTTCACCACCTCACCCCCCACCCCCCCAGCAATCTGTGCTTCACTCTAGCTTAATCATCTCACAGACTGTGTCTGGCAACAAAGAAAATCAACAGGGTTTTTTTTGAAGTCAGAGCATTTGTTGAAAATAAAAGCTAGGTAGAAGAGGCCATACAGATCTACCTTAAACACAGCAGTGTAGGCAGCATCCCAGAGTGATGTCCTACAGGCTTAGAGGGAGCGGGAAGAAACAGTGCATCCTCTGTGACATGGTAGGAAAGCATAGCTATAGATTCCTGGCTATGTAGCTGTAACTGTAATAAAGTGTCAGAGGTAGATGGAATTTATTGCATAAGATGACTGTAGTTTTTCACTGGCTACACAGGAATCCTGGGTAAGTGGTAGAGACAAGACTCCCAACCTTTAGGCAGCTATATTTAGGCAGGATAGCTCCTGTCCGCAGTTTCTCACTTTCTCCAGTGAGCTGAGTGAGGTAGCTGAGCTGGGGGTAAACTCCTGGCCCATTTGAAGTGACAACAAAAGCTTCTGAGTATATGAACTTCAACTAAATAAAACAAATATGGTTATTCAATAACTACTCCAGTCTTTAGTGCACAGTAACTATATGCTAGTTATAGATGTAGAATTGCTAATAACTATTTAGCTAGCAAGTAAAACAAGATCAGCTACCATTTAAGGATAATTTTCATATTACTGTCCTCTTCTTAGGTTAATTTTTATTTTCACATTCTGGCACTCTAAGGATATATCTTTATGCTTTACAATCACCCTGTGAACTTTCTCAGTGTCTAGAAAGAAGTGTGAGCTTCATGGAGAGCATGTATTTGTAAACAAAGTATTAATTTTAATGCTCTTTTATGAATGCCTGAATAATTGTCCTGAATGGACTAGAAAGTGCCTTAAGGCAGGGACAATCTCAGTCTCAGACAGGGCTTTGTCTCAGCATGGACTATTGGATGGGCTGAAGTTTTAGATATAATCACTTAGCCATACTGTGTGTCTCTTCCAGCATATTCAATACAAAATGTCCCAGAAACTGATGCCTACTGTCCAGTCAAAGGCAGCAATATACACATCATGGAAAACTCTTGCAGAAACTTTAGTCCAGTCATATCCTAGCTTGAAGTACAATTTGTTTGTTTTATATAATTAAAGCAAGGGGCTTACATGTTTTTAACTCTGAATGAGCTAAAATGAAGAGAGATTGAGCAGCATGAACAGAGCAAATTGTTATTCACATGGTCATTGCTCCTTCTGCTATCCAATCACTTGCAAAATAGTTCTGCCAAAATTAGATACTTTCTATATAGTTCAGTGAATTGTGTTTCTTCATTTAGAGCTTGACTTACTTTTCCCATCCCCCCTATAATCTTGAGATGCTTCTCTGTTTCCTTTTTTGGTCTAGTCCTGATGCAGCAAAACGTTACTGCAAGCATTACAACCAGCTTCACATCAGGTTTGTAGTCGGTACCATTTGTCTGAATTTCACTGGGTTGAGTTTGAATTTCCCCTTTTGAAGTAAGAGGACAGCATGAGAGGAAGATATTATTGTCATAGAGTGTCACAGCCTGGGTCATATTGAATTAGCAATTGTTTTGAAAATGGTTACGGTGAAAAGGAAGACTACATAGGGATATTTCTGAAAGACTTGCTAATGGCTGTCATCATCACCAGCATATTCTTAACGGGGAGGCGCTGTTCTGTCACGTTCATCTACTACCACAGCCTCCAGACAGCTGGTCAGTGGTTGCCCTCCCTGTTGTCTTTGCATGTCTGGCTGCATGACTGCAAGCTCCCTCTCTTGACTGCAGCAGGACCCGAGAGCACTGTGCGACTGAAGCTTTATGTTTTCCTACAGTTTCTGCTGACTGTGACCCCACAAATGTAGATATTGCAACTGCATAAAAGGAATTGCCTGCCAGGCTTTGATACAGAAAGAAAATTGTATCTAGGAGAATTTTACATACATAAATCTTGCAATGACTTGTTCTAAAAGTTCCACCTTCAATTTGGCACCTTTGAAAAATGCATGGTTTGATCATTAGTCATTCAACGCTGATAACAGGCAAGGAATACCCTCATGACCATAACATGCAAAACACCCACTCTTAGTGTTTCTTGGGCATGATGTTATTTTTTTAACACTTTGAACAGTACCCCAGTGGTTTGTGGGTATCTTAACTTCCAAATACATTCCGAATCTCAAACTGTTGGTAACCTTTTATCTGTTCTTATCAACCTTTACTATTAAGTGGCTTTAAGAAACAGATATAGTAATGAAAGGGTGGTGCTCATCCCTAGATTTTGATCAAAGGCATTTATTGACAGAGCAATTTGTAGCAACATATGGAAAACTAACCTATTTAGAGTGTAGACAAGGTACTTCTAAGATAAAGACATATATAAACTGCAATTTTGCCTGCTGGAACACTTACTTTTTGCGCTTTGCTTTCAGAACTGTTTTTAATGGGTATGCAATGCGATCAAATTCCAATGTCATTGTAATAATGTGAGATTTGTAAAAAGCAGATATTCATATAATACGTGAAGTTATATCTACTGAGCTACAAAACTCAGTAATTTCCCTACTGCTAAGGTATTTAATTCAACTGAAGCTAAGTATTTTCTAACAAGCTGTATAAATCTCTTGAAAAATGAGCTTTTAGCTACTAATTTTAGAAATCAATTACTTGGTATGGCCTGATAAAAAACTAAATTAAGACAGTGTTGAAACTAAGAAAACAATTAATTCAAGGAAAAATATTGCACAGATTTGTTTCAATTACATCAAAGTCAAAGCTGGAAAATGTGATTACACTTAAAAGAGATCCACTAATTAAAGTAATCAATGAAGATTAAGGCTCTGACACATCTTTAACTGTGTGGTAATTATATGATTATAATTGAAGTATTTTGTATTTGTGGTCCTGGATTAGATTATATTTCATTTTTAAAAGCACATGAGATTCCTCAATCCCATGTTTTCCCCACTTGTGGTATCACTGAAGGGCAGAGTTAAAGTTATTTAGGTGCCAGGCTGCCCTAATCTTAATGTGTTTGGATTACCATTATGTGTAACCAGACTCAAAGAAAACACTGACACAGATGCTAAATTTCTTGAAGAACAGATCCAGTTTTAAACAAATTACGGGCTAAATTAAGTTAATGTATTTACCTGGAGACTTAAAAAGACTCATCCTGCACTCCAAAATCATGTTGTAAATACAGGGTGGATTTGCTGCCTGGATAACACATTCTCTGCTTTGGGTACACAGCATCTGAGCCCTTGTGGCAGAGTTAGAGCTAACTTCTCTGTAATTCCAACAGCATCGACATGCCCTGACCTAGGTGGGTTACTGTACGTGCACACACTGGGAATCAAGTGCTATTGAAGACTATCAAAGCCTTTCTGTTTACTTCAGGGACTCTAGATTAGGCCTGTAAGCAGAGATGGTCATTTGTCGAAAGGTCTTACATTCTACATAGAAGGACAGACAAAATGCAGGGTAAAAGGAGGATTCCCATCAACATTTTATGCAGGGAAGCTGCCTCCAGGGTTTTCTGTGTCACCTCTCCTTCTTTGTTTAAATTGGCTTGAGGGCCTAGATGAAGACAAACATGCCTATTGGCATGAAGTGCAGGTTAGCAACATTACCCTTGGGCAAAATGGAATGCGAAACACCTCCTGCGAGGCAAAAGCTTTCTGATGGCAAGCCCACGGCTATCTATGTAAAGAAAAAAAAGAATTGTCTGATTGATAGCTTTCCAGCAAGCTGCAATAGGAGAGTTTTGCAGCCAATAAAACACCTGCAAGCAAAGTAGTTTCTTTATACTAGTAGTTATAAATTAAGAGAGTCTGTCGGCATTATTGTGCACTGCTGTCCATTTCCCAAATGTCAGGAATTGTTTTTTCCATTGGCAAAATATTTAGTAGAGAGGACAACTTCTTCCATAGGATAATCAGCTTCCACAGAACCCTGTTAAAGTGATGCCCATCCTTCCCATGCTCTCACTCCATCACACTCTGAATCTTGTTTTGTTTCTTTCCTAGATAATGCTTATATTTTGCACTTCCACTTACAACACAGTGCATTTCCAAGCAGGGATTTCTTACAGCCCAACTAATTATAAGACTTGACAGAAGTTGTGAATATACTGAGTTCTGCCAAAGAGTAAAACAAGTTTGAGAATGAAATTACAGCTAAGGATAAAGAGTGAGCTTACAAAGCACTGTTAAATTGAAAGAATATAGACAGATGAATAGGGGATAAATTATCTTTCTTACTCCTTACCAAGTTGGCAGTTTTGACAGCAATTACAGTGTGTTAGAAATTTCTGATTAAATCTTTTCACCAAAGATTAAAACCTCAGTTTGCACTGACTTATGAAAATACTTTCAATTGTTATTAACAGACTTTAATTGCACCAATATGCTTTTCCCTGCTTAAAAAGGCCTTTGTTCTTTACAAATACTGATACAAAGGTAACAGCAATACTTTAGTGGCTTTTACTACTTGGATGCAAAATAGGAGTCCTTAAGCTTTAAAAATCTTTTCTCTCAGAGATACCATCTTTTGCCTGGAGCTAAAGGAATTAGGGGATATTTACATGATTTAAGGCTAATTTTATAGCATATTATGTTCTCTCTCTGCCATAGAATCAAATACTGGAGGATTTTACTCTTTTTAAAATGTAAATATGGGTAAAATGTAATAAAACTATTGTTTGTATGGGAAACCTTCATGTTAATCTGGAAACAATATGCAATATTGGAATTGTGTAACTTGGTGGTCAGCAACAGGAAAAATAACAATAGCTCTGGGAAGATAAGTACATGTGAGAATGCATACCTAATTTATGCTAGAAACTTGGAATAAAGTCAGAAGTGACATTTTGGCTTTCAAACTTTATTGTTTAGGTGACAGAGAAAAAGAAAGCAAGCATAAAAACATGACAGATACTAATGAACTGTTACTAAAATCTGATAAATATAGTAGTTGAATTAAAACCATTAAACTCATAATTCCTAAAGGTAATTACCAAATAATACATTTCAGCTATGAATTACAGAAAACTTCAGCAACACTTGGTGATGGAAAATGTGCAATTAGTACAGATGAGGAACAGTTATTGCTTTACTCTGAAGATAATGTTTAGCTCAAGGCAATTCCAGAGTAAGACCAAGCTGCCAATAGATAGAACCGGTAGGAGATCTGCTGTTTGTTTTGATAGGAAACAGCAGAATTTACTAACAAAGAACAAAAGACAGTTAAAGATCTTTGAGAATAAAGTCCTCTGATAAATGTTTGGGCCAGTTAGAGAGAAGAATTTGTGGGGACAACTACTGAACAAGGGCCTGTGGGAGGTTTATGAAAAGCCAAACACAGTGAATGGAGTGAAATCCCAGTGACCTGAGTGGGCAGAGTATGTGGTTAGGATGATGGAAGACAGACCAGTGAGGCTTATTTTGGACAGCCAGCGTTAGGAGTTTCAATCCTCGGGCTGATGAAGAAGAACAAGGAAAGATAATATTGAGCAAGACCTAATTGCTTGTAATATGAATCGCCATCAAAGGGAAAAATATGCATTTGGCTAAAAGAGGTAGGAGAAAATCTGCCAAAGACATTTTGGGTCTACAGAGCTGAGGGATAATAGCACACAGATTCTAGGAAATTTCATGTGATTTCTCCCATCTTTATTTTTGGAATGAATTCACAGAGAAATGATTGCCTTCAGTCTTGCTAGAACTTCTTAAGGAACATTTTGAGGAAGATAGTAACAAAATGGCTGGCAGTTGTCTATTCAGAGCTTAGTTTTTCCACGAGTAGTAAAAGAATGAAGCAGGAAGGGGATTGCTTTACAGCTGCATGTACAGACACAGGGCTCGTTTTGTGACAAACGAAGCATGAAGCATTCTACACCAGCAAAAATAGCAAAAGCACGCCCGAGCTTTCAAATTGCACTGTAACTGTTCCCAGCTTTTTGGTTAAGAAGAATTACAGAAGTGACCATATGCCACAACAGTGGGCTTTCAGGTCCAAGTCCTGTAAAATTCTACTAACAGGAGTAGGGTTTTTCTATTTTCTTTTCTAATACAGTGGAACAGACCACACTTGTGGAGGAATTCACATTAACAAGGATTTGTTAGAGCTAAAGCCAGTGTGAGAAAGACTGAGACAGAACTCTTATTGGTTCTTAGTAAAAACACACATTGAAATTAATGGAGGATCAGTAAAAAAATTGCCAAGGCCTGTTGGAATTGTCCAAAAACTATTGATATCTGTTTGTGTATGTATTTTCTCTAGCATTTCAGCACAAGCAGATATTCTTCAAATAGTTAGAAATGGAAAAATTAAATGACATTTTGCAACTGATAATATGGAGCAGTTTCTACTGTTTTGACTCTGGATTTATCTGTTTAGTTACAAGCCTCCCAACACGTGTTTATGCCCCCTATTCATTCCAACCAACCTCCTATCCCCCTCATTTGCTTATACAATGAAGTAAAGGATTTTTTTTACTTCTGTGACGGAAAATGTTGCAAAAGTAATATTTTACTGCAAGAATGCTTGCACATACTTTGTCAAACAATACTAGAACATGACCAATAGTGCCACCAGCATCTAAATGAGAAAGTTTGTATCAGAGCAGTTTGTGGATCAGATTATAAATAAACTCCAAGTATGCAAGCTGTAAAAACATGTGCCAAAGCAGCTCTTACTTTGGTTTAAAATTCTTGTACTTAATATTAGTGCTTTCAGGCCACAGGCAGTAAACCTTTAACAAAATATACTGCACTTTCTGAGTGGTCAGATTTCCAGGCAACATGTGAAGTTAACACTTACTAATGTGCAATTTCTGAGTTTAAGTTTGAATAGCAATAGAACCAGTTATATAACCAATTTTTTCTTTAGTCAAACTTCACTCACATATTTGACTTTTTTTTGAGTACCACCCTCAAAGCCTTGTAATCTATGCTTGCCTTTCAACACAATATCCTTCCACATTTGTCATTTCTCTACTTTGCATTTTTACCAGAATTATATTGTAAAATATAGAATACAAGTGTAGATGCAGGTATCTGCATATGTAAAGCACAGCTGAGATTTCTCTGTAAGGAGAAGCTTTATCAGGACTTCAGGATTCCTTCTACCGAGGTGATTTTATATTGGGAAAACATTTTTGCGCATTTGAAGTTCATTTAAAAAAAATCTTTAAATGGTACTTGGCTTTGTCTTTACATTCAAAGTTAGGATATGCAGCAGAGTCTTTAAAATGAAAAGTATTGCTGTAAGGGATTTACCAACTAAAAATCAGAGCACAGACCTGCCATTTTCAGAACAAACGCAAGAGGGGGCGTTTAGATGATGTTGTGTCCATTCTTTAAATGCTGCTCTATAAGTTCTCAGTAGAACATTGAGCAATTGATTACATTGAGTAATATATTTATAGCTCTTGATGTTCGTTCTTTCTCACTGGTGTAATCTCACAACTTCTCAATTAAATGACACTATTTTTACTTCGATGCACGAGCAAGAATCAGACTCTAATTTATTTCCGCTCCAAGAAAATCTGATGAACTGAAAAACAAATTTAGTTTTACTTCACACCCGCTCACGCTGCAGACACATACTTATGCACCCGATCTTCATGGACTTTGAGGAAGGCTCCTAAATTTCACAGCCCACAAATGAAAACAAACAAGCAGTTAAAACATTCCACGCCCCACTTACAGTCCACTGATCAATTTTTTTTCTCAACCCCAACTACTTCCCTTCCATCACCCACAACCCACATACTCCCACCTCAGTCCAGAGACACCAAAAATATAGCCTTGTCCTTTACACCATGCTTATTGGTTATGAGTTCCTATGTTACAATGATTAGTCTAGGGTTGGTGTGGCTTTCATGAATTACACTTTAAGTAATTCTGTGTGTGGTTTTCTGTTGGGATGTTTAAGAAAGTGAGATACCGTGAAAGACGGCAGTTGTGTGTTTCTCTAGTATTCAGGGAAATGTCTGAATGGCTGACCTATGTTTAAGTGATTTTTTCTACACTTGGTATTAATTTTTGTTTTTTGAAGAAATTACAGGATTGAAACCTACCAAAGAGTTCGCTTTGGTGTGTTACACTTACAGATGGAGTTATGGCTGCTGTCTGGTTGTCCAGTATGTGAATGGAGACGTATGGGCTGTAGAAGAGGTAACAGAAATCAGGAAGAGGGTCCAATTCATACAGTATAAGTGGAGAAACACAGAACTACTTTTGTCTTTTTATGGGCTACACACTGCAGCTACTGCCACTGAATTTTGCTTCAGGGGTTTTGCTGTCCTTGGATTTTCTTGAGTGGGGCAACTTGGCGATTTTGAAAATGATGTAGCTCTGCTGACAGCTATTCAGCTCACAACTGCTGATGAGCTGTTCTCTATATTACCCCAAAAAAGTAATGGATCTTTTGAGTCCTCTCTTTCCATTGCCAGGTATTCTAGAAAATCCCCTCAGGTCTACCCTCTTCCATTCTCCCTACAATTTTTAAATTATAGGGAGTACCTGCATTTCCAAACTATGTGATACTTCCATTGCTTGTTACAAGGCAGACTGTGAATCTGGTCCACTGTGAGACACAGGATAGGGGAAGATCATACACTGACCTGCAACCGGGCAGTTTGCTATTTTATGGTCACTTTTAAGTGACTTTACCTAGCAAACGTGTTTGGTTACTGGGTAGCAGAAAGCACTACACCTATACAAACAACCTATGCCTCATCAGAAATGGATGTGGAAGGAGATGTGTATGTACTGGGTGTGCAAGAACTTAATGTTCCTGACTGATGTAGTTTTGCTTTCTGCACTGGTTTCTTGCAAACCTTGGCTGGTCGTAGTGCTGTGAAGTATACAGACACTTTTAGTGATGGTGCAGTGGCTGACTTTTGCAGGTTTATGTACCCTTCAGATGCAGGTAGGAGTGAACAGGTTGTTCGAGAGCAGCAATAGATGGCAAGATGAGACCGGTAATGAAACTGGCAGTATGAGTGTAAGTAACTGGTCAGGCATGAAAATGGAAGATAAGCAATGGACAGATGAACAGACCTAAAAATTAGTCAAGATATTGCAATGGAATATGGAAAGTAATCATTAATCGTACATGTACTAGGCTTCTACCTCACTAGAGCAAACACAGGTAAAGGAAACAGCCTCAGGATTTTTGCTCAATAATCTACGGTGGTATGTGATGATAAATAGTACGTCTTTTCCTTTGAAACATTTAGCATCTATTGCTGTTAGAATCAAGATTCTTGACTTGATTGACTACAGTTACTATTCTGCAACATCAGTTTTTCTGAAAGTATTTAAAAAAACATCAAAATATTCTATTTCCTCTCATGGGTAAACTGTGATGCAGCAAGATGCATGGATATCTCTGTACACATTACTTAAGAAAAAAACAAGTTAAAATCTCTCCACTACACTAAGTTTTAAAGTAAAGCTTTTTAGCCTCAAAGAAATGATAACACAAATTACCCAGAAAATGCTTATGAAACTCTCCATGTTTATTTTTATACTTTGACTTGGATTTAGGTATCTCAAGTTGGCAAATGGCTTCTATTCACCTCATCAAATGAAGTCTTGGGTTGATCCAGGAATGTTGAAACATTCTCATAGATTCAAATATTTTCCCCCAAATAAAGACTCTCTAAAATTGAAAGATGAGGTCCCATAGTAGTCCAGAATACATTAGTTTTCAGGTAAACTGGTGGTTTCTTACACTAATCTAGTCAATTTAATGATTATTTTAAAAGTTCAGGTTTTCAACTGATAGCTGTACTTAGAAAGTCTATCAGGTTCATCACTTGCTTAACAAATTGCTCATTTTTGACACCAAGTTCTTTATGTACATGGCAGCTATTTCTACCTTTGAATTAATTCCCCTGATCTTATGGTAGCTCATGGTGCTAACACTTCATCCCCCCTTTTCTTTGAGCTTTTTGGGTGAAAAAGGTGTGATTGGATTGCTGCCCAACACCTTTCCAAAGTCACCAAATTTTCTCTTTTGATGTATTTTCCTGAGCTACAGGAGTATCACATCCAACAGGGATGATTCACTGGTAGTAGAGTGGGAATAAGCTACAACAACCAACCAAACTATTCAAAACAATAGCAAAATTATAGCAAGAGTTGCTTGAGACTCTCCTTTTGCTCCTTTTTAAAGTCATATATGTTAAGCATATTGCTCAAACCTGTGTTGTTTTTCTGGGTAACTGCACAGCTTTGTATAAAGGGTAAAGGCACTGATAAAGCATGCTTTCCCCTGATACGACCTGAAATGATGATGTGATGCTTGCAGAGCATTCAAAGCTAGACAGTTCCTAACAAAGCAGACATTTGGAGAAACAGCATGTGCTGTGAATCTTTGGGCTGGTAAGTATAATAACAAACACTGCAGGCAAAGTTGGTAGAAAAGGAAAATAAATTAATCTGTCCTCAGTCTAGTCTGGAGGTGGCTCAACTGTGGAGCTCTGCAGTCACAGCCTCTCAGTGGCAGTTGATGGTGAAGTTGTCACACTGAAGGGACTGCAGCTGTGCTGAGACAGTTACCAGACTGCATGCTCCCGCCAGGAGTTGTTCCAGTGTGCAAAATGTCTCTTGTGAGATTTCATATGGTCAGATTCTGAGTGGGGGATATTTCTTAATCATGATTTTTTTTTTTTCCTCAGGTTCACAGCCAGCAAATTCCTCATTCACATCAATGTGAAACATCGTTTCCAACAGCGGATATTCATTCAGATCAGACTACAGGAATGAGGTCTTCAGCTGGACAAAATGCACTTAAACTTCTTTGAAATACTGCAGTCTGAAAAATAATTTTCTTTTGATTATATAAAGTTGTTGTTTCCTCTAACACTACAATAGCTGGAGAAGCTTTGTGCTGTGGAGGTGCTGTTGGATCCAAGTCTAATGTTTAGACAATTTCTTCTGCTTATTTAATAACAGCCACAGTTGAATCAGTTCTTTGCCTCATTAACTTTTCTTTGACAAAATTTACTTGACATACTCTGCTCAGTGTTGTCCTTTGGCTCTCTTATAAACTTTTATTTCAGACTCATCAGGGGTTTTATGAGTGTGGGACATTAAAGCAAGCACATTTACAGTTGTATTCTCCCATTGAGAGACTGCTGGCATTAGGTTTTATACCTCCAGTTTTCATTTCCTTTGACTATCTCCTGTGGCTGGATACTAGATTCTATTGAAACTGTCCTTTAATGAAGGAGGAGCAGACTACATGAATGATCTACAAATCCCATATATTTTCAAAATATATATAGACTTGCAAATCTGTGCACTTGAGAAAATTCTCACAAGAATATTTTTGATTTACTCATGAGTATTGTGCATTACCAACAAGTAACTCAATGTCAATAAGCAGTTTTTCCAATGAAGTCCATGGAATTGTTTGGTGTCTAAGAAATTATAACCTAATTTTTGTTAGGTTGCACGCCAGGGTCAACGTGGTAAAGATGGACACTTTTCTCCTGCATGTTATGTCTGTGTAATCCTGAGTTCTATCAGCTATGACAGAATGGTATTGTGAACCACAATTAATTTCCTTTACAATAGTGTGGATAACTTCATGGCTCATTAGACTGATGATTTCATTCTGAATTGTTGAACTTGTGTAATCTTGTTTTCTCTTCAGCTGGCTTCCCAGGGTCTCATCGTCATTGCTGTGAAGCTTCAGTGATTCAATAAAATTTTCCTCATCAATCTGATGGCCATGAATTACCAAAGCTTTTCTAATCTAGTAATGTGCAGTGAGTATTGTTTTATACAGTGAGCAAAACAGATCTCCCATCTAACATTTCAACTTACTTTAGCTTTCGGACATGCTGGAAAACATGCGATTCTAATATTCCGATCAAACAAAAACAACTTGGTAGCAATTTAAACAAATTATTTGCTAGAGGATATTGATGAATGGTGGAACTTTGGCAATAAAGTGGATTTCTCCTCCTCCCCTCCACCACTACTGACTTGATTCCTTCTGCTGCTACTTTCAATAAAGCTTAGTGTCAAATGACACAGCTGTGGCATCGGAGGTGAGACACTCGTTGATCAGCTAACTCCTTATGGAGGGTGAATTTGTGATGTCACAACAAAGGACTTAAGAAAGAGTCATGGAGGAGTAGAAGCCATTGAGGCACAAACAAAAATATTTTATGAATAGTTTTGTAAGATAATGGTAACAGCTATTTCTGGTCATCAGAGTATTTGGTTGCCTAAGTCTGCCAAGATAAAATGTCATGACATTTTTCTTGGAGCTAAACCACAATATGGTGCTCTCATGAATGACATTGGGGTGGCTTATATCCAGATTTTTCCATCTCAAAAAGAACAGCACGAAAGATAAAGTGAAGGGTGAGAGAAAGTGAGAACTGAAACAGACAATTTTCATCAAAAAATGAAGAATGGAAAAGTGAATGCATACTGTGTTTGACTGCTGTTAAACTAACATTCAGATAAGAGGGTGCATGAGGTTTTATTTAATTAATCTCATCAGAAACATTGAACTGCAGTTGGTACATGGGACAACAAGCCTGATATGAATAGTTTGCCTAGAAATATTTAACCTGTTAATATATGTAGAATTTAAGTTAGAGGCTGAGAATAAGACTTGTCTTATGGTTTCTTTATTAATCTATTTGTGTCTCAGTTCTCATCTATGAATGGAAACTAATTTATCATTACCACAGGAACTTTTAACAGAGATAAAGAAAGAATAAAAATATTCACATATTTAAGTGAGTGGATGCTTCTACACGCCTTGGGACAAGCCTAAAACCAAGACCTCATTTTACTGTCATTTGTGAAGAGCATAATAAAAGAAATGCTGAATGACAAAATTCTTCATTTGATAACATTTCGAGTAAAACACCATTTTATATGACATGAATTGTGCAGCATGGATTATGAATATAATCTCAATCTGGTAAATTTTTTGTTCTGATGACTTCATATCATAGCATCACTGTCTTTCACTGTTGTAGTTGAATATTGGAAAACTTCCAAGAGGAACTGGACAAAAAGAATCAATGAATGAGAAGCAAGAAGGGTTTGGGCCACACATTTTAGACTTTTATGTCATAGAACAGGTCATGAAAAAACATAGTTTAAAAGACATAAATAACACTATAGTTACAATATATTTAGAATGTAACTACATTGTGCCGCGGTTTTTGAGTAATTGTAGCTAATTATAAAATTTATGTGTTGAACATACAAATACATCACTGCACTTTAATATTAAACATGTATTTTAAAATCTGACTACATTCATTATAACATTTATTTCAGAGTAAACACTCTAATTATAGAGCTTATTGGTAATTAAATTATAAATATTAAAAAGAATAACCATACAGTGTAATTAGCATATTAAATAGTAATTATAGCACTTTTTGGCATGTATCAGCTAAACTGCCATTATTTAAATGTTCTTTTTAATTATATCCTGTGTATACACAGTGGAAATTGCAACATGGCATCAGCAAGTTTATTAGAGCACCTGGATTCTGCCAAACTCATAGGGCTTGATCTTGAACCTAGCCAGGATGTCTTTATATCATATGGTTTGTGTGAGTTATTTCTATCACCGAACTACATACCAGCTGGAAATTTCAGTTTGTAGAGAATCCTCTCATAGCTAAAGGTGATATCACAGTCCCTGCACCAATTTCATGTGTGGGGACATGCTGGGAGGAAATAAAGAAACCTCAGCTAATTCTTGAACGGCAGCATGAGACTGAGAATGTTCCTTCTATCAAATTACAAGTTGAAGCAGCTTTGTTCTTAGCCCTGCCTCAAAAACTACGAGTACATGTCCAATGACTTTATGTTGTCACCAAGATACCAATGGACAACACGCAGCTCACGAAGTTAATGGAGACTGGTTAGTAAGTTGTAAGAAGTCTACATAATACCAATATCTGCACCGTGCTGGTGTGAGGAGGTCTGTGAGCATTTATTGTGATGTTCTGCCCCAAGATGTGTACAAAGATCTCCCACAGAGGTTTACGGGAGCTTGGGAGCTGCAGCATCTACTGAGGATAGCTGACCCGAAGAATGTAAAAGGAGTCCTTTTTTCTTTATTTAAATTTTACGGCAGTTCTTTCAGTTCTGCTGGTACTTCTTCTCATAAATGTGAATGGGCTTGATAATGCAACTGGTGTATTTTCAAGGTTTATTGGAAAATATATTCAGATTACTTTACTATTCTCTATTTGTTGCAGAGTGCTATGATGATCAATATGTGGTATGTGAATCTACCAGTTTTGATATGAGAAGACATTTAATTTCATTCATACAAGGTTGGTGTGGTTTTTTTTCGTTCATACAATACTGGGAAGTTTTGTAAAGGATTTTTTTTTCTAACTTCTGTAAAATTTTGATTTTTAGAAAAAGTAGGAGGTGGAGGATTTGATTCTTTTGGGTCTTCTTCAATGGATTCTCAACTACCTTGTCAACTATTTTAGTAATTTCAGACATTTTAACGCAAGTTGTATAATGTTTTATTGTGATCTTTTTATGTCAAATTACACTCTCCATGGGGCACAGTCTTTTAATACTGTAGCTAAATTGTTGTTCACATCAAAAAGATGTTTTGTTCGATCTAAGTGGAAAACTGGCCATGGCAGAGAGATGCCAGTGGAAATGTATTATAATATGGCCAAAGGGATAAATAGGAACTTTTTAGGTTGACGTGTATGGGATAAAACAGTATTTGTTATAGTAAAAATAATACAGATGTCACGTAAGAACTTGGATGAGAAATTACCAGTGTAGATAGATAGCTGTGTCTAAGAGGTTAGAGAAGCAAAGGAACCCTGTGTAACAGGAGGTAGTTCACACTGGGGTGATTCTAGCTACATGCACTCTATGGCTGATCTTGAACTAAACTCAAGCAAAATCAACCCACTCACTGCTGTTTTTAAGAGCTCCACTAGAACATAAGACCACAGGTTTGAGACTGCATATGCACAAGCACTTCGTAGGATTTAACTAGTGAAACAAAATGTGATTCAGTGGAACATTTCAGCAGAGAGATCATTGCTAGAAGCCACCCTCTGTCAGTCCTGTAGCCATAACAGTGGCACACATACTTGGTTTAGGGAAATTTGCATCCACCAGGGAACAAGTAAACTGTACAAGTCAGCCTGAGCAGTAAGAGATAAAACTCCAAGGTTTGGATGGTTAAAAAGTCTTTGATGTTCTACATGAATAGAGTATACATGGAGACCAAATGCATACTCTCCAAATTTGATTCAGTAAAGCCAAAACTCTCAGACTTGCCCTTGGCCTCACAGTGCACCTCACATTAAAACCATTCAATAAAATTTGATGCGTTGCCAACTGTAGCCTGCCTGTAGATTAAATTACTTAAGTTTTCAATTACCTATGATATAATACAACAAAGACACAAGAGTGATGTCCCTAAGCCTCCAGCTGAGCAATCAAAAAAAAAAAAAAAAGCTATTTACACTTGAGGAAAATTTGAATAAAGAGATGGGCTTTGCACTATGCCCTGAAGGTCAATAGAGGGGGACTTGGTCTAGCCATATAACTTTCTAGTATAACTATGTCAGTTTGGGGCCTGATTTTAAACATATATAACCCTTGACATTGATGCACTTCTACCAGTATGAGGATGCTTGATCTTAGAGCTGCTACAGCTGTTTCAATGCAAGTGTAAGTCACCGATGAGGGAATGTTAAGGGGCATGTCTGCACTGTATCCTATTGCAGAGACATCTGAGCTGACTCCAGCTGATGGAAACCAAAAAAGTGTAGCTGTGTTAAGATAGCATGGAGCCTTCTGAGAGACAGTAAGTCAATCACGAAACTGTGATAAGGTGTCTCTGCTGTTTCTGGGCTTTAATGTCTGCTTTAAATTAATCCTGCACTGCGCACTGTGGACAAACCTGCACGCTCAGAACTAACTGGTTAGTCTCCACTGTGGTTCTGATTTACACAATATAGACTTAATCACTACTTCCCACTGTTTGATCCCTGTAGATCTGATCCTTAAACTAACAAGAATAATTTTCTTTATGTTTCTCTTCACTGACTCTAAAGGAAGGCTAGGTGATTTGTTCAGCTGAAGTTCACATCGTAAATACATTAGTTGAGATGAATCTTACTTCTGATGTTTTGAGCAGATGAGTAGGACCTTAATTCCAGCATAACTACATACCCATCACAAGGATTGTACCATTCAACTAAGCAGATCTAGTTAATCAAAGTGGTACAATTTCTGCATGCAGAAGATGCAACTCCAGCTGCTCTTGGAATATGGGGATGAAAACTCCAGAGCTGAGAAGTCTGGTGAGAATCTGGTGTCCTCATCTGCAGTGAAAATGCTACTAAACCACTTGGTCTTGCTTGCAGCAATGCACAAGGAGAGAATGTGTACCTCAGGTAGTTAAATCTCAGATCATGTAAGGCTCTTGAAAAAAGCATGCTAATTTGCACTCTGAAGGCAAGCAGTACTAATGTACTGGTGCAGCGTGATTCTTCTGACCAGTTTGACTAAAGAAGTGGGTCACTGCATCTGCACCAGCTGGAGCTTCTGAGTGACTTTCAGGAGCATAATATGTTTAGCAAGCAGCATGTTAATCTAATCAGGGAATGGAAAAGCATGACTGTAGGCAAAATGTGGCAGTATGGAAAGAACTTACTAGTTAAAAAAGGAAAACAAAATGAACTTCCCTCAGCATTTCTGAACTTGCCTTTGTTTATATATTTCCAGGGGTTATAAGTAATTTCAGTTCTATGTTACATATCTCATTGCCAAACATTTTAAAATCATATCAACAGCAATCTTAAGTAACATTGTATCTCACCAGTCGTAAACTGCTGCATTGTGAATTGCTGCTTTAATGTGAGTTGAAGAAACATGTGCAAAAGCATCTGGTCCTATTTGCAGTTAACTCCAATCTGCAGACTCCTTACTTCGGAAGGAGTCCTAAAAGCAGCTCCTGCTGAACCATGAGCTGGAACTGAATTTTGTACATTTTCAAAGTCATAACAAGTTTCTGTTTAAGATGTCTGAAGCGGTAAGCTGACTTCCCAAGGAAAAGACTGGTCTTTTATTCAGTTGAGAAGCAACTAAATATTCCATAGCATGCCAATTCTGTTGAACAGTACTTTCAAATGGCTTTGATATGTGAACATTTGAATGTTGTAAGGTAAAAAAGCATGATACTACAATATGTTATGAAATTACAGCAACGTAAAATAAATATATTAATTATATTAATTATATTAATTAATGTATCTTCTCTTTTAGGGAGCTATGAAATATTTTATGTAAAGACAGTAGACTCTGCCCTTAGGGGCTCTTATTTAGCTTTTGTATTATTAGGTCTGACAGAAAGAACAACGTTGACAAAAATGTAATGCATGTCTCATACACAAAATCATATTATCCATCTATCCTGTCATAGAGTGAAAAAAGCCCTTTTGCTGAGTTGCATATGTTAAAATGAATTCATTTTTCACTCTGTAGTAATTTGTAGCAAACCAGCACTCCTCTGCTGAGAGTGTTGGGCCAGTCTCCACACTTGATTACACTGGTGAAAATTTGAAATTACAACCTTTAAATCAGAGAAGTTTCAGTTAATGGAATTTAACACATATAAAGTGTATTTTGGCTCATTATCTTTTTGCAGTAAAAGAAAACTTCAACTAGTTTCCCTGTTCAGCACTGTAAAATCCTAAATCGTTCTATAGACTGCAAAGGATGACAGCATTTGGCATATGGGATCAAACTGATGGTATAAACTGCTTATGTCAAAGGCAAAAATATTAGTTGCTTTAAATAAAGGTAAAAGGAACTGCAAAGAAGATGTATGGAATAACCTGACACAAGGGCAGAAATATGGGGAAATACAGGAAACGTGTATATATATATATATATATAAAGCAAATAATATGCCAAATGCATGCAAGGATTTTAACCCGCTCTTTTCTAAAGTTTGAAAAGTGCATCTGTGCTGTGTAAAGTATCAAAAGTTCTCCCTTTTATTAAATATTTAGAGTAAATTCTCTGTTTAAAAAAATGCTGGGTACTTCTTTTGCATCCAATGAATATTCATTGGGAAGTTCATTGGTGGGTGCCTATTCAAAACTGAAAGATCAAAAGGGAACTGTGTCAATTTTGTCCTTTTCTGGGTTGACTGCTATTTTTTGATGTAATAAATTGCCAATTTTAGAAGGGTAAAGAACAGAAATGGAAACGAGTATGCCTTTCAGGAGACTTTTGACTGTGCCATTATGAATAGTCTCCAAACAAACAGCTTGTTGCAAGCCATTCACATAGCAGATAGGCATCCAATTGTTAGCCATGCAAATAGCCATATCCAATGGCCAGACAGCTGTTAGCTGGCTCTGAGAATGATTGGTAACCAGACTGCTGTAGAACTTACTCATGCCTACAGGCTGCTGGGTCTCATCTTTTTCTAAAATCTTATTAATAAATTGAACACGTTTTCTGGGATCACTGATGTCTATCACCTCCCTTCTCACCGTTTCTCTCAATAACGAGTAGAAGACAAAACCCAAGAAAGAACAAGTAGGAAAAACATATTTACATGTTATCTATAGGCCAGAGTTTTATCTCCCTAGGAGTACCATAGGTAAAATAAAAGCATTTTTTGTGCAACCATTGTAACACTTTTGTACTTCATAGTGGAAGTATTTTATACAGACACCCACACACAGGGAGACACACACATGCATGCTGCTTGTACACTTATATGCACATTTCTTAGTCTCAAAGTGATATTCTGAAAATGCATACATCAGGAACTGCATACATCTGTTCATGAAAACTGCCACTGATATCTAGGAAAGTCTTTTACAGGTGCTTTTCTAAAACACCAGGAAATTGAGCACTCTTGATTGTGGATCACATTTCATGTCTTGGCGAAGTTTTATGTGTTGCAAGAATTTGTAACTAAAAATATTTCAGATAAATTGGAAAAAAGAAGAAAGTTGAAAACTCACTAGACATCATGCTCCTGGTGGTGCCCAGGACTGCCCAAGTGTGGTAGAATTGTTTACCTGGAATGTCCCTGATGTTTTCAGGACTTGACCCATAAAGCAAATTGTAAGGGAGAGTGGGAGAAGTGAATTTCTCTCACTTCTATCTAATTCAGCAGTTTCTGGTATTTTGATAGCTGATGCTCATTCAAGAAAATTGGTGATGTCTGGGGTTCCTTCTCATATTCTCTTAGGCTCTCATGACCTTGTTTTCCTATTTCCCAGGTGAGGCCTTCATATGCAGGCTCTTCACTCTTGCTTCTGTTGCACCAGGCTGCTGGTATCTCTTGAGTTCTCATGTTACCACCTCACCTTCCAGCTCTGGCAACACCCAAGTATACTGGCTGAGCTCCACTAATCTCCAAAGACACCTACATGTACCTGCACTGTGTGGCTTCAGCAGATCTCTCACTTCTGGAGGAGCAATGTATCTTTTCCTGACCAGACTCTCTATAGAGCCAACACAGCTTTGGAAAAACTTACCTCCTAGATTCTATACTGATTCTTGTAATGATATTGTCACTGAAACCCACAGCACTCAGTGGGAAACACAATTCAAAGGTTAGTGGTGACAAAGGTGTGTTAGATTTTATTTCTTCTATTTATTTATTTATTTTTTTTCTGAAGCAATCTGAGCGTTTGTTTTCTGCTGCCTTAGTACTTGAATTGCAAAGGTAGAGCCCTGCTGCGCATCTTTCAAAAATACTGATTGGTATGAATAACAGCCAGCAGAAGTTAGAGTATAATTACATAGTCTTCTGAGTTAGGGTAGTCAGTTGAGGAGACAGAAACCAACATTTCAGTCCTGCAAATGATTATTGAAGATGTTTTTTGGATTCAGAATTATTTGTAAGATTAGGTGGGTGCACATCTTCCCCGTCACAGTATGTTTCTTACCTACAAGGTATGTCGTCTTTTTCTTTATATATGCTTTCTCTGTTTCTTCACATCTCTTTCTGGCTCAATGACATTTTAATTATGCCAAAGAAATAGGAGCAACATCAGCAACAGAAACAGACAAACACAAGCCACTTCCTCCCCTTCTCAAGGCTCCGTGTAGGCACCCAAGAGGGCCATTCACTGGGAGAACAGTTTCATTCTAGAAGGTAGGCAACTCAGTGCAGGTTTCCTGTCTCTGAATGAATATTCAAACCAGACCATGTTCTAGGCCTCCCAAATCTCCCAATGGCATGTAAACAAAATTGAAACATCTATGTCTGTGGGTAGCAGAAGCTGGCAAGGGTTAGGTACAGCATTACCTGGCACAATGATGCTAAAGTCTATCTAAGGTTGACTCTCTATGTAGCTATTTGCCATATCTAAAGTCAGTACAATTACTGTGCTATACATCACAGAGATGCAAGAGGTTAAAAATCACAACAGTAGCATAATGATTGAAATGAGATCTAGAACTACATAACATTCCTCCAAAAATATGAACAGTTGAAACAGAATTTGGAGGGAATGGAATGGTTAGTATTCCTCTTGACATTTGCCACTGAACTACTTATTTCTGAACATCATGTATATACGCATTTAGGAGCTTCTTGGAATGTTCCTGCTAAAACTGTGCCTTGTTCTGTAAGAGTTCCAAATGGGCTTATGGACTAATAGGTTTTCTCCCCTCACCTAGTACCTGGAACTGATTGTGAGTTTTCATCTTTTATTTTCCATAACTATTTGGAATCTAGCAAATGCTTCCTTAGTTTCAGTTACCTAAATACATCCATTAATCAAAGACCCCTAGCTGGTATTTTCCAGGTCCTCCAGACTTCTTAACTGTGTATCTTTTATTAATTACCTCAAAACCTGCTTTAATACTCCTTACAAAGTATCTGATTTTCCTGTCGCCGGATGTGAGTTCACTAGGTGAAAGTTACCATGAAACAATTTAATGGGAGCTTCGATCTTATTGTTTTTTACTAATTATTATTTATGTATCCACTGCCTCAGGTGTCTATGGAGCTTAACAGGCCGTTTAAAAAAGGCTGTAGCCTAATTAACCAGAATGGCAACTATTAAAAAAAAGGTGCAGGTGTTTGGGAAAAGGTGAGATGACAAGAATTATTGCAAGACTGAAAGGTCACAAATATGCTTACTATTACAGATGAATCTTGTCTGTTTACAGCAAACTAAAATGGAAAGACTGGAACAAAGACTGAAGTGCTTAGCACTGGATGCTTGACTGGAAGCTGCTGGCTTTGGAGAGAGATGTGAAAAAGAGGAGAATCATTGTGCAAGGATAAGAAGCATGAAGCAAACAAAAGCATGTGTCCTTTGTGAAACAAAGAGGCTAACGGAAGTAGAATCTGTCAGGCTGCTGGGGAGAAACAGGGTAAGTCAATAGGGGGGTTGAGGCAAACCTTTCCCTGGAAAGTGAGGATGAGAAACTATTTGCTAACATCCCTTGCTGTGCTTGGAGCTGCACACTACACAGGCAACATTGTCCCGGCTGCAAAGGAACTTACTATCTGAAAGACTGATAGTTTAGTTTTATCTGCCATGGTTCTTGCAGCTACTTTTGCCAAACTGCAGCTATGCCAAAGCTTAAAAATAGGCTGACTTCCAGTGTCAGAAACTGCTGTACTGTCCAGGTGAGATCTGGACCACAATTCACTAATTTCTCTACTGTAATGAATGTGCATTAACAAAGAATGTTGCTCAGAATTTGTTACACTTCTGCTTGACTTCATTATGGGTTCCATGAAGAAACTTTTTCTCCTGTGTGAAGATGCGAGGATTCAGCACTGCTTTACTGAACAAACCAGCACTCTGAATTTTGTATTATAGTTGCAGCTTGTCTAAATATTTCTCTCATGCTTAAAGTGCAGATTCTCTTTTTATGCAAATTGCATCTTCGATGACATGGGAAATTTGCACAATTCTGTGTTATTTCAAACTTCTAAGTACCAATGACAGAGATGTTGTCAAATCCTCAGCTAGTGAAGTTAAAAGTACTTCTCTTAACTTTACTATAATTAGCTTGCTTAACTGCAGCTGAAGATGTAACTTTTGCCTTGATTTACTGGAATATGGCATTTTAATAATTTCTGTGTGTTATTTAAAATGGTCTCTTGGTTCTGACTTGAGGATGTTAACTGAAACCTCAGCACTAAAAATAAAGTTCAATTACCACATCAACTAACCTAAAATGAAAAAGACAGTTAAGGTTACATTTTTCTCACAGTGACAAAAAAAAATGTAAAAATTGCCTGTGCTGCACCTATACTGCCTATTTCTTCAATTACATTTCCTCATATTCACTAAGACTGTAGTATTTGTTTCAGTAAAACTGTCAATGGAAAAATAAAGCTGTTCCTTGATTTTGGCTGCATGTACTAGTTAGTAAGATGCATGTCCTGGTAAACTGCTTTTAGGGATGCAGGTGTAGGTTGATCCTTCCTGATAATGGTGCTGCTTCAATTGTCCTATGGCCAGAAGTGGACAGCTGCAGGCCAGTATCCAGTTAACTTCCTGGATACAGTGAAAAGTGAGCTATTTATTTCCTTTATTTTAAATATACCTCTCTTTTTCTAAGTAGAACCATTAGTTTTTATTGATGGGACTAATGCTTTGCATTTAGCCTAAATTACAATAGGAAAGGAGATGCTTAAGGGTAACTGGGTGATGAAAGGACTACATTAGTGTACAAGTCCAAGGGCTGCTGTTTCCTATTTGTAATGCTGAATCCACATGCAAGTCATATTTAAGCTATAAACGGTGGCGCCTAGGGAGTACACACTCAGATTGCCTTAAGAAATGAAATACTTTTATCAAATCACCAGATGGACTTGTGTTCAAAAAACACTGTTGAAAAACATGGCTTTTCCTATGTTCACCTTTAGATAAGAAATGGGGATTTTAGCAACCTAGACAACTTAATTAACATGCTGCTCCAATCTTTTATAGTTTTGCTTAGAGATGCCTACTATACGCAATTTTGGACTACAGATAATTTCACACACCATACATAATTTCAACTGATCTGCCTCGTTTTAACAACCAAAAATACCATGCAGTTCTACTACCTTCAACTTTTTCATCAGAGAAGTGTTAGACTATGCCATCAATTTTTTCTCATCACAGAATTATCATTTGCAGTTGGGTGCATTTAATCATTTGATGCTATGAAGTTTTAGCCCCCAGAAGAACATGGTTTGGACACTGGTTTGGAGGAAATTTACGAATAAAGAGACAGACTGTGGCTAAATGAAAGAAACACATTCAGAGTGTGTGATTTTCATCATGGCAGTAGAAAGAGGCAGGTTTGTGATTCTCTGGATGTCTCAATGGAGCAATATTCTGTTTGGGTGAAACAATTTTCATCGTAGTGGGAGGAGCACAGGTAAACATGGGGATGTGATTGAATATGCTTCAAATCATAGCAGATGAATAGAGTTCTGTTAGCTCTGTAGCTTTACTTGTAAAGTAAAGGAGAAGATAGGGTTTTTTGAAACAAGAGAAGAAGAATAGTAAGGATACATGAGTTTAATTACCTCCATGCCTGTATATATATTTGAGAAATATGTCAAATGATCAAGAGGAATGAAACAGCATCTGACAATGATTATGGCTTTAGAGGCATAATGGAAATTCTGACGGGTGGATTGTGAAGTGAAATCTCAATTCAAGTATAAGAAAGAAATCAATGGAAATATGTGATGCCCTTAGTGTCATAACTAAAAACAAGTATGCAGTATCTGACAATACAAATGGAATATAATATATAAATCTGAATGTGAAGCTGAATATAACAATCAATAGCTGTGAAAATGGAAAGCATCTGAAAACGTAGTACTTTCTATATCCCTAGTAAATACTGTGTACCTCGTATATACTACTTTTGCACCAATGTATCAAAGTATGCACACTCCCCATGAAATCAAAAATTTTGAAAATAATGAATAGCTAAGGTCAATATTGGGTAGGGATGAACATGGACAGTGATAAAGAGAAGAGGGAAAGAGAAGGAGAAATAAGTGCAGACCAACAGAAGGTCATTTAAAGCCTACAGATGGGGAAATGAAATTTTCTTCCTAGAGGGATTTAGCAGAAAATACTTAGCTTTTACAAATATATGAGGAGAAGTGGTTCTTTCTAAATGAACAGATGATAGGAATTGATGGTAGTTTTCCTAACATTAACTGTGAAACTCCATTTCCTTGATCAGACATTAATAAGAAAAAAACCCCTGTAAATAGAAGTACCATGAATTTTAAATTATAAAAATAATAAAGAAAACATACATGGGAATGAATTAGGTTGGCACTAAACCCACTGATATTAGACTAACTTTGCTAACGTTATAGTCAATGGTGAAACTAACACCAACCTTGACGGAATTTGGGTTGGGTCAGTGCTGAATACTTTTGAAAATCCCCCCCTCAGAGCATAACTGAACCATCAACCACAATTGCTTGGTGAAGAGTAATTCTTGCCAGATGAGTTGCTTATTAGTTTAGTTTTGTTTTGTTTTCTTTATGGGAAAGCATAACAAAATAAGTAGATGATGAGAAAAGTGGGGGAGGATAATGGAGTTTTAGCAGAGCGGTCAGTCATGTTCCTCACAGGCTGCGCTCAAGGGAGAGGGACAGGTTACCCAGAGACAGAGCAAGGCGTGTGTTGGTCTGACTAGAGGAAAATGTTGATGCTTAAAAAGGTAGCTAATTTTCTTGACATTTACTCAGACATAGAGACAGACAACACTTCAACACCATTCTGTCTTAATATCAGGGTTTTGTACAGGACCAACCATGTTGTTGGCACTTACCAACAAATACAAAGTGATGTCACTATCTCAGAAATATATCATGTTGAAGACTGAAAGGCTAGAAACACAAGCAAAACATGTATTCAGCAGGATAATGTGATTTTGCCATCCAGGAACGTGAGAATACCTATTCCTTATATTTGCCAGGGGTTCATCCTCAACAGAGTTTAAAAAACAGACAGATTTCAGAGCTGTTGTGCTGTCATCATAGGTAGAGATAATACTTAGCAAACGGGACATTGCATTTTAGTTTTCAAGGCAAAAAAATCAAAGAAATAATGAAATTCAGTCTTAAGCTCTTAGGGTTTACAGAGAAATAACAATATTTGATAAAGAATACATCAATAAGACCCTATAAGATTGTAGAGCTATTAAACTTTGTGATATTGCATTGCAAAAAAGATGTATCAGCTGCATAAAGCACAAAGAGGAGAAGAATGATAATCCAGGTAGTGCCATCTAAGCTACATTTTACAGAATATAAATTTAAATGTGCTAAGCAAACAATTTCATTTCTTTTATACTGCCATGTCCTGGCTTGGATATCTTACAGAAAAGATTGTGAACAGATGATTTAACAAGGTATTTGGTGGACATTTTTTGTCTTTTGTACCTAACAAGCTGGCTTAAGATGCCAACTCAGTAAAAAATAAGAATTCCCTGGGAATGAAGAAACAGTAAAAACATTCTGGAGAATATCATGCTCACAATAGGCTACAAAGGCAAGGCAAAGTGTGCAGTTAAATGTAGAATGAACACTTATATCTTTTTTCCAATGCTGAAATCAGAAAGGGAAATCCCTCATATTTATCCCCTGAGCTTGAGTAAGTTCAAATTTCCTAGGATACTTTCTGCTAGTTGACTTCTTTTTGTCTGGTGGCGTGGACAAAACGGCAGAAGAATACCGCATGCACTAGGGGTTATCCCAAGATGTTATTGGGATTCAAGCTTCTTCCAGCACTTGATGGGGTGAGGACCTTTACATGACAGTAGCTGGTTCGATCACTGAGACAATTTCAAATGGTGTGTCTGGACTGGGTTAGCTGTGCCTAAGTACAGATTTTTATTCACTGTGGTGTAAGTCAGTTGTGTTTATACTGCGCAATCCAGCCCTGAAGCAAATATGCTTCTTTCCGCCATATCTGAGCCAAACTGTGAGACAACTTATAGGAGCAGTATAGGTGGCTGGGGAATTTAGTCCTGCGTGCTAGCTTGAGCCATAAACTAACACGGCTATATAGACTTACCAATAAAGATCGGTATTATGATGTCAACCAGCTAGGAGCTAGGGATGCTGAGCCAAAGGACCTCATAGAGGCCTGCGTCTTGACACCACAGACACTTATAAATATTTACCAATCTGATACAGGACACACAAATAGAGCAACATTTTTCCCAGAGACTTTGTGCCTCGGCCAAGACAGGGATGGCTCAATAACTTCTGAAGGCAAGACCGTGAGTCAGATTTAATTTTCCATCATCCTGTCACCAACCACTAATTAGGAGTATTCCCTGTTCTTGTGATTTTTGTCATGGTCATGATATTTGATAATTCTCTGTAAAGGCCCTGTTCTGGAGCCATGTGATTACATCAGTCAGAAAGTTTCCAGACCTCAAGTTTAGTGGTTTCGTGGTGGTGGGATTTTTGGTTTTGGTTTTGGTTTTTTTTTGGTGTGTGTTTTGTTTTGTTTTGGTTTGGTTTTGTTTTCGTGTGTGTTTTTTTTTTTTTTGTTTTGTTTGGTTTGTTCTTGGGTTTGTTTTGGTTTTGTTATTTTGGTTTTGTTGTTTTGGCTTGGTTCGGTTTGGTTCAGTTTTTGTTTTGTTGTGTTGTGTTTTTTTTTTTTTTTTTTTAAGAAGAGCTATGAACCAAACCAACAAATAGCCTCCAAATTCATAGTTTTTCAAGAGTCATTATTTCTGTGGCCTGACATGACTTTAACATCTGAGGTTAACAGTATGAAGTTAATGTCATGTTAAACAAACAAACAAATAAACTGTGTCCCCCAAGGAACCAAATGAAATTTCTCTAACTTTTGGTAACCACCAGCTGAGTTTTGATCTGAACCAAGGACATCTATTTACTTCTAGTCTTTTATTTTACCTTCCTCTCCAAAATATTTCTAATTATCTCTTCCATTAAAATTGTTTGCTTCTTTAAACAGTCCTCAGAATAATTCAGTCTTGTTGATGTTATATGTTATTTTCCATGTAAATAAAGAGAAATGTTCAGTACAAAATAACTGTTGAGAAGGGTAGTTTAAAATATTTTATGGTGAGAAATATTTGAAACTTTCTTTGTTCGCTAGGAATGTGCAGTTTCTAAGCCAAGTGTCCATTCTGGATTATGTAGTTAGACTCTCACTAATACAAAAGACATGAAGATTTTTCTTCGGGAACTCTATGATCTCTCATGCTGTTTTCTAAACTGACTGTCATTTTGTTTTGTTACACAATTACTTTTAGTGATTCACCTTTTTAATGAGAGCAGAAGGGAAACAGCAAAGAAAACATTTCGCTAAAATGTTTTCAGAAAGGCCCACTGGAATTTGAAATGGGTCTTATTTGGTGTACTTTGCATAATTTGTTACACTAAATATGAAACAGATTTCAACTGCAGCTGTAGTGCATGTGTTATTCAGAAACGCTCGAGTCTCCCAGAACACAACCATTGCCTTATTCAGAGTTTGTCAAAATTGTAATCTCTGGGCAGAATGATGCTGAGTAAAAACACCGTGCAAAAAGGAAACTAAATAGCCAGGAGCAGACACTGTCTGCTGAGGATTCACACAACATTTGCTCTCCCTTACCTTTGTTTTTGGCAAACTACATCATTATTTCATGTTAAATGTACCGAGGGAGCAGCTAATATTTTACTGATCTGTCTCATCAGCTTTATTGTTATCACATGGGGATATGTGCAATGAGAGAAACATACACCTTTTCCTGCATAGAGGATTTCCCTGGTTATATCCATCAGGGACCAGCCATGACTATAGTTCTATCACTGCAAACCTCCTCTGTAGCCAAGTAAGGCTGAACTTCAATTTGAGCCAGTGAAATGGCTTCAATTAGGCGCTACACTTCTCAGGTGCAAATGGTGACTTGCAGTAGGTCTGTTCTGTCTTTGCCAATGTGGTTTGAATTTACAGCTCTACCGACAAAAGTAGCTAGAACTTGCGTTGCTGTGTTGATAGCAGCTCCCCAACATTCAGTGTCTGCCTTCCGGAGTGGAGCCTGACGGCTGGTGTCTACAAGTACCACCCTGAGATAGCAATCACAGCTGCTTCATCTATATATATGGCTATAGAAGCAACGAGACCTTAAGAGTAAACACAGAGAGGAACTGTAAAATTGAAAGGATTCTCTATTTCTGAATAAAGATTTATATTAAATAATAATAATAAATGCCAGGATATTTATAATATGGCTTTTAGGAAACAGGAGCTGTTTTGTAGCTTTGTGTTTTCATCTGACCAACAGAATTCAGTAATGGATCAAGACAGGTCTCCCCTGCACTTCTATAATGCAAGCACACAATAGAAGAGGGAGATTCATGACAGTTCTCGCTGTTAAGGGGTTTCATATTTAATGTTGTAGAAGCCTAACTTTAGTTGCTCATTATTTGCTTTGATGGTAACATCCAAGCAGAACTCTACCTGTGATTTTCTTTGCACACATTCTTGGTCCATTCTGGACAGCAACGATCCTGTGTGCAGGAAGCACATGGGGAAAAAGGGTCCTTTTGCATATTGTTACCCAGTCATGACAGAAAACAGAATGAGAAAAGTGTCTTGAAGCTATGCAGAGTGGGGATGCTCAGTGAAGGTGATGATGTTCAAATGGACAAAGGCACAGGACATGGGTAAGAAGACCACGTGTTAATGTTGTCAGCACTTTAGAAAATGGAAAGTAGCAGTGTTATTAAAATCACATACATAAGTGGCCATATTAAAACTATAGAAGAAACTCTGGAATTGCTTAACTGATTTATTCTTCTTTAATTAAGTTTAATATAATCCTTATCTAGCTTCAAGAAATGCCAAGGAATGACATATGCTGCAGCTAAAAAATTAACAATGGTTGACTCAAACTTCAGGCATGATTTTATAACTGCTTCTTTTCTATGCTTTAAACAGCTATAAAATTTACTAGTTAAAATCTGCTAAGTGCCTTATTCTGAATGGATTTTTATAAGGTACATTCTTTGATCTGCTACGGTGACACAACTTGGGATTTCACAGTATTCGAGCCTATGATCTTCATTGAGTAAAACATGAAACTCAGCTGTTGGAACTAAATATAGGTGACTGAGCAGTAAAAAAAAAAAAACCAAAAAAAAAACGAGCCGTCCCACTGGTTTTCACTATGGCTGAGCCAATAGGAAAGAGCACATTTTTTTTGTTGATAAAGGTCTGCTTCGCGAAGCATGAACACGCACACAACTTGAGATGTAAATCTAAGAGCAAAAGTTTTTGTGAGGTTTTGCTATGTCCCTAGTGTTTTGGGGCTAGGTAAGTATTTCACCATTTGAGAAATGTAAAAATAAGCCTGACCTTACACCATAGGAATTCAGTAACAATACTCCTGAGCAAAATCTAAACTTTAATTTCCAAGCCAAACCATTAATTTCCTGAAACACCTTCATCTCTTCTCCTCCTGGCAGTTGCTCTCCTTTTAACCTTCCTTTATCCTAAAACCATCACAAACAGTTTCATTTGGCATTATGGAAAATGAAGTAGCCATTGCCAGGTAGGAACAGCTGACATGCAAACCACGATCCGGTCACCCAGACCTTAAGACAGAAGGCCTAACAGAAGAGAGGCATTTGGAATGTTGGGTCTCCAGGAGCAAAATGGGGAAATAGTTCCTGTATATAACTATCCATATATAGTTTAACAGACCTTGTCAAATGTTAAGAGGGAAGACCTGTTAAGAAAGAAATTCAACACAGGTTATTTTAAGGTTTAGAGATTCCTAATATCAGCATGTTTACATTTGAATGCGTTATTTTAGTCTGTTCTTCCCTTTGTTTTCCTTAATTAAAATTTACAAGCTGTAGAGGATAGCCGAGAATTTCATACATACCATTCCCAAATATCTTTTACTCCACCAGAAGAAACAGCCAAGTCTATCTCCTTTGGGCTGCTCTGTCATTATGGTACAATCACCTGTTACATATGGTCCTTGCAAAGGAACTGAATGCAGTGTTGTGTCTAGGAAGTACAGAATACAGAGAACTGATTTTAAAGATATTTAGGCCTGAGTTTGTTTCACCTGACTTGCTACCTACCTAAAAATTAGGTGGAAAATGTAATTAAGTTCCCCATCCAGTTAGTAAAAAGGAGATAACTCTAGACAATGCTTCATTATTTCCTAAAATAATGAGTTACCTTCTGGAAATGCTCAGCTTTTCTAATTGATTAGAGGATTATCAGGAGTAAGCATCTAATGTTTAAGTAGTGGTAAGTTCCAGTTTCAAGTATCTCTTGATTGCTAATAAACAGAATTATGACCATAATGTGGAGAAATAATGGGCAGATCTTTTTTTTTTTTTTTTTGTAATAAACAGATAGTTCTGTCAAAGTCAGTGTCTCTGCTCATTATGTGGCTTCTAATTTTATTACCAGGTACAAGGTATGAGAATCAGGAAGAACATAAGTGTTACAGAGTTGGACATCTTCAGTTATAATTGTATGTCATGAGTAATTTCACTTGAAGTCAGTGGAAACGCGTAAGTGGAAGCAAAGAGGAATTAAGAAATGGGATCTGATCCAAAACTCACTGAAATCCATGCAAAATTTTTCTCTGAATCCACTGAACTTTGGATCAAGCCCCTGATTCCTTGGATAACAACAGCAGTCCAGCTTTTCAGGGTTACCAACGTTTCTGCAGTTATCAGCCATATTCTACTCAGCTGTGTCTAGAAAGGTATTGAAAGTAATGCTCTGCTGAACGTATTTGTACAAAATAAATCCACAGTTTCTGCGGTCGATCTCTTTTCCATGTAAACAGAAGATGGAATGGTATATTAGAACAACTGTGACTATGGCATCTCTTTTTATCTGTTTTTTGTATGTTCCTAACATCATCTGTTACTATGCAGAATAAATGACTATGCTGCCCTTCCAAATGAGAGAGCAAAGATTTGTAACTTTCTTGTGGTTTTAAGATACAGGTATCTGTTCACCTCTCTAGGCTTTAACAGTTTATAAACTAAGTTACTAGCAGTTGTATAAATAGAAGTTCTGCACTTGCTTTGTATTGTATTTAGGACTGATTCCTTATTTTTGTATCAAATTTATCATCACCTTATTTCATGACATTTACTGTAAAGCCTGAAGTTCAAAAAACATAACCAATTAAAAAAAAAAATGGTTGTTGGCCTAGTTTGATCTTAATTAACAAGTTAAAATGTGCAATAATGCGTAAAGCTGGCAACAATTATAGGAACAAATAAAACTTTTTTTTTTCTCTTAAGGCTTGGAGAAGAGAATGGCAAAGAAAGAACTAGAAATTTCAATGGTTTAGTGTTGTTTCAATGCTGAGTTTAAGTACAAAAGAATCTCTGATTCTCTTCAGGATGTGCCAACAGGTCAAAGCACTTTCCAGTTGCTCTAACTACTTCTTAATAAAGTGGAACTGTTTGAGGATTTGACAAGTCCCATGGGTCAGGAAACACATATTAAACAGCCTCAGAGAATTTTTCTCTTTAAGTATTGGACCAATACTGTATGACATAAAAAGCAGTCCTCCAGTCTCTGCCATACAGAGATCTCTTTCAATGTCTTTTTTGAGTGCGAGGATAGGAGGACATTCCATTTCAAACGTAAACCCAACTCAGTTCCAAACTAAGAAAAAATAAAAAGACTTTCTGTGAGGAGGCAGAGTTAAAAGAAGGAAGTAAAGAGGAAGAGAAATAGAAAAGAGCAGGAAGACTGAAAGAACAAAGACAAAACTCAGGGGAAGGAAAAAACTTCTTCTTTACCTCATTCTCTTGGTTTCACTATTAGTTTCTCCCTTCTTTTTCTTTCATTCTCCAGTTGCATTGTTTCATCTATTGGCATAATTTTTCTGTTCTGTAATCTCTCTCATTTTTTTCTATTCATTATCACTCATTTTACATAAGTGCTTTAAAACAGGCTTATATAATGTTTTAAATCTCATTCCTATGATCCGAAGTCAGCAACAAGAAATGTGTTGTTTCCCTGTGAGAGAAGACATTTTCCAATTTTCTATCATCTCTGCCAGGAAAAATAATTCACAGGCTGTCATCTGAAGAATGTCATCACATCTCCAAGCCTCTGTATCACTCAACAGTTGTCTCAGCAGCCAGAGAACACCATCATTTGACCAAACTGTCATATCCAGAGGCAGGGTAAAAAGAGACAGACAAGTTTACTATCATGTTTACTCTATAAAATAGCTGAGTAAGTTGAAGCATCCCTCTTTCTTGCCACATGTCCCTGATTCTCAACTGTTTTGTTTGGTTTACATTCAAGATTTTATGGTTTATTTCCCTCTTTTTCCTCTTTTGTTATCGACAACTTCCCATTCTGTTTTAACTAATGTTACTACTTCAAGGGATTCTTCTTACTTTTTAGAAAAAGAATTCTGTCCCCATCAATGCTTTTCTATGCCATCTTCTCCAACATCCTGAACAAATAGCCCAGACATCAGATGAAATGTCTTTAAAGTAATTTTATTTTGCTGGTCACTAAGATCCTTCATTTCTGACCCTAAGTGATTTTTATCTACTGTTACATGCCTGCTACCGTCTGGCTGAAGCTACTGCTTTTTAATATCATATATATATATATATATTTATATGTGTTCTTAGACCCTGCACTCATTCCTTTCCCTAGCAAAAAAAAAAAAAAAAAAAAAAAGAAAAAAATCCATTACTTTATTCCTTTTTTTGATGTTATTGATGGAAGAAGGCAGAATATTCTCATGTACATGAGTAAGGTCATTTGCTGAGCTAGCTTTAAAATGGAAGGATTTTAAGAGGAATCCTTGGAATATAAGAATCCTGAAAGCGTTTGGTATGTAGCACTGATGCTTCATACTTCTTCTAATTTTTACCTTTCTGGTATTTTGAATAATTTTATAATTAAAATCCTGCTAAACTTTATTATAAATGAACCATTTATATTAGATAATAATATTTGCCTAAAGATTGGAATTATATCAGCATGCGATTTCTTCCAGTCTGTGTACTGTAATTCTGATTGCGATCATGTTAGTCTGCTTTTCTAAAGCTATGGGAAGAAAAAAGTATTACACTATGAACATCAAGGATTTCCATAGTCCATGTCTGAGGCTTGTTATGTAAACAGAAATTTGGCCATTCAAGCTATATTTCTGTTACTTTGTACAAGTTAAGGCAATAAATTACTTCTGGAATTGATTAAAGGCTAAAGATCAGGTGTACATTCAACCTACCATGCTGTTAATTGTGTGCAAGGCAACACAATGAAGGATGCTCACAATTACTTGAGAAGATAGTTATATGGTGAATGCTTAAAAAGTTTAAATGTCCTTTTGTTGTTAGGCTTTAATGTGCTGTACATCTTTGCATCAGATTCCCAGGACAAAATATGGCTTGTTAAAGTGTCAACAACCTGAATAATCCACTAAAAACAAGGCAAATGGACTTCTGGAGGTATCATTCCACTCCTGTGTCTTCTATGAATGAATCAAGTGGCCTGATTATATATTGTGCGAATTAAGAAGGGTTTACACAATAATTCCATCTAGCTGTCCCTTTATTTGTGTACTCGACATGATGATTTTAGTGTTTTTTTTAACAATATGCAATGCCACTGAAATAACACAAGTTACGTAAATGCATAACTTGTAAGACTGTGGTTTCAGAACAGAAACAAATTTGCATTAACTAAGGAATAGGCAGAAGTATTACATTGATATCAGTGTTTTACCCATCTAAGGCATGAAGGTATCAGCTTGAGTTAAATAATTATTGAAGTGCTTAGTCACCTTTGTCAAGTCCCTGCTTGTGACATACCACAGAATTGTGAATAAATGAGCAATAGTATTTCCATGAATTGGAATATTACGTATTAATTAGATATGAGATCAGTGTGTTTCAATCAATATCATCAATAGCCCATGCCATAGCTGTCTGTTGATATGCTAGAGAGGAAGCAATTGTGGAAAAGATAGAGGCACAGAGACACTTTTTCATGTGTGGTGTTATAGCATAGACACCCAGCTTAATCCTGTTAACAGGATGGTCCTACAAACAGCATGTTGAAAACATATACAACTTTATCAACTGTACCAAAACCTTTGAATGATCAGGTAATTTGTTGACTTTTCCTATTTTCCCAAATGAGGTAATTATTGAAAATAACGATTTAGCAAGACATCAGCTACTGAGTGAGAACCTTGTGCCTCCTTATCTTATTGTACTCAGACCACTGAGTCTGTTTGTACAAAAGATGTCACTATTTAATGTAACTGTTCTTTATCTTTCTTAAAATAATTACTCTCTTCAGATTTTCACTTTATGTTTCTCCAAATGTCACAAACAATCACTTTTTCACACCTTTTCAAGACTGACTATCCAGTTCCTGATGGTCTGCCCATATATCCCCCAAAGCCCAAAGAAAGCTGCAAATACAGTCCCAGAAATCTGTATTTTATTTTGACCTGTTCCTCTTTTCCTTTGGAAAAAAAACTGAAGAACAGACAAGCAAGTGTAATATATTACCTCTGGTGGTTTAGCTGGACAGCAGCAGGGGCTTGTAATAAGGATGTGGTAATACACCACAAGGAATCTGTAGACTCATAAAACTTGACCTTATAAATCTCTACGTTTATCAATTCCATACAGCAGCCACTCCCTGTGGTGGAAGTCTCAGACCAATAAACCTGCAGTTGATAACTATACAATTTATCCTCAATTTTTCCCTCCAGGCCAGCTAATCATGCTACATCAATAATGTCTGTAAAAATTGGAATGTCACTTGAAAATAGAGATACCATCTGATTCTTGTCATTACTTTGCATATAATTAAGATGTGAAGCAAACTAGTTTACAGTGCTAGCCAGGAGTCCTAGGTATTTTTTTTTTCTTGCTTATATCTCTTTTAAAGTTCCTTCTCTCTCACCTGAAAACTGGTGATTTGTTTGTTTGTTTGTTTGTTTGTTTGTTTGTTTTAAGTTCACTTAGCTTCCTTTCTCTGGACAGTAAACTCTTCAGAAACAAGAACAAATATTTCTGCTGCAGGGACCACTGCAGTGCTATGCTATGCAGAGGTGTGTCTTGTACATCCAGCATCTTCTGTGAGCCTGCTTCACGGAGAGGGGACCCGCATTTGATGCTAAATACCATACTCTGAATTTGTTTTGAACACACATCTGTACACACTAGTGCTTCTGAACTGGGTTCTATATTTGACAGTAAAATGCACCTAAATAAGTAGAGTGATTCCTTAATGAGATTCTTGTGCCTGTTTCCTCCACACAGAGCTTCACACTCTGGATACTCTTAGTGATGTGCAGTAAGAATGATTTCGGATTAATTTTGGTTTTCGATTACAAAATTGGTTTAGAGTAAACCCCAAAAAGCTGAATGAAAACAAATATAAGATACTGTTATTTATCTTTTGATGCAGTGCTTTATCTTGAATGAAATGGCTGTACATCTCCACTTGCTAGCTGACTCCAAAGAATATTCCAAAATGGTTGTGAAGTTCACTGGGATGAAACAGGCTATAGAAATTTAAAACAAAACTAATGAGAAAGTAGTAAATATAAGTGTTTTCCTTTTTTAAAGCCCTGCTTGCTACTAAATGCCTACAAGAACTCTCAACTGCAAACAAATTAATCAGCATTCTGCAAGGCTAAGTAAGAGAGGGTTGATCCTAAAAAGTCTGACTTTAATACATGGCTCCAAAGGAGCTTATGGATCCATCAGCCATCAAAAAGCACTCAAATCTGCATGCGTCACATTAAAGATGAGATTTGAGATCCTCAGCTGATTTTACGTTACTATGTTTTGCAGAAAAAAAAATCTATACAGGATCCTACAGAGCATAAAATAAAGCAGTTTTTATGGATCTCACAAATTCTTTTGTAGTGGAACAAGTACTGCATTTCAGATAAAACGGAATGTTTACTAGACTTTAAAAATCTACCTATTCTATTCTATTCTATTCTATTCTATTCTATTCTATTCTATTCCATTCCATTCCATTCCATTCCATTCCATTCCATATTATGCTATGCTATGCTGTTCTATGCTATTCTATGCTATGCTATGTTATGCTATGCTATGCTGTTCTATGCTATTCTATGCTATGCCATGTTATGCTATGCTATGCTATGTTATGCTATGCTATGCTATTCTTAGTTTTTACCCTTTATCAAGATCAGCATAAAAATGAGCTGGTATTCAAAAGTTTATTGAAGATAATTTATTCTTTTATTATACATATATAATGGAAATGGTAAATTGCAAACACTGAGGCTGATTCTGCAGCAACCAGTAACCACAGAAATTGTATCGCTGCTTTGCTTTATAGCTGATCTGCCAGTCCTTCAGAAAGTAATCCTGACTCATCAGAACAGTTCTATGTAGGAATTTCATGTCCAATTATTTGAATGACTAGGATTACACATGCAGATCTGCAGATTCAAATGCTGGTCATCATAATATAATTTTTTTGCCAGCCAATTCTTGCAAAATATGTCTACACCACATAAGGGAGAGGAGTGAAAAGATCCTGGGAGTACTACTAACCTGAGGAAATAAAAGGAATATCTGGTGTAGCGTATTGCTGGTGGAAGTGCCAGTTCACCTACACAAGGATTATTCTCCTTAAAAAGTTCCTGGCCAAGTAGTTAAGATTGTTTTCTACCCAAGGTGGCTTGTGCAGAAACAGTTAAGGCACCAGTGCTCAGTTGTCTCTCCAGTGCTCAGGTGAGCTGTCAGACACCTGTCACTGGCACCTCCACATCACCTTGTGGTCAGCCTGAAGCAATATAATCATTCGAACATTTAAGGAGTCCTATTCTTTGGCAGGGATAATGGGCTTTATGGCCTTCTGAATCGCACTTTACTCTCAGTCATGCTTCTGCAAAAGCAGTCATTATAAAATGCTACCACTCCCCTGAAAGGGGCATTAAGCAGCAGAGTATGCAGCTCCTCAGAAGACTGTATGAGTTTAGACTACTGAGTCTAACTAGTTCTCATAGCGTGAAGAGGCAGAAAAATTTGGCAAGGGTTCTTTTTCTGAAAAGCCCCATGTCATTGCAGCTGCAGCATTATTTTCAGACATTTCCAGTCTTAGCTTTTTCTCTGGAACCTCGCCAGTTCCCTGAACTCCACCAGGACCTGTCTACATAGGAAAACCACGGAAGTAGTTATGGTAGAATGGCTACTCAAGGGTAGTGTATTCTAACATAAAAGTTATTTAGTCCTGGAACAATCACTACTTTTCCAAATAAGAGACATCATTCTAGAATAAAACTCCTTATTCCAGAAGAGAAATTTCACAGAGGGAGTTATTTTACTATAGACGCTGCTCAGTAGAACCAAATGGGCAAGCTCAAGATGTCACATCTAGAGAAATAAATGCCATTTCTAAAGATTTTGACTTTTTTTTTCTTGTCATACAGCTTATAGTTTGACTCCTGCTTTAAATGTTTTCTTAGCAGATCTTGTAGCAAGATTGGGACTTAACAGCATATATGTTTATAGAGCAAATACTCACAATGAAATTCTGGTCGAAAGTGAAACAGCGTCCAAGATCTCATGCATTTTACAGAAAAACTGACCTACTCTTCACAAGTAAGAAGAAGGAAAAGCTTTCCATGTGTACCATGATCTTCTGAGTTAGGTGGTGCACGTATGGAGATCTGTTTCTTATGAAGGACACCATGAAATATGAACATTACTCAATAGAGGGGTGAGGAAGCAGCACTTCCTGGCAGATAGAGCTGGGGGATGACACTGTGGAAAGAGAATCTATTTCTGGCTCCCTCACCAACTTGCTGCATGGGCTTTGTGATAATGGTTACAATAATTGCTTTTGTAACATACTCAAAGACCTCATGTGGGATGCAGATAACTATATTTTAAAACAAATTGAGTGTATCTATGTAATTTGTATGTTCTGCAAGTCTTAAAAACAGTAGACATTCAATGTCTTTTATTCTTATTATCTTTCAATGCATCTATAATCTTTAGACTCTTTCCTATTAAGTTGCTTCCTGTAATAACAACTGGCAAACGCTTCAAGATACGTTGAGTCTTCTCCAAGCAGAATAGTGGGCTAATTTATGTTTGTGCAGTGGAGATAATGATGACTCTTTGAAGTCTCACATAATGTAATCAACAACAGCAGAATCACTGTTTGTACAACCTCTTGGAGATCAGTCATAGAAAATACTACTTGCAAGTCATTTTGCTAATAACATAAATAGATTTATAGAAAAGACTAACTATTCCTTCCAAGGCTTCTGTAGTTGGGTGGAGATACCAAGTCTTGAAAAAAACTCCCAGTCTCTGTTGTACAGAACTGTGTTCTAGGTCAGGAGATCACTGAAATATATGTAACAAGCTGCTTTGGACCTCAGCAAACAGAACAGAATTGTGTACTTGAAGTTAAACATATACCTAAGAGAGCAGCCTTCTAAATGGATACTAATTCTGAGTTGGTTCGTTGGTTTGTAGTTAATCTAGAGAAAGGGGAAAAAATCCTGCATGAGAGCACAAGGTGGGAGAGTACCCAAATTGTTCTCTCCTCCTCAGGGGGGAGGAAGGAGGTATCAGGAGAAGCACTCAGTACCTGTCACAGGCATGGTCATGATGTGGTGGCAGAAGAAGCAGCACATCTGGTGGCTGACGAAGAAGAGCAGATCATTGCACATTGGTGATTCAGCACATCATGACAAGATAATAAAGAAGCACTTTCACATCTTCTGTATCTTAAAAAGAGTGCAAAGAGGTCTGAAACCTGTCTTCCTGTTAGCAAGCACATTGGTCGTGCTCTACAAGGTATCAAATAGTGCTGTTATTGTCTAGTTGAGGTGCAAAATCTGCATGTCTTCTTCAGACTTTTCTCTCTTTCTACAAAATCTAGAAAAAATGTGTAACTTGTTTTCCTTACAGAGTTCTAAGGGAGGCACTTTGGTTAATTTGTTTGCTTTTAGCACCAGGTTTCAGAAAACTATTGTACCAAAAGAAAAGAGGTTAGACACAATTCCTGAAGGAAAGTATTTATTTTGGGTGAATGTAAAGTCCTAATTTATTCAGCATATTTTTTGGACTTTGCATTTTATCCTTTTTTAATTAACTAATTTCTAAGCTTTAAACCTTGTACAAAAATATTTTATTGGGATTTCATTGCTATTGTTTTCCTTGGGAAGGCAGCTTATAATCTTCATGATATTATTGTAAAGCCATCACTAAGCAACATGCTTTGGCATTTGTATAAGCCTTTGTCCACCTCCTTCCCTCCACCCAAATGCACACATTTGCATTTACTGTTAAAATATTATGGATGCTGACACCAGTTTAGCCACAAGACCTGGTGTTAGACTGTCTCTAATTGATTTAATTATTCATAATTGCCCAGCTGGGGCTTATGTGTACTTCAGCATGATTAAGGGAGAACATACAAGTCTGCAGCTAATGATGTGTTCCATCATAATTTACAACCGTGAAGTTGCTAGAGCTAAATTGTATAGGCATAGTACATTTCTAATCCTGTTTAGAATGTTTTTTCATACCTTGCCAAAAAGAAAAAAGAAGAAAGAAATAAGCTAACCACACTACTGATGCTCTTCATAAATGAGTTCTAAGGAAGGGCTGGAAGAGCAGGCTGTCTTTTGGTCTTTTTAAAATAAAATTATTGATAGAATCAGAAGATCAACAGATTTGAGTCCTTTGCATATGTGACCTAATTGCAATGCATTTATTTTTGTTGCTTCTCTTCTAAGTGTACTACCTTATTCCTCTCTGCTTGCTCGTCTTGTGCTAAACATGGTGAAATTTTCTGTGAAAAATGTTGTAATTTGTGATTATTACTAAATAAAAGTAACTTCTGTCAATATGATGCATGGAAATGATCACACAGTGGTTTCCTTAATTGTCACCAAACATGTTTTCATAATTAGTTCAAGACAAGCAATACTGACAATGCCATGTACACTTAATGAGACAACATCCCTGAATACTGTTACTCAGGGATGGTGCCTTTCTTGTCTTTCAGCAGTTCCTTACACATGGTGAACACTATGGGGGAAAAAAACACCCAACCCAAACAATAGCATGTATACTAAAAATGAACATGATTTCCAGTGTAACTGGATAATTTCAGATAGGGCCTCGTTTTTTTGCTTCTGATTGGAAAAAAGGTCATATTTTTGGAAGTGTGCATGTCAGGAAAGGAAAACAAAGATATGGTAAGCTGTGGGTGATGAATATTTCTGAGATTTCTATAGTTTTAACATTGCTAGTATGAAGTTTTTAGTTTCTTAAGAATTTACTCAGATTAGTGCCTTAATCAGAGAGGGAAAGCACAGTTTATAGGATTATATTAAGTTTAATCTGAATGTTAAACCAGACCGGCTGGTGATGCAAACTGGAAAATGCAGCATCATTGCCCTGATAGTAAAGGCAGCATGGCTTTGTCTGGAGCAAGTCTCAGTTGCTGCTAACACGTCATTAACTTTCTGCAGTACTTTGTATTTTGGATCTCTCTGAACAAAGAAGGTTTCAAAAAAGGTTCTCCCCCAAGTCCTGCTTCCTTACACACACACTTATTTTTTGGACCTTGGAGAGACACAATATGCAGCATTTAGAACTGCGATGTATTATCAGAAAGATGCAATTACAATTATTTATTTAAGCTGGTTCTGAATCGGAGAATCCTGATATGAAGCTGGAGCCAGGAAAGGTTTGAAAAACTACTGACAATAAGCAATTCTTCATGGAACAAAACTATTACAATAGAGAGTCTTTGATCTTGCCTGTCTCCTGTTGCCAATTGAACTTTGTCACCATGCACTGTCATCCACAAGGGAGCACTTTTGAATTAAGCAGTCTACAGCAATTTAGTCTGTTCCAGCTTTGAAGTGCCAACATCAGTCAGGCCAGTACTAACTTTTTTTCATTAAATTTTTTTTGAGTTCTCTTAGGAGTTTAGCAGTCCTGGCATTTAGATAACTAAAGTCAAGAAACCAAGGCACTAAGACATCAAAAGCAAGAGGGGCCCCTAAAATACAAATGTGGACAATCATTAGGCTCTCATGGTGCACTTCATTAATGTCCACTTCAAAGCGAAAGTTTACTGACTTTGGGATTGACTAATTTACACATTGTGGGAAATTGCTGCCAGCCATGCATGTAACCACTAAATGTTTCTGGAATAAATAGAAACGCCCTCTTCCTTCAGAAATCAGGAACTGCAAACTGAGCCTTTAATTGCAAGATGGCCTTTCATTTGAATCGGAATGGAAAACCTGTCTAGTGCATAAATCACTAAAGCTGTGTGTAGTTATCATACAGACACACAGATGTCAATCAGCATCCTTTTGCAAATTTCTCTCTGTCCACCACACTCTGCAGCTAAGTAGGAATATTACAGCGAAGTCTGGTTTTCTTTTGGACATGCTCATCTATTTAGATTCTTCAGAAATTTTAATCTTTCTTTGAAACCTAGAGCCTGCTGAAAATGCAGTGTCTTCTAAGGAAAACTGGTCACTACACCGCTGAGACTGTATAACTTTAACTGTTAGTGGGAACTGTTCTATAAGTAAGCAAAGTACCACAGTGCTAACAAACCGCATTCACATTTGAAGTTGTACTAGTCCAGTTATATCAACTAAAAAAATCAAAAACAAAACCAAAAAACAAACATAAACACCAGAGTTAAAAACACAATTCAGATATAGTCAGAATGAAAGCCTACCATGCTAAGAAATGTCTACGGTATGTGAACTGTCTAAGCAACAGCATGATGCAGAAAAGTCTAAGATGACGTGGACCGGTTTGTAAAAGAGCTGAGCAGAAGCAAAGTTTCTTATGCTGTCAGCAGGGATTGCCTACGTTACAAAATGTGGTTGTGTTTGAATAGAATTGTGATAACTGAGTGAGAGAATGGGCGGCCAGTCACAAGTTAGAGGTCAATGGAAGCCAGAAAAAATAGTGTTCAGCTGATGGGGAATATAATTTGTCCTTGTCTAAACACTAACCACTAAGAGATGGTAACATCCTGCCATCTAACTAGATTGCTTCTAATCTTCTTCAAGCACAATCAAATCTTTTATCTAGACAAGCCTTTCTGGCTGTAAAATCTCAATCCCTTTGAAAAATCGAGCTGTTGGCTCTTAGAGCATAAGAGTCTAGAAAACATTTTGCTTAAAAAGAATCTGCAGAGGGTTGCCAGAAATCCACACTTTAGTGTGAATGCTTAGAAAAAGAAAACTATTACGGACATGCACTGGGCAAAATATGGAGAGAAGGTTGCCAAGGTTTATGATGAAAAATAGTGAAAAGAGTTATAATGTTTCAGCTTTATATTTCAGCTAACTTCCTTAATTTTTAGCAATTACCTTCTTGTTGCAACATTTTAATAAAAGTCCGTGCCTTCATGCCTGGTAGGGAAGCTGACTCGCCATGGGCAAGAATGGCAAAAAAAAAAAAAAAAAAGGAAAAAACCCACTTAGCAAACCACAAATTTCAGAGACCTAGTCACATCTGTGTTTTATCAGCTTTTTCCGGATAGTATTACACCAAACAATTGTCTGCAGATCGGTAGACAGCTGAGACTTTAAAGTGCTGAATTACTGAGAAAATGCTAGAGATAAAAAACAGCACATGTATCCTATCAATGTAATGAAACCAACCTGCTGCTAGCGCCATAGTGCCTTAGTTCTAAGTACCCTGTAGAGGAACGGAAGGCTTTCATTTAACTCTTAAGAGGAAAGCAAGGGAAAGAAGAGTAAAGGTCATCTAATACCAGCCTTAATCACAGAGCTGAAATACTCTCAGATATATGAACGGAGGAATGCTTGGTGTGCAAAACAAAACACCCACTGCAGGCAACAGGAGTGTGTCTGATCGTACTGGGGGCAGCATTTCCTCCTGGAAATTCCCGAGACTTAGGCTGATGTCAAGCAGAGTTACCGATGCATGGAGCATGGCAAAAGCTGAGACTAAAAAACCTGGGTACTCAGGCACTGCCACATAAAGTCCAATTCAGTTTAGTAGAAAACTCTCCAACAGAAGGTAGATTCAGAACATCAGCCAGAAGGTCCACTGGAAATGAATAATAGATATTTCCTGAAGCGACCACAGTTATTAAACATCAGAGCTACTACCCAATGACATATGTAAAATTTGAAGTTATGTTTAGAGCTCCAAAAATATTCCACAGTATACTCTAAGTATAAAGCAAAGGGAGAAATGCAGAGATTCAAATAAAGCTTTTCAGTCACAAAGAAGTGATCATAGAATTTCTCACCTCTTTTTCTGCGGATTAGATATCAGGTTGACTTAAGTGTCTGAGGTGAAATAATTCATAAAGTACTGGACTGTACTCACTGAAGATAGTAATAAAACTTCAAAGATGACATTTTGTATTTTTTTAAAAAGAGAAAATCAATGGGACTTTGTGACATTTCATCAAAGCTCAAATTTTTACTCCGCTGACTTCTACTGGAATAAGAGTTCATCTAAAACGGCTGCACAACACAGGGAAGAGCATTATTCTTCCTGCTTGGTCTCCCAGTTCCACTATAGCAGTGGCCAGAAATTCCAGCCAGAACCAACCTGTTGTACCAGATGCTGTACAACAGAAACTAAATATGGTCCCTTCCACAAAGTAATTTTAGAAAAAACAAAAGGTGAGGAAAAGAGCAGATAGTTAATACAAACTTTTTTTGGTTAAATGATTAAATGAATAAAAATAGTCTTTCTCCATTAGTCCCTCAGGCTCCAAATGACTCTCAATTAGCTATTTAAAGTTAGCTAATTTTTCTCTGTTTTGTGGTAAAACCATAGAAGAGACACATGAAAGAGGAGCAATATTTACTTCAGGCAAGAAATTCCTAGCTTTAGCAGTAGTGCAGGCCGCAGAGACGTTTATGAGCAGGCAGAGAGATGTCAGCTGAAGCAGTCAGCATGGGGAAAGTATGAGAGATTAGAGCTGATAAGCAGAAAAAACTAAAGAGAGGATCTTTATTATTAAAAAGTGACTTTAAAGTTTTTGCACTGAAACATCTCAAAATACCATTAATGTCACAAATAGCTATAATGTTCAACATGTGAATATAAACACAGTTTTCTGATAAACTTTCTTACAAGAACGCCCATTTTCTGTATGTATATGAATATTCTTGGAAGTGGGTGTACCATGGACACATATTCGAACAGCACTTGGACATGTAGAATAAAAGAAATGATGAAGTACAAACCACTCATTTCATGCATTTCCAGTTAATCCCATTTTAATTCACTCTACTATGCAATCGATTGTAACGGTGAGAGAAAACTTATATGTACAAAACCTATAAATGTATCTTATAGTCACCTAATTTTATGCATTCTCAGGGGAAATATAATTCAGAACTGACTAGTTTGTAGTTTATTTTTAAAGCTCCTTAATCAAATGCCCAAATCCCACAAAATGACATGGAAGTATATAAAATGGGCTTTTATACACCAAAATTCTTACAAGGATTGGATTATGAGATTGAGACATCATGCATAAATTAATTCTAATGAATTACTGGGCTCTGTCCATGCTGAATACTCTCTTCAACAGATCTATGTGGACACTTCTGTAACACTTCATAGGTCAGTGTTCATCATCCAAAAGGTAAGCAGAACTACTATAAATTCTGTGTCACAGATATTCTCTGTTAAGAGAATGGAATATTTAAGTATCCAAATATTGAAAGATAGGAGTAAATTTCAAACAGCTTTATGAATAGAATATGACTGGAGTCACCCTGTGTATTATGGTTTCAGGGAATGTAAGTGATGAAATTAGTCCCATCGATACACAAATATAGAAGATTTTCTTTTGTTTACAAAGCTAAGATTTCAAAAGTTTCCAAGCAATAGTGCATGTCATTCACTTATTGTTCCAATTCCTTTCTTCTTTAATGTTGATTGATTTGAAAAGATTGTCTTTAATTCAAAAGCTGTTTTCATTTTAGTTTTCATCTTTCTGTCATGTTCCAAATGAGATGAAATTGAATTACTCTCAAGTATAAACAAGAGAGTTTTGATTTTCTTATTTGTTTTATCCCCCAAAGACTGCAAAGATTGCATATAGGCATCTTATATTTCTCCTACCTCTAATCTGGAGAACATTCACCACAAGTGGATGAAAATTCTCCAATATCAGTCCTTTCTTAGACTTTGTGCCTCAAAATGATAGAATTTATTATAACACAGGAAACATATATGGCTGACACTTTTATTGCCAAAGAATCTTGCATCACAGTTTGTGTGCAATGATACTTTGTATGATGTGATACCTGTATCATTCTGCCATGCAGAGACCATTCCCTCATTTAACTGTTTTACCTCAGCAGTTATCTGGAAAGTAGCTTAAAAGAACAATGTTCAAGTTACTAGGCCAAAAAGTTGATACACATTGTCATGCTTTTGTCTAGATAGTTAGTTATTTCAGACTCCTCAGAGCTCTACAGAGGATATAGTTATTTTGCCACTCATACATGAATAGAGGAAAATATAACTCTGATTTTTGACTATGTATCCAAACACAAACAAATTCCTTCTCTACAGGTTACACAGTTCCACTTTTAAGCAGAAAGAAAGAAGAAAAACGTAATTAAACCCAGAAGTTTCAGGAACAAAATATGGGTGGAGTGAGCTGTAAAAAATCAAATCTTGGGAAATCTAATACAATCAGTAGGTCACATCCAGCAAGAGGAAAAGATGGTCATATGCACTTTTCCCAAATTCATATCAGTCTCCGTGGTGGTAGATGATCAGAATGTTTGTTCTTAATACAAAAGAGTAATAACTTTTTACTCACTTTCTTTTGGTGACAGTGCTCTGTTGTATAGTTCTTTGTAACTGCCTCTGTTTTTATGTTTTGCTACCATCCCTTCTTTATTTCACTGTCAAGACTCTCTGCTGTAACACCTTGGCCATTCTCCAGACTCTGTCAATCCCAGCATTATAGTACCCGGCCATGTTGCATATACTGGCCATCTCCCTTTCATTTTATGGCATTTTTTTCCATCAGTCACAATGGCAGAACAGAGCAGTGCTTGGGCTTACACAGGAAGAAATGCATATAAGTTTCTTCTGCTTGACAAAGTCAGGTATTGACTCAAGGCAGTAACATTTCCATCTCAGCGTGGAAAAAAATAAAAAAGAAAAAAATCTCTTCAAATAAACCAAACATTTTATCACTCCAGAAGGTCAGTCTCATCCTCTATCAACAGTAAAGGTGCTGCAGGTCAGCATTTCTGGCTTTAGAGCCTTGAAAATATCTTTTTCATGGTGCTGAAATATCTAATTCATTCTTACTCCACATTTAAAGGAAAACTAGGAAAATATGAATCAGCAAAAAAAGACAGCCTAGGAAAACATGCATCAGCCAATAAGAAGACAGATGGGTCTTGCAAATGTTTAGTGCGTACAAAAGCTATTGCAAATTCTCTGATTAGCACTCATGACTTATGCACAGTGGCTCAATCCCAGCAGTCATTTACTGGGATTGGCTCAATCACCACATCATCACACTGATGACTTGTATTGCTTGTTATTTTAGAAAATTATTTTTCTTCCCAGTCAATTAATTCTATTCTGATTGAGTAGCATACACTGAGTGTCTAGTGTTTACAGTCTCTTTTTTCTTTTCAAAACATGCAGAGGAAAGGAATAAAAATTAATCTGCAGGATTTTGACATTGCCATGGACAATTTTAATTAGCTTATTTTTATTTTATTTATTTTTTTGGCCCGTGTTGACAAACTGCTAACCTTATGGTTTCTTTTATGGTGGAATTTAACTTGATTTCTTCCAGAGAAGGAAATGGCTAAATATGTTATTGCTTGTATCCAGCCGTTCATAAGATTGATAGCTGTTGATGTTGGAATATATTCTTATCTGAATGTTGGAATATATTATTATCTGAAATACTTTTAAGGTGTAACAGCTAGTACAGAAATCACATCACAGATTACTTATTATCGAGATGCTGTGAAAGTAAAAATTATTTTACTGGTATATTCTCATCATAGAATATGACACATATATACATTATCTCCAAATAAAATATAATCCCTGTTAATAAAAATATAAGGAATTTCCCTTTCATTGAAACAAAGCTAAGAAAAAAGAGAAGCAATCCATTCACAGTTCAGAGTGCTATTTTACTCTATGACCAGCCAAGTATCATTAGACAAAAAGCTTCTAGAGATTCATTCACTGGCCATTTCAAAGACTTGAATGACAGGGAATTATGAGGACCAGAAGGAATAAAAATGAAGTAGTGGTGACTTAAATGACATGGTGACATGAGAAGTTACAGGATACACAAATCCTCAAAGATCAAGCATAACTCTTTATGTGCTAGAACCGATACAAAGTACGCTTTCATATGAGTGGTAATAAACATTGCAAAAATACAACTGTGAAGAGGATTTGCATAAGCACAGGAAACAATGTAATCACTCCACTCTACCCAAATCTTGGAAGAAAATCTTAAATTATTAAACAATGGGGATATACTTAGTAAATCTACTGTAAAATGTACCTTTCTCTCCCTTTACACTGTTTGCAAAAGTCATGTGCATTGACATTGTTTTTAATGCAAATACTGGCAATAAAATAGATTATTTTTACCTTTGTCTTTTCTTCCAAGTAATCCAATTTTTTCCAGATTTGCTGTAATTTGGCTGATATGAATGACATTGTCTTCATGTATCAAAAGCAATGAATACACTAGGTGAAAGGGATAAGAAAACATTTAAACCAAAATATTTAGGCAAGTAGTATTATTCTAGTTTCTACAAACTCTTTGATATCATCAGTCAAGAACTGGGATATTAGATTTGATCCTACAAATTTACAACTAAGTTATTTTTATTATTTCCTTAAGAACTGAAAAACTAGGTTATAGTCTCCGTGTATGTACACGGAAGTCTGAAGGAATCTATATCAATATCACATTTATGCTGCCTCTTTACAAGTAGACAGAGCCACATCTGCCAGCTCTGAATTTATATATGATACCTGGTAGTTGTCAATACAGATATATTCTTTATGGTTTTAATTCTATAAATTTTTTTTTTATTACAGAGTTTAATATTGCTCTTCACTTACGTGACAGCAAATAATTTTTCACTTAGTTAAATTAATAAATATTCTAAATGTTGTTTGAACAGGACTTTGTCTCTTAAGATACTCTCACCTTCACAAAATTCAGGATGAAAACAAGATATGCATAATACAGCAAAGAAGGTAAATGATGATTGAATTTGATAGTATATCAAAGATTTATCTGAATTTATTTGTAGTTACTTTGGAATCCTACCTGTGAGAAATTTGTTTTAAAATTAAGCAATATTTAACCAAGGATCTGCAGCTGTAGGGAGCTTTCCTGGCTTTTTTTTTTCCTGGCTAAGTTTTGCTATTCCTTCTTTCCAATGTCTTGCCTGCCATTTTATTTTCACCTAAATTGTTCCTCAACTTTCTGGTCTTCACTTGATTCTTTATTTTTACAATTTTATTCTTTTTTTTTTTACCTTTTCCCACAAGCAGATTTCTGCTTCTTCCTTGAACCTGGATTTGAAATTTTAAGTTGGAAGCAATTGACAAATCAAACTCTTGGCTTGAATATTCCAAACATTTGACTCTGAAAGGACTCAAATACAGACAGAAATTTTACGGGTTGTCTCCTTCAATAACTCATCCAGAAGTAACTTGAAAAAAACCCTGCTTGGATAATCCACAATACTCACATGTTTAAACCCAAGAGCTTTCAGTGAAATACTTAATTCAAGCACCTGAGCAAATATGGACACTACAGGGAAAGATGCCTACATTTCCTACTCTATAGCCAGCTCTGCACTGTAAAGTTATTGCTATTACAGCAGAAAACAAGGCCTCCTTTTGCTTAGTGGACATTAGCTTTGAATTAAAACACTGAAAGTAAGCAGCCTGCCAGTTTCACAGACCTTAGCACATCACTATCCATGACAGCATGGAACTCAGAGGAAGGAAGAATATTCCTGGGGGAGAGCTGAGAAGTGAAAAGGATTTTTTTAATTTTTTTTTTTTTTTAATCTGGGATGTGGTGTTTGTTTTTGTTAGCTGAAAACTACTGTTTGAAGTCCATTTGTGTTGGTAGATTACTTTATCTACTCTTCCTCAGGGAACAGACACTATACTATCACTTTGTATACAATACACTGATAGTGCCTTTACTTTTGAGCATGGAATTGTATACCATTATGTTCAAGTGCTTTATTTTCCCCTAGAGCTCTGAAATACTAGAGGAAACTTGCCTGCAAATAAAGGAGAACTTACTTTATTGGTTTTTTTTCTTTTAAGCTTTGAGTTTGTATGTTGAAGGGCTGAAGAGGCTTTTTAATATGTAGAAAAAATTAAAGATGCAAGAGAGAAAGGGGTAAAACAATGTCCTGGTTTTGTTAAAAAACAAGTTTTTCTTTTAGTGAATTTTGCCTGTCAGCTAAAGCCTTCATATTAGCTGCATTTTCCTGGAGAACCAGACACATGTTTTGGTAAACCTAGCAATGGAATGCAAACTTATTGATAAGCACGGATGGACATCTCGTGAGAGGGGCAACGAGAAATTGGTGACCAAGGAACTGACCAACGGTGTATAACATTCCATTCACGTGAATACTTCATATAAAAGTGGGAGATCACAAGGATCTCGCCCTTTTTTGCCCTTTTTCCTTTTTTCCTCATGGCTGACATTAGGAGAGGACCTTGCTGGTCGTCCCTGCGAACTGAGGCCTAGTGAGAGACTGAATCCAGCTCTGGTTGGCTACAGAGTCTAATCCAGGACTTCGGGTGCTGGCTCTGCAGTTGCTGAGACTTACAAGATTGGTTTTGTATATTTTGTATTATTTTCTCTATTCTTATCAGTAGCATTAGTAAAACATTTTTAATTTTTCCAACTCTCTTCTCTCTGTCCTTCTTTCCCTCCCGATCGCCTGTCCTGAGTGGGAAGCGGGGAGAGGGAGGGGCAAAAAGGGTGAAGTGGCGGGGAGAGGAGGTTAACAATACATCTGCCAGGGTTTGATTGTCACCCCACAATCTTAACCCTCAACAAACAAAGAGCATTTAAATAACATGCAAGTCATCAAAACTTTCTAAATTATACTGTGAAATATACCTTGACAGTTATGAAAGTATGACAGAGAAACCCTCTGTAGGAAAGCTAGAAACATATAAAAAAATACATAACATTAACAGTACCAATGAAGCTGCTTAAGTGCCCAAGTCCCAACAACTGTCCTTCAGATCTGGGTTCCTAGACCATTGAAATGGCCTTGAAAATTTTATCTAAAAGTTATAATAACCACGTTTCTATATCCAGGTAACTTCTTTCGTAAGGATGGAACTCTATCCTTCTGAAAGGACGAGGTGTCTCTCTGTAATAGCTTCAATTGCACTTCACTCTCTAAATGTTGATGTAGACCCACAACTACCCATCCTAGCCCCAAAGAAAGAGATTCTTGTACCCACTATTGATGTTGCCCAACTTTAAATATGAAAGTAATAATATCAGAATTTCTAATGTCTCCCTTCCATCTGGTATACAAGGACATTCCCATTCTAGCTGCCTCTTCTGCTGGGCTGGCAAGCAGAAAGACCCTTCCATGCCCTGCACAGACCATTGACAAGGTCTGTGTTTAGCTCAGCTGCACTTCAGATTCAAGAAGAGAAAAAAGGCTCAGGTTATCTGACAGCTTGGCAGAATAGACAAGCTGGATAACAAGAACAGCAAGTGAAGAGTAATCCAGTTTTGAAAAAGGTGGTGGAGGAAAAAGATAAGAAAACCCTACTTCACACCATGCAGCTGCTGTTGTATTGATGAGCAGGGTCACAACTGAAACTCAGGCATCAGACCCTACATGCCCTCTTCCAGGATATATAAAGTCTGAGTCAGTGAGAGGACAGAGACTTGAGAGGATTCGTGGCACTTTGTAAATAATAAAATGAGAACTCCCATCTCATGCGAGGCATCCAGCAACCCCTATGTATAACTGCTGAACTTCAGCCTCAGAAGTGAAATAGGACTTTATTTTTCATGGTTCAAGACAGTATGATTTAGAAAAATATCTCAAGAGAATTAGGCACACATATGCATAAATGCTTCTGTTTTCCCATGAGGTAGTCGGGAACTTTGGATATATGTTACACAGTTGAAGTGTGAACCTGCGAACAGTGTGAACCTGTGCTTGAGTCCACACTTACTTGCATTAATATTATCTTCATCCCAGAACTTCATCTTGGAGTAGAACCCACATTGTACCCAGACATAAGCCCATGTGCACACTCATAATGTGAAGGGACTGGTACCACAAATGCTGTATGCTTTTGTGGCACTATTGAGTAGCCATTGTCAGACAAGTTGACTTGGGCTGTGATATCAAGTGTCAACAGGAAAGACGATGGCTGTAAGTGTCAGCAGACTAAGGTTGCCCGTAATATCATGAAGACACTGTGAACAAAGCCTGCATCTTTGTGATGCAGTCAAAGGAACTGGGTTGTGGAATGTGCAAGCTCCAGCCTGCTCTGCAAACCATACTGCTGAAATATGGCACAGACACTGCCAGCATCTTGTGCTCAAAAGTGTTTAGGAAGGAAACTTTATTAAAGACTGTACTTCCAGCAGAGTTCTGACAGCATTATAGAGGAGCACCCTTTTTATTAGGTTTAACTAGCTTTGGTAACATCTGAATTTAATATCCGTAATATCATTTAATTGTCATTCCAATAGTAACTTCTCAAATATCTCTTTACTACAATAGATCTCAAAACACCCTGGAAGATAACACTACCCATTTTACAGGTGGAGAAACTGAAGCAGACAGTAATTAAAGTAGTACCACCTGTAAAGGCAGTGGTTCAGTCATTAAACTTACCCATGCTGCGCCCCATCACAGAAGAAATTAGAGCAAGACTCTCATTTTTTACAGAGAACTGTGAGTCAGGTATAAAACTTCATTTTCCTTACCTGCTCTATTAGAAACCAAGTTTTAAATCAAATGAAATCAAATCCAGGTTTCTTCAATGAACAGGTTTCCAGAGTTACTTTAGAACAGGTGTGATTGCTTTAGCAGGATTTTTTTTTTCAAAGGACAAAGCTTCTCAGGCAATAAAATGTAAATCAAATATAGGGCATGCAAAGTATCAGGATGTTGGAAAATTCAGTAAATTTATAGAGCAGTTTTAGTTTATGGGAGGTTTTGTATGTGTGTGGGGTTTTTTTTGTTTTGTTTCATTTTTTGTTTTTTTTTTTTTTTTTTTTCTATTACATTTCTATTTCATTCTAATATAGATAGTGATATTTTAGGTCTCATCTTTCTAGATAATATTGCCTCACTTCTAAGAGGAATTTATTCCTAGAGCTGGGTGTTAGAGGAGAGAGTGGACTCCTTGCTCTTTACAAGGGTAATCACCCTTCTAATGGCTTCTCTCTAGCTGTTTTTGCTGCAGAAATGGGAAAAAAGGGAAAGCAGTGACACAGGGAAGTACACTTTTCTGTGAAAGAAGAGTCAGATCAACCTCTTGGAGTTCCTAGAAGCCACTGTTTACAGCTGCAGTGTAAAGAAACTCCAAGACTACTGAAATGCTTTTAGGGGTGAAGCTTTGTACCCAACACAGGTCCAATGGGACAGCTTATATTTACATCTAAGGAAGCAAATTCTGCCTTTCGTTGTATCTCATCTTATTCATATACTTCAATAGTACTGGAGAAAAATCAGTAGGGTAACATGTCTGCTTGAATGATAATCTCTTGTGCAAAAATGATCAGGTGCCCTGTTATACGATAGGAGCATCCTAGCACACATCCCTCTGAGATGCCACAGCCCCAAAGGCAGTAATGATTTTTCACTCAATCCAGAGATGTCAGTCATCAAATGTAAGCACTGCTCATGATCTTGAGAGAAGTTAGTAATAGAAAGATTTCTTATCATTTTGGGAGATACCTCAGTTCTGGAAACTTCACTCTCCTTACCTCAGCTTTACAGGCCTGTAACTAGACTCTCAGTGTCAGCCTGCGCGACTTTCCTCCTGCTCTGTTTAGCAGGCTGGCAGTAAATACTATAGAGGCTATTCTGTTTGTTTGGTTGGTTGGTTATTTTTTTTAGTAATATACTGTAACAAGAATCTTTTAATCCTTTATGATTTCAGGAGGGATTTTTGATCAATTCCATGCAAATGCCACTACAATTTGCAACATTTTTTTTTCAACATAAATCAATTGTTTGGATCACCCTGCCTTTCATAAATAAAGATTCATTGCTCCATATACTTTCTGGGCAGAAAGGTTCACATTGAATATCTTCTTTGTCAGTCTATATACATAGGTTGTAGAATTTTTTTTTTTTTTTCAGAAGTTAGATTAAAGCACTTAAAACCAAAAAAGCTTGGATCATACAAGAGGATTCCTAGTAAGGTCTGTGATCTCCTTTTGTAGGCTGCGGTAAAACACACATAAAATATAAGGTGTGATAAAGTCAACCTAATATTCCTGATTTCATGACTTGCTGGCTGTTCTTTTCTCATGGAGGATGATAGCTAGCTATCTAATCAAAATGCATAAGCAGTGTCTGTTCCTTCCACCCCCAGACCCATTCATTTTCTACTCAGAATCTCTGCTTGGGGTAGTATAATTGATTTCGACATAATTTACTGCTCACTTGGTAATGCAGCATTGCAGTCTCTGATAAAAACCATATCAAGTCACAGCACTGGTTTAGAGCTTGAAAGGGAGGCAGGGTAATCACTTTCTTACCCTAATGCACCGCCATCTCATTTCTGCTGGGCAAGGAGCTGCAAAGTAATCATTGTTAAATGACGCTGGCTCCAGAGAGGGTCTTTCACTTCTCTGCCTGGTCACTTCTCTTTGTCTCTCCACTTTATTTCATGGGGAGGAAGCAGGGAAACTTTTCATTGTTGGATTGTCATGTGAATAAAAGACTATGATTATAGCTGCATACCATCAGACATCTACCTCTAGTGCAGAGCAAAAATACCCATTCCTGAAGTACCCTGGAAAGAAGTGCTAGTTCAGGAGGTTGTGGAAGAGCAAATACTAAAAAGGGAATATTTTGCCTTAAAACCTTTATTATTCCACCCTGTCTCCACACTCCTGAATATTTCTTTTTGCTCCTCTTGCTGCCAGTGTTTGACAATGAAGCGAGGGGGACCGCTGCCTCTCTGTGCTCCCAGCCTCGCGCAGACACGGGTGCCACTGGGATGTGCAGGGGCTTGTGTGCAGTGACTCCTCACCTCATCACTCCTGCCACATCGGCACCAGCAGATGGTTTCACCATGCCCGTCAACAGCTGCCTGCAGCCTGGCTGTGCAGCACGGCACGGCAGCGTATGAAGCCAGGGGCATTTTTTTAAAAATGGCTGATTACAAATGCTTAGGTGAGTTGAGGGCTGCCATGTGCCTTCTGGGGGTGTTGTGTTGCTGCTCATGAATCCATTCTGGCTAAGCTATTCTCTTTGTAAGGACATAAATGTCTGTAATGTGATGGAGAACTCACCTCTGCAGCACCCGCCTGGGCTAAACGGCATCTGTTGCATTGGGAAGGAGGAGGAGACCCCCAGGAGGGGGAGAAATGGTATGGGGATGCTAATGTTCCCACAGCTGAACTGGCAGAGATCTCACCAAATGCACTTGGTGTGCTGGTGGGGAGGTGAAGGATGCGAGGGGGAAAGGACTATTTGATTTTGGTGCCTGGACTTCCCGGACATGTTATTGTTTGCTGTTGTTTATGTATGATTTGCATAAGTGACTGAGTGCCTGGTTACAGCACCTCAGACCATCTAATTCCACTGAGTATCAAACAGCCTAGATCCTGGGCTGTAATCACCTGTTCCTCCTCTGGGATCAACCTGTCAATTGTGTTCTACTGATCACTCCTGTAAAATGCCCAGATATGGGTGGCAGTCTTACAGAAGTGCTGAGACCTGTCCCTGGCCAGCTGACTGTATAGGGCTTTTCTGAATCACTTACATGCCCTCTGTCCTATGGCCACTTTATGAAAACAAACAACAGAGAAGGTATCTCTTGTTAAAAAAGACTCATTTTATGCTTCATACAACAGCAGACCTGTTTAAAACAGGCAACAGTAAACAAATATGCAAAGGTAACATCATTTTGCCCAAAATTGAGATTTATGGAGGAAAGAAGTAAGCTTTCGTGATGAGGTTTATGAGTCACTTTTCAAGCCTCAAAATATGTTTTGCTTGAAAATGAGAGAAGGTTGATTGATATAGCTTGTTGTTTTTATTTATTTTTTTTAATAAATAGCAGTAACCACTCAAGTAGTTTATACAAAAATAATTCTTCCTACAATACCATCTATCCAAACTCACTAATGACAGTTGATTCTTCACACTGATTCAGACTATATACTTACCTTTTAGACTGAGGAGAAGATCTCAGCTAAATGAATCACTTCAGTCCAGTCCTGGCAGGTGCTGAACATTGTTGATGACCAGCATTTAAGTTGGAGATCTGTGTGGATAAAGCTCTGCAATCATGTGCAAGGCTGCCCTGACTGATGGTCAGGAGCACACATATTGCATCAGTGGTGCTGGGTGTGATTGACGTGGTGCCTTTGTAAATACCTGAATGAAAGTAATGGGAGTTTCTCACTTTGCGATAAATTGCTTAGGAACAACAGCATTTCACAATTTGATATCCAAACTTCAATTGAGAAGAAGCTACACGTGACTGTAGACAGGTTAACATTCATGACAGCTGGCTTTTACACGTCGACAATCCAATCCAGACCAGCTTTATTCTTTGATGTTGTTAAACAATTTACTCTTATTTTGGTAATGAACTAAATGTTGGTATTTAGCCCAAGTTACTACCGCAGAAGGAGACAACAAACATGAAAACAGTGTTTACAGGGCATGATACAGTAAAATAATAGGCATTCTACAGCACATAATTATTAAAAAAAAAAAATAAAAGAATGAAACATAGATTTGTTACAGCTGAGAATAAAGAAGCAAAGGCACTTTACTTAGGAAAAACTTTTCTGGTACCCACTGAAAGTTAAATTCACATCTAAGCAGCCAGTTCTACATTTAAGACATAACTCAAAACTCTTTACAAGTAGTACTGTGGCATGGGAAAACTGTCTTTTTAGATAAAAAGAGATAATAAAAAATTTCCTGGCTTCAGTTAGTGCAATATTCTACTCATAGATGGGAAAAAACCAGACAACAAGCAATCTGATAGACTATTAACAAGCCCATAGAAGCCAGAAAGTCAGGACTGAAACTACTCTCAGCTCACCATTTGGTGCTCAGCACCTCAAATGTTGGGTACAATCATCTGCTCTCTTAAGTCACCCTGAAGGCATATGTCAAAAGTATGCCAAAGAAAAGCAAGGTGAGTTAAAGATGAGATTTTAGCCCTCCTTACACACTCTTCAAAACCATCCAAAAGTTGGCAGAATTCCCACTTAATTTAATTACCTGAAAATGGGCTTGTTTATTTTTCCTTGCTTTGGTTTTGTTTCCTTAAATTGTTACCTTTCCTGCTTGTTTAATACAGAAGATCAGGGTACAAGTTTATTTAAATATTTTAATAAAATATTTTATAATATTTTAATAAATATTTTTGCATTTTTCCAATATATTCTGATGGTTTTAGATATTTTCTTTGTTCTGAGACTTAAAAGCACTAAGTAATGAAAAAAAATCAATGTTTAGGAAACTAAGAAAAGGGAGACTTGTGTTTTGGGGGATGGGTTGGAGGTGAGGTACAAAAGCATACCTGTCAAACAGTACACAGTAGTTCAGTGAATTGGACTATGCTCTTTTGTATGCTCAGGTTCTAGCCTGGAGTTACTCATGTGCTTGATATTAAGCATGTGCATAAATCTGTGCACGACTGGAATCTATTATTACCATGTTGATGTATATTTGTTAAGGGTTTGGTTCTGCTGACGTTTCTACCGGCAACATAGAGAGATGCAGGAGGGTCCTGCAGTCCAGGAAGGTATTACTCTACAAAAGGAAGATGGAGGAGATTTTGGGAAGCTGCTAATAAACAAAACTTTAGAGACTATTCACAGCAAACGACATTTTAGATACATTTCCATAGCCATGTTTAATTCTAAAATACCTAAAGACATCAATCAAGTTGTAGATTAAGGAGATATATAAGTATCCAGACCTGAGAACAAAACTACTTAAAGACTTACTAATGGTTATTCAAATATTTACATCTGGTTCCTGTAAGATCTCAGCAGTGTGAATAAGCGGTTTAAAGACTTTCCTTGTTTACTGGCCTTCCAGTTATAAATATGTATTTGGCCTTTGGATTTTTTTGATAGCTTTAAAATATTTTTTATCTGGATTGAGACCTAATAACCCAAATTTTTGTCCAAAACAAGAATTTTGAGAAACACAGATTTCCTACTACATCTTCAGCATGACAGCTGCTGTTATTTAACTGATAACATTCTGGTAATTTAAAATAATTTCTACTAGGAGCATAAACCCATACTTGTCTACTTTGTCTTGGGACCTGAATGTTTTTCCCTGAGTGTTTGAACTACATGCTCAGGTAATCTTAACCTTCTGGTTTAAATCCAAATGTTTCAGTTGCAGGAAGCACTACATTCTGTTTATACATCGATTACCCTGGAGAATTTAATGTGCCATTTTCATCACAATTAGATTTCCAGTAGCTGAACTTGGATTGCTTTCTTTGGGCACAAACTTGTACAATTTGGATTTAGGAACTGAAGACTACAGAAATTTTATTCTTAGTGGCTCCTGATTTCAATGCAATGCTATATGGGAGTGTAATGAAATGTGATGGATGGAAATGAACGAGTCAGTTTTCTGTGGCTGTGCATGAAGCCTGGTGCAGGGACAGGACACCACTTCCACCTTCTTCTCCCTCTTTCTCTTAACTCCAGCTGAGCTAGTCTGCTGCCTGAAAGGAGTATAGCATAAACTTAGAAAACAGATTCACTGAGAAAAATCTGTAACAACTTAGGTGCTAATATGGCTAATATTGTTCATGTGGCTGCATAAACTTTCAAGCTACTACCTCTGCATGTCATCACGCTGTGCTGCTCCCACTTGGTGAGCTGTAGCATAGGTTCCCTAGCAGAATGCAGACATGCATGTAAGCAGATATTCTGCATTTTCAGTAGCGTTGACCTATCTTTTGAAATAGCTGTCATTTTCAACAACAAAAAACCCCTTATCAAACAAATATTTCTTGCAGAAAGCCTGTGAAGAAAAATTCTGAATTAGACACCCCTTGCTTGACAGTGTATGGTCTGTTTATAGAAGTTATCTCACCCACAAACTTGGGAAAGTGAGAATTCTCAATACCTGCAATAGGGATTATATTTGTCCTTTGAACTCCAGCTGAGGGTGATGATGAAGTGGAACCTCAAATCCACCCCTCCCTGCACCACTTCCCCAGGGTATCCCACACGAACGCAACCCTGCAGGAGTATCTTCTCAAGACTGTGGTTAACTCACGATTTCTGTCAGAAATTGTCTTTCTTGAGATTAAGAGGTCTTACGGGGAAAAGTAAATCAGTCATTAAATCTAAAGGAAGGCCAAATCTCCTCCTGCCAGAAAAGTTTTATGCAAGGAAGGCTGTTCCTTTTTGCAACCCTACCTGTTTAACATGCACCAGATTGTAATTAATGTGGTCATTATTTCATCCTTACTCAAGAAGAAAGTAAGGGAGTGCCATAATCTCTTGCTGCTTCTCTGCAGAAGTGGTTTCTTAGTGTTTTTTTGGTTTTTGTTTTTTTTGAGGAGGGTGGAGGCAGGGCTAATTTGAATCCATGTTTTATCTCCTCTTTGTTTGCTGTATCCATCTGGCCATTGTGCTGGGAATGACAATGTAGACAGATTGCTCATGGGAAAGAAACTTAATTCCTTAGATGGCTGCACAAGACAGAGCCACAGAAAAACTTTATAATCTTGGGTAGGCAAATTATTTTCTGACATGATCTATTTGTAGAAACATCTCATACTGGCCAAAAAATATTATTTAGAGAAGGATAGGAGCTTGGCCTATCATCTACTTCAGCTATCCTTGGCCTCGCTCTTGTACTGTTTTGTTTCTTATCAATAACAGCTACATAGCATCGTGTCTTAAGTGTCTAAGTTAAGGACACGTGATTGTGTCAGTCTTGGACTCTGAATAGGGAATATTAAAAGCAGACGATGGCCCCCAAGTATCATGCAATGATAAGAAGTGGATCTTTCCTCGTACACAGAATTTAAGTGTGTTTGCTGCTTTGCCTTGTATCAGTTGAAGACTTGATGAACATAGGTTTCTAGGCTAACTCTGTCTTTGCTGGTTTACTGAATCTGTTCTATTCAATACGGAAAAACAAAGCCTTTAAAGAAAGGAAGTGTGATCTTCTCTCAGGTATTGTTTCTTTTAGGGTCTTATTATGTTGGGTACACCACAGCACTGCAATGGATTCACAGCTTTCAGACTAGAGTTGGCTCATTTTCAGTGACCTTAAAATATTTGGCAAAATTGCTCCGGCCTATCGGCCACCAGCCACAGGTATCTCACAGACTTGTAATCTTTTGCTTTAGTTCATGGGAGTTTGTGGCTATAAATGTGTTTTAAATGCTAAGATACTGAGCTCAGCCACCTCCTGCTTAAAGAGAGTTGAGAATTCACAAGTTAGAAGCCTGGCACAAAATCCTGAAGTATCTGATCTGGTAAATATGCTCAATGAGTAATACTGGTGTTACAGCTGTCCAGAACACAACTGCCACAGCAATTATTTTTCAGAAACACTGGGATGGGGAGAATACTGATCTCCAGCTCTGTGTAACAGTCTAGTGGCTTGGGACTTCCTGATAAGCAAAGTATTAATACTCAAGACTTTGACCATTCTCAGCCTGTCTTTGGTTCCAACTTTTGTTTTTATATTTAACTGCCTCCTAATGGTTACAAAACACTGAGAAAAGGCCCAGAACCATGTGTTCCCAGCTTTTTAGCATGGCCTCACAACCACAACAGAATTACATTGTCTGTTCCTTTCTTCGACCATATGAGTTTTCTGCTTAGGTCCCACCTTCACCAGGAAGCAGTAGAAGATGTCCACATCCCAAATTTACTTGTAGTTGTGAGACAGACATATTATACTTAGCTCAGGTTTAGCTGGATCTTGTTACCTGTTTCCTGAAGAGGCTGGCCAGCTGTATGGTTATTATATAGTAAGTAGATAGGAGTCTAGTCCATCAAGCTGGCTAACCATCTAATTCATGTCCTTAAATCTAGAACAGATTTCACACATCACAGCAAATCATTTTCTACTGTAATGTAGGTTAGCTCTCAGCTGCTACGAATCTCCTTCTTTGGTATCTAACTTTGTGAATAGTTTATTAACTCTGTTCAAGAACTAAGATAATGCTAAAAGTGTTAGTCCCCACAGATGCAGGCTCCTAGAAATATAAATAATGTGTCACTATCTTCTTATTTGCTAGAGACATACTCCAATCTAGTGATCATCAGTGATACTAGTGGCAGACAACCTCAACAAGCGGAAAATCCCCCTTACTCTTTATAGTTGGCACATATCTGCAGCTGGGCTCAGCTCAGGAACATTACTCCTAGTTCACACATTAGCAAAAAATTTTACTCCTGTGGGGGGAGAAAATCGAAGCAGCAACTTGCTAAAATAGCAGGGTTTTATTTAGTTTCCTCATATAGCACATATGATTTAAATATTATGGAAATTACAAAAATATTTACAAAAAACCTCAGAGGCAAGCTGCTCATATGTTATCAAACTTCTAGTGTAGCATGCAGTCACCATTTTTTCTCTGTTTTTTTGGCACATGCATTTGCCGTATGACATTAGTTGTAATCTCTCTCCTGGATAAAGAATCAATGCAGCATCAGGTTAGCATCAGTATCATTACTATTCTTTAAACAGAGCAGTTAGCCAAAGTGCAGAGCTTCACAAACTGTTTTCATTAGGGGGAGTGATAACTGAGTCTGGCATCTCTGATGCAATCCTTCTCATTTACAACTCTACAAAGTGCTGTTTCCCCAAGCAAGCACAGAAGAAAACAAAGACGAGACAAATCCTTCACAAATAGCTCAATTTTTAACGCAGCCTTTGGCTAAAAAGTTGTCTCATATTTTTACACCACTTCTGTGGTTACATCTGGTATATTCTTCTTGCCTTTTCTCTCATCTTCGCTGACCAATTTGCTGTGTGTCTCACACCTTTTCAATGTATTTCCATATTATGTTATTTAACCCACATATGTGCTTGCAAACACCTTTTGATGTGTGTTTATGCCTAAAGTACAGATAACAGCAAGGGATGTGCAGGAAAGCTTCTAAAACCCAGACAAGACCTCTAAAGTGATCTGGTCTGCAGGTGCCAAATTAGTTTCAGGCTACTCTTTTCTTAATTTCAAAGCATGTGTTTACCCCTGCATGTTAAAAGCTGTGGTCTTCATCCTGATTTCTGCAGACAGCTCCAACATGTTTGAATAGCATCTGAAATATTTCTTGAGGCAGTAACTGAGTCTAGATAAGTTTAATCACCATTACTCAATGTTCAAAATGTGAACTCTGATTCATATTGTATTTTTATTTTTCCTTCCACCGGCATAACTTTTTACAACAGGGAGTCATATGAGGGTAGGAAAACGTATTTGGAATCATAAAACCAATCTAGATCCAAAAGATGCAAATCAGTGTGTTCTACCCAAATTGTGAAGGGGCAGTTTTAGGAGTATGTTGAAACATTCCACATTATGGAGCTGGTCAATAAAACTAAAACTTTTGAAGTTAAACTTTCTTCCAGCTCCGTGATTTTTTTTTTCTCAGAAATGATTTCTAAGTGTGATATTTTCTTTATATTTTATTCGACCACAGATTTTCACAGCTTGTTCTTGTGTAAATAGCTTGTGGATTTGGACCTGCCTTTCATCATGCAAACCCTCACATTCTTCAAGAGAAATACATAAATGCATATGTAATAGGGTTAGAAATGTTAACCCAATCATGCAGTCATGTATGTACAGTACTTGTGCATATGTAGATGCAAGGATATTTTAAAAAGAAACTTAACCTTTTCAGAGAAATTTTATCATAAATTGAAGAAAAACATTTTCAAAAAAACCCCATACTGATTCCTTTCAAACATCCCATGGAAGGAGCTACTTCATAAACTCCTTGTTGAAAGTCACCCCAGGGACTACTGTCCTTTTCACAATCACCACAGTGGGCTGCAGAAGCAATTGAATGACTGATAGACAGATGGACTAATTTGCAGAGTATTGTGTGAGTTTTTAAGGCCATTGCTCTCTAATCTGAAAGATTCTAAATAAAAGGAAAGGGCAGTATCACGTGACCCAGCCACAAGTATTCTCTTAGCCAAAGCAAATTTACATCTTACAGACCATCTAGGCTTGGCCTCAGAGTGACCTAGATGTTTACAGATGAGAAAAAAATCTAGTGATATGGTACACATAACTAGGGGACAGAGGATATGGAACTAAGAAATCCAGCAGACTAAAAAATATGTATTTTAACAGACACTCGAAATAAGTCTTGGCTACATTCTCATAATGAAAAGATACTGAATGTCATTTTTTTTGCTGACTAGGCTCGCCTTCTGTTTGTGTCACTTTACTTTGGTATTTTCTTCTCATCTAAGAGAACATTTTATTCCACACAGAGAACTGACGAAGTCTGAGAAGTCCTTTAGACTGCGAGAAATAAGTAAATGAAAAAGCAAAGATTATGTAGCTGCTGCTGACTGAGTGGCCATACCTGCCATTTCCAATTCACATTCAGAAGTGCTCGTGAGATATCCTGCTGCTTTTGGATAGGTGACGGGTAGTTGTTCCCAGCTTGTGTACTTCATAAGGTATTTACTACCTTTTATTTTCAGTACATTCCTCTCCAGAATGGATGTTTTGTTTGATTCTTTGTTGTTGCTCTTTCAAATTACCCAGAAACTGCAGCTGTTACAGTGTCTGGTTATTAAGTACCGCTTCACATAAAGTATTCTGGTACTACTTGCTGTGATCTCTATCAGCTCACAAGCTTTAAAGTCTGTATTTTTCCAGTAAAGCCTGGTGTGACTTTGACTTGGGCTGCTCCTATATACCAAGTACCTAATCTGCCGAAGGTTTTTTTGTGCCTAACTCCTTTTGAAAATACAAGAACTTAGAAATACATTTGAGGATCAGAGCCAATTTTTTTATCAAAATGTCCATGAATAAGATTTCTAAAAGTACACAAAGGAATTAGGAGTAGAAGTCTAATTGGAAACTATGAGTCTTGGGCTTTTAACTCTCCTAAGTTACCTCCGGATAGAATTTCCAAACGCTTGAGTGTTCATTACTATGTAATAATTTACTAAAGTTACTACATTTATTAAGAAGCTAGTGGGTATTCAGTGCATATGCAACTCAAGCCATTGCATAGACACCTAAGAGAATTTCTATAGTTGCTGTCCCTGGTGTATTTTCTAACACGAAACCATGATGATTTATGATTAACTACTCCTATAAAACAGCGCACATTGAACTATAGGCCTCAAAAACCTGGTTAATCCTCTCTCCAGCAAGTGATTGCTGAATTTTTTGGAGGGACATAGTGCAATTGGCAATTGGAAATGAAGTCCCCCAACAGGAAGGGGAAAAAATATAAAAATATAAAGATGTATAAATGACATGTAGCTAATGGGAGAACACTCTAGGCAAATGAGTCCTGATTTTATAACTTATATTTCCTGGATTCAAAGATCCTCAAAATAATACTTCCTCACGCTTTTCTCTTGGTACTGAACAGATTAGAAATGGGGTGATTAAGGGGAAAAGAATAACTTGAATACTAAAGGAGGTTTCTTTGAGATCTTTGACCAATTTCAGTACTCAGACTCAAAGGCAGATGACAAGCAGGACTACCAAGGTGAGAGAGAAGGTTTTGTGAAGGAGACCACCCTCATCATGGCTTTGGATCACCACTGGCACCCACAACTTCTGACGTCATCTGAAAACTCTTGAGCTCTAAATTTCACTGTTCAAGAAGCCTCTCTGCTTCTTTCACCTACTGACTGTCATTAGCTCAATACCCCAGTTGCTCGGTAATCCTTACAACTGTTATATTGCCTTATTTTATAGCTTGACTTGTTGTGTTATTGAACATTTACTAATTAATTTTCCTGCCAACTCACTGTTTGCCTGGCTCTCACCTTCTTACTCAGCCATTGACAATACCCTTCTATTACTTTTCTTTCAGACTCACTACTTAGTTCAGTTATGACTAACTCCCTTGACTATTTTATCCCTTTCTACTCTTCTGTCTTCTGCAATGTTGTTCTTTTTCTTTAAATAGGTGTTTTTTTTTTTTTTGTACCATCTGCCAGAGTTCTTTTTCCCTTTCTCTCAACTTTTTGATTCCACAACCTCATCTTCTTATGTGGTTTCTATGACCCTACTGTGGCAAACACTTAAAAATCATTTTTTCCTTTTGTGTCTGCTATTTTCACCAGTATTTTCTAGCACCTTTCATCTATACTGAGCCTATCTGTCAGTTTGAATAAGATATAATAAAACCCATCACTTGTCAAATTGTAAATGCTTGTCAGAATGTCAAGGATGTTTTCCTTTCTCCTTTTTTTTTTTTTTCTTGTTATAGATAATGACTACTATATTATAGTTGTCACCCTAAAAATGAAGATCAGTTGTGATGCCACTTCTTTTCCAGAAAGCCATTCTTGACTTCAGTTTTTCGTCTTTCCCATTTGAAATACCTTACTATTTTGCTTTCTCTGAATTATTGACTTTTCTTCTTCCAATGTCAACCAGAAGAACCTGACAACTGAAATCTTCTCATCTATGGCTTCCTTAGTGTCCACATAATGCTCACATATCTGTCCAGATAGTTTCTTTGTAACTGTAAATACAGTTACTATGATATTCTGACCATATTGTCTCTCCCTTTGAACCCTTCTCCTCCAATGTGTTACATGCAACTTTATTATACCAGTTAAAAATGAGCACTATTGGCAACTCAACCTCCCCTCAATATTGCATGTCCTTCTCTTCCATACCATAATTTATGCACAGAGCATGTTAAACTGCTCCATAAAGCCACTGGCTCCTCAAAACTTGCTTCTTCTAGCAGAATCACAGGGAAACTGATGAGTAGTAACTAATGAAATCCTCAGGAGAGACTTAAGAGATTTATTTTACTCATGTTACTCCTCATTGCTTAGTCTAGCTAGTTGTTGAATCCTGCCTTGATAGACAGATACTGGGATCTTTGGTACAAGGTCCTTGATCTATTTAGTTTTGCTTGCATCTTGGCACGATGGGTATCCATCCTTTTCCTGAATAGTAAACACAGAAACTGTAATAATATAATCCCTCCTGTTTTCCTTAAAATACAGGCTCCTCCATCAGGATTGCAAATAAGCTGCCCAAAAGTCATTCATTTCACTTCATTGGAAATGAAGAATATTCAGCAACAACAGGGTTTAAATTATGGCAAGACCAAGCTAATATTCAAAGTAAGGTTCTAACTATTGGACCTTCACAAGGATCTTTGGAGAAAGAGATAATGAATGTTACTGCTTTTGTTTCTTCTGTCTACATGTAGTGCAATCTTTGAATTAAGTTTTTAAAAGGAGATTTTTTTTTCCCAATCAGCAAAATCTACTTTTAGTTCTTACACATTTATTTTATTAATCTACAAATATATTGTGCATTTGAGTGTGAGGTCAAGGTAATGGAAATGTATTGTCCAGAAGATTCTGAAACTTTGGGAGAAAAAGTTTGTCCCAGATTTTTTTTTCTCCAAAACGAAACTTCCTTTAAATACTGCAGTTTAATCAGAAATTTATTATGTTATAACCTGCAGCATGATAACAGCAAAACAAATGCTTTGCTGCATTCTAGTAGGAAATTTTGGCTACTTTGATGAATTCTCACGAAGGATTGTTATGTATTCAAGGAAAGATATTAAATGTAAAATTACCATCAGCAAATTTTTGACCAATCTTACCACAACATATTTTTTGGCTAGTTACTCAAAGCTGTGTATTATATATAGCAACTGTCCAAACCGTACTTTTTCTTTCCTTTTTTTTTTTTTTTTTCCCGCTGAGTTTTGCATATGTAATTGTGATGTAATTCAGTTAACTGAAGTTATTCCCCACTAGATTAACCCACAAACTCAAATTATATTTCTCAGTTTCCAATATAAACACCCCACTTTGCAACCCATACATTGCTGGGTAGTATTTAGCCAAACAAGGAATCCCACTGATGCAAATACAAGTAAAACCCACTGAAAAGGTATATGGATGGCAGAATCAAGGCCTCACAAAGTTGAAGAAAAGTATAGAGTTAACTAATCCCTATGCTTGCTCTCCACAGAGGTTTAGAATCCTCCTGAGCAATCCCTCTGTATTGTAATATGCAATTCATTATAGAGACTCAAAGTGGGATTATTTTCAAGCCTTTCTTTTTCTTCAGCTCTAACAGGATTTGAATTTGCGTTTCATTTCTCACTCATATCTTTCCTACTTGCTTTCAGATTTCCCCATTTGTTCTCCTTCACAAATGGATCTTTGGACAAACTTTTTGTATGTGGGATGGGTCGCCATGTTAAAAAGATTATCTCACCATGGAGTCCATCAGCATTTAGCAACAACAGCACTTATATTTTTCTCAGGTTGCCTTTATCTCTTGATCATTATTAGCCGACTGAGATTTATGACATCTTCTTCATCCAGAGACGAAATCAATTAGTTGAAAAATCTTTAGCTTGTTAGCTATAGTCAAAAAACTAACTGTGAGCTTGGATGTGTATAATTGTATTTTCCAGTTCAGTGAGCATGTGCGCAGGAAAACAGCCACAACCCCCAGCAGGGAATGGTCAGCTGGTCCCAGCCTATTCAGGGCTCTTGGTGCCAGCCAGCTTTCCAAGAGAGAGGGGTGGGCCCTAAGGAGCCCGAAGGATTTTCCCGACCCTCTTAGGTAATTTACACCAATCCTAAACATGTATGTTTGTCTGAAGTCTCTTTTATCAGCGTGGTAATCCCATTACTGACAAATGAAGATGTAATCGCAGTTTATTCAAATCATTTGAAAGCTTTATCCCCTTTTGAGAGAAAGGAGAAAGTACAACTGGCTGCAACTGACTTCTAAACTCCTACTGGGACACTAGCAAAGTAAAAAATATTTTTAAAAAGCATCGGCACTTGGATATAGGATGAAAAGTACAATCTACAGGGTGTCTGAGGAAAGAAATCTTCTCTTGCTTATGGAATTTACATCATACTCAGCACTGTTACTACTAATTTAAACCAGAGAAAGTGGGAGAATAGTATTCTCTCCTTGTTTTGTCCGACAGCAATATTTCCTACTAATGCCATCTGCTTAACTCCATTGGTAGTCGTGAGGGTAGGGATGCCGGTTGAACTGTGTCTCTGTCACCAGGGTAACCATCTGCTAATATGCAGAGATCCTCCCTTTTGTGAAATGTACACCAGTAACCAGAAAAATATGGAGAAAAAGCTAGAATAGATACCCTTGTGCATTTTCAAGGGGAAAATTAACAATCACAATGTTTCTCCATCAGCTTTGTTTGTAGAAAAGGGAAATGGAAACATAGACCCAGGCAACAGTCATTGTGTAGAAGTGAAGCCTTGAGCAATAACAGCTCCACTGAAGTCTCTAAGGTGATGAAGTGCCAGAGAGGATCCACAGGAGGTCCCAGGAACCCCTTGTTAAAACTTTTCGTGTTCGTGCGTGGAACAACTTCCTTGCCTCGTGTATAGCCAATTCACACTGCCCTGATGTGCTGATAATAAAGGTTATAAAAATAATCTGAAAATTATATCTCCTTCTTCTTTCCCCCAAATCACACCAAAGAACAGTTTTAGTAATTTTATTATTAAATGTATGCCTGGTTAACCTAAAAAATTAAAATGAAGATAAAAATGTTTGGATTATTTTAGCTTCTGAAGAAGAAAAAAATCCATAGCATTTAAAATGCCAAATACAATGTTAATTTTAAATCCGTTGTAAATATTGCTAATTCTTTACTTAGGCAGATGTCTTTCATGTGAGTTTCTTCACTTCATGTTGAAATTTGATCTCACTGATAAACAGAATATCATGTTTTGCAGTTTTCATTATAGCGCAGTACGGCAAGAGGTGATGATTGCTTTGCATTTCCATCAGCTAATGTGAATCCCTTAGGTAAACTGCTTTTGCCCTCAGAAACCATTATTTTTTTTTATTTTTATTACCACAGTTCCCAACCTCAACTAGGAATTAATTACATGAGTACATAATAAGGAAAAGATTTTGCTTTGAAGAACATATAGTCTAAATAGACTGAAATTGGGAAAGGAGACTTGGAGAACCAGCATACAGCAAGTAAGTTTTGTAGCTGGGAATGGTCTTTACTTTCACAGCTCCATAGGACCATTTTCAGTTCATAAAATCCAGCATTTCCAGTGTACTGGTACTTGTTTCTTTTTGCTGAACCTTTCCTTTGGCTGGAACAAAATTTCTTGTGGCCACACAGTGAACCAGATTTGAGAGGGGATAGAAGTAACGCAGCCAGAAAAAAAAAAAAAAAAAGGAAAAAAAAAAATTTTCAGTTGGATCAGTTTCCCACTCTGAGTCATTGTTCAGCTGTACAAACTCTCATGCTGGCACAACGGAATGAATGGCAAAGGTGTGGAAATGGCCTGCCAAGGCAAGGGAAGGGGGATGCTCCACAGTGAGAACAGCAACATCAGCAGCAGTGCTGGCTCTCGCCGGCTTCCCGCGGCTGGAACAGTGGCCTGTGTTTCCTCATGTGTTTCACCTTCGTTTCACATTGTACTTGGGCTGCTTTAATATTGTCAATGGCATCTCCCTTTGGCTCTGTGCTGGACATGCATGTATTCAGAAGGAAGCACTTGGCTCTGTGAACAATATCCTCTCCAAAGGACCGGCATCCTGCGGCTTGGAAACCCCAGCTTTAGAAGAGTTCCAGAATTCAGGAGTAAGAAGCCTCTGCAAGAAAGGTTCAGAAAAGTCATAGATATTACCCTGTTTGTAGGCAGTCTCCAGAGTTGGGAGGTACCAGGAACCATTGTCCAGTTTTTATTTTGTTTTGCTTTCTTTTTGGTTGGGTTCTCTGTTTCTTCTGAGGGTTTGTGAAGTCATAAATTTCAACAGGTATTTGGAACACCAAACAACATCTTATTGGAAATTGATTATCATATTATCAAAACACAAAGTCATTAAAACCAGCCACTTGTGCTAAAGAGATTACTTTAATCCTCAATGAAGTGGTTCTCTGAGAGGCTTTAGTTCATACAATCAAAATGCTGCCTGTTGCTGGTCATTTAGTAATGTTTCAAAATGTTTCAAAGAATACTGGCAGAAATGATCTGGTAAGGATATTTTTGTGATTCACTAACTACGATTTAAATTATTATTCTTCATGGTGTACCTGAGTCTTTTTTTTTCTTTTTTTTTTAGAAGAAGAACGTCTGCATGCTGGATGTTTCCAATTAAACACAAACAAGAGCAATTCCTATCCATTTTCTGCTGGATACATTATGTCAGACCGTGTTTTGGTCCCGTGTACATTTTCCCGCTCTCAGAGCAAAAAAAGTGTATTTCCAAATCCTCTTTTTCAACTGGGAGTTCCTTTCCAAAGCTATTGAACTTGTGGGTTGAGACACAAAACAGAGATCCAGCAGTGAGAGGTACAGAAGACCACTGGCACTATGAAGAAGCAGCTGTACCATAACACAGGAGATCCCATCACGATCAAGTCAGACCTTTCAGGAGAGCTCTGACAGTTTTGCTGAGCCCCATTGCAGTCTTTGCAGGTACCAAACGTGAGCCTTGCACAGCACAAGCAGGAGACAGTGCACAACTGATCAGAATATTGAACTGAATGTGGGGAGATGCACAAGAAGTAAGTAACCTGGGCTCCATTTGGGTTTTGTAGATGGGTTCCAAATCCCACTGCATTCTTTCAGTGGCATTTGGATTTACTGTATTTGTACTTCAGCACCATTTCTCGTGTTTTCAGTAGTCAATTTCTTTAAGCTTTTTAGCTTGAGGATTGTTTATGTGTCCTCATCTTAATATCTCATGTAGTCCCTGTTACTGATCGTGTCTTGAGCAGCAGACTCAATTGCAGGTTTACGTTGATCTATGATGAGTGTTACAGATCCCTTCTCTTTTGTGGTGAGGCCTGCTTGACTTTGTAGTGTGATGATACTGCCCCATAAATGAATTATAGAGAGATCTAAACATCAGAAAAATCCAACCTAGCATAAGAGCATTGGCTTTGTAATATTTGTGTATTATGCTGCCAGAAAATAGTAGCAGATATCCACTCTCTCACTCTGTGATTCTAATGTTGGCTCCCTGATGTCTAATAATCAGCTGGTGAGTTAATGGTCTCCCCAAAGTACATTTTAGAAATTCCAAATAAAGCCTTACTTTTGAGTCTGTCTTATTATGATGCGCACACACAAAATCAATACCATACATATACTTTAATTTAGTGATGATCCGTAATTTGCTAATCTATCATAAAGCTTTTTTAAAGTTTTGTTTTCAAACAGAAAGTGTATTTTCCACCACATAAAATTTTTCATTAAAATGTATGGTTTGGGAAAATATTGTATGTGTTTTGGAGTCAAACATATATTTTTCTGAAAAACCTCTTCCACTTTGGTGGAAAAAAGTTTTGTTAAAATGATCTTTTTTACACTAATGAAAGGGGAAAGGTAAGAAAAATATTATATCCATCATGAAAGGATTTCCACTTAAAAAAAAAGGTACATTGAAGAAAAACTTTTTTTGTTGAATGCACTTATATAATTTTTAAATGAAAAAAGATCATATTTCTATGCAATATATTCACCAAAGTGAAAGTCTTAGTGAATTGTGGTTTGTTGGGGTTTTTTTGAGAAAATTATGGAAGTCTGAGAATACTTAAATGTACAATTTCAACAGCTCTTGAGCAGACATGAAATGTTTTAATCTTTAAAATATTTCTCTTCTAGTTAGCACTATATAACATATAGTAAATATATAAAAAAGTCAAAATTAAAATATACAAAATTATTTTTTTAATTTAAAGTTTTGACTTTCTTTTTTTTTTTTCCCCTCTGGTATTTTCTTTAATGCATTTTGTTTTAATTTGAAGAACTTTCTGGTCAGTCATGAAGTGGAGGTACCGAAAACCTTGTGAAATAAAAATTCTAGCCTCTCCTAAATTATAATATTTATCTTCTCTTGCTAACACAAAGCTCAGAGGTCTGAAAAAGTCTCCATACGCAATCAGGCTACTGTACTCATGGCTTTTGGTTTTGTGGTTAATATAATGCAGGCTATGATAGCTATCAATGGATCTCCATTTGCTCTGCCTGTAATGGTTGTGTTTTGAGGCCCAGACGTGTAGAAATTCTCTGATGAAAAAACTCATTAATAAAGGAAGTTGCACAAAAGTTGAGTGTTCTTCCATTTATAAGTAATCAACTTACCACAGCTTTAGAGAAAAAGCCGATTTTTAGCTGTTAGGCCAAGCTTGAGGATAATCTCTACTGCTCTATACAGTTATGGTTGTTATCAGGTTTACTCTTCCTTAAAAAGTTTACCATGGGCGTCCAGTTAGCTTTAAAATGGTAAAGCTTATTGTAAGTGTTGAGAAACAAGCTGACCCTTAGGCTATGGGATAATGTGCCCTAGCTCTATAGTAGAGCCTAAATTATCCAGGTTCTGCAATATTGAATTATTGTTCCCCCTATAAACTACGCCATAGAATAAGTAAGTGTCGTTAAGAGTGCAATGCCAATTTCCTAAGTTGGCATTTTAAGTTTCTTATCATTTGTTATTTTTAGATATATACTAGAAAAAATAGAGACTCCGTAATTATCTTCATGGTTAGAAAGTTCTTCGTACTCATATCTAACAGTCATACTGAGGGAACTCCAGCATGTATCTAAATGCTTGCTTGCTCAAAACTAGAATGCAAAGGAACTGTGTGTTGTCAATCCCCAAGCCTGCTCAGTTACAACTTTCTGGTTGTTTCTGTACATAAATATCTTTTGTTTAAAAGTTCCTTAAAAGTTTTCCCTAGCTCTTTACATATGCCTTTTAGCTTCCCTTGAAAACAAAGGTACATTTCGTACCTCCAGTCTAGGCAGCAGAGCTAAACTAATCTAAATACATACAAAACCTAATAATACAGCTGTCATTTTGCAGAAATTCTCCACAAGGACATGAAACAGACTACCTGATGTGTGCCGGGGAATCTGGAATCTGCAAAGAGTGTGGGATCATTGCTGACAGTCTGACATTTCTGATTCGAGCAAGAAAACACCAAGTCCAGTTTTCCCTTCCTGTTTCTTATAGAAGGATACATATGGCTGCAGCCATAGACTTTTGGCCATAAGCTTCTCAAATGTTTTACAGTATTTTCAACTGTATTTGGTCACTAGAATAAATACGGGGATAAAAACAGGTAAAAACACATTGTTGACTAGTTGCTTTGATGAACATACTGGGTAGTTATTCTTCTGAGCAGTGAATTTTACAGCAATGCTGTGTTCTTAAATATATCTTCTCAGGAGATTGTGTAACAGTGTTTGTGAGAATATGAATCTTTTCCAATATTCTAGCTATATTTCGTTTCCTGTATTTTATGAAACAGAGAAGAAGGGGACAGTGAAAGAATCCAGAGTCAAACAGTCAAAGTAATAGCTAGGAAAACGGTCTCTACAGAAGCATTTTCAATATTTAGGTGTAGAATAGACTTTTTTCTGGTAAAGGCAGAAGGATACAAGTATTGAACTATTAGGCATAAAACTATGCTATGGAATGGTATAGTTATGATACGTTCTCTGTAAGAAAAAAGAAAAATTTCTATGGATTATGCTTCATCAAGAAATCTGGAAGCTATCACGATTTAATAATGTAAAAGAAAAACTTGACACTGTGACCCAAAGGGCAAGAGTTTACATTGACCTGAAGAAAAAAGTCACCCTTTCTTTCTCCCCTCCTGCAAAGGCAGACACACTGATCCTCCCGGGATAAAGCCAACGGCTCTATCTTCACCTCTCTCTCTTCCCCATCCAGGCCTGTGTTTCATGCATTCGCAGGGCAACACCATAGCCTCTTCACTACTCCACAACTTATGTAAGATAAGGTTGATTTGCCACATCTGCCAGCCAGCTGTGTCTCCTGTGCAAGCAGGAGAGAAGCCACAGCATCATGTTCAAAACAAAATCCCATCTTGAAGCATTCCTCACCACAGCACATGGCTGAGACCTCTGTTGTGTCCTGGCATCCGCTGTGACAGGTATGTCATCCAGTACATCACTGACTCGTGCACCAGGATAGAAGAAATGTCAGCTCTGAGTAAAATTATTAATTTTGCAAGGGTGCAGTAAACGCAGGAATTGGGAAGAGCTGCCCAGCTTCTGGTGGATTGCAACCTACAGACAAGATGCTGAAGCATCTGTCTCGAATAGTAGGTTCAGGAGTAGTATGGGAGATTTTACTGTCATTTAAGGCCACCTAAACCTAATGAAGGCTCTGCAGAATCTTAATTTAAGGTGTTTGGTGCCTGGGATGAAGTCTAGATTTCATGTACTCGGCATGTAAGATTCCTGTAAAGCCTTTGGGGAGAGCTGGGTAGTTCCTTGTTTAGTTATCAGACTGAAGATACATTCTCTCTGCTGTTAGTTGTCTGTGGCTGACACATGTCACTTCAATCCAGAAGCTGCCCAGTCACATCAGCATGGCACAGTGCTTGAACTAATATAGCTTCTAGACAGCATCTGGCTGAAATCCAGCCATCTCACAGAACAGGCAAGCTGAGATCACATCTGCCTACAGCCAGTTGTGTGGCTCAAACTCCGAATGGATGGTACACTAAGGCAAAATTACGAGGTGAAGGTGAAGGGAGAAGAGGGAGGCATTATTTTCACCCTTCTCTGAAGTGTAAATACTGTGCTAAGTATATTCAATTTACAAAGCATAAAATTCTATGCTTGCATCTATAGGGAGGTGATTAAAGATCCATGTTTCAAAAATCAGTCCTGAGATAAGAACTTGTTTTGTGTCAGAACACCAAATAAACACAAGTACCCCTCTGTTGGTCTCTGCTACAGTCAGCAAAGGATAAAAGATTAATGGGGCTGGAAATCAAGCACAAAAGGAGTCCTCACCCTGTAATAATGGTTTGGGCACTCAGCAGGGATTAGAGAGACCCAGGTTCAGTGTTTGATGTTGCATAGTACTTGTATTCCTGGCTGAGTATTCATGCTACTAGGCTGCTACACAAGGTGGAGGAGAGGGAGAGGGAGAGGGAGAGGGAGAGGGAGAGGGAGAGGGAGAGGGAGAGGGAGAGGGAGAGGGAGAGGGAGAGGAGAGGAGAGGAGAGGAGAGGAGAGGAGAGGAGAGGAGAGGAGAGGAGAGGAGAGGAGAGGAGAGGAGAGGAGAGGAGAGGAGAGGAGAGGAGAGGAGAAACCACATATCTTATTCTCATTGTGTTTTAAAATGAAATTATTCTATTCATATCTGGTCTGTCTGCTGTGAGAATATCTAAGAGATCAGGCCCTGTGTCTACACAGAACCAGAATGTATAGATCTGACATTCAGTGAATTTAGCAGGATGTCAAAATGCAGCTATATATATATATATATATGTATTATGACATTATTATTATTATTGCCAGGCATCTCAGTACTGTTTCTATCCTGATTTAGGCACCTAAGTCCTTTATTAGATTTTTTTTTTTTTTTTTAAATTTAGACTATTGTTGCAAATTAGCCACGAGGTAGAAATTAAGTTTTTGAACAATTCATTTGGAAGACTGTGTTCATTGAAGCATTGATTAAATTTCAAGTACTGTATCCCATTAAAAGCAACAGAATCTTTTAGGCAATGAACATTAAAAGGAACAATTTTACTTTTATTTTTAGCTGCTTTAGGAATCAGCTATTGAATAATTTCTTTCAGAGTCTTAAAAGCAGGCAAGAAGGAGGTTTTAGGCTTTGGATTCCTTACACACGATGGATTGAATTCCTTCTTTATACTAACTGGTGTAAATCAGGAGCCATTCCAATGAAATCAATAGTTACACGATTGTAAAATTGGTTAGTGATCACAGTCTGGCTGAGTAGACCTGTGGCATTAATCAGTTTTAAAGATCTGGTCCCTAAGTACTTAATTTCTAGGAAACGGCACAATGTGACATTACAAGGATCCTATTTAGAGACACACACTCTGCAGATCAAAGCAGGAACTACTGGAAATGCTTTCTGAAGGTATGTGTAACTATAAAACGTTTTGAGTGGCTGCCAGTATTTTGTAATCAGTGCTGTAAAGTTTTGTGATACTCTTGATGTCTGCAGATGTTGTGCGGCCCGTGGCACAGAGCTGATGTTCTGAATTACCAATTATATACCTAATGGAGCCCTGAGAACTAACTCCTGCCATCCTTTGGGTACTGGGGCAGTCTTTAAATGCTAGCAAAGGACTGATGCTATGAATAAAACTCTGTCTCCATAGCAACAGGCAGTTCAGTGCTCAGCTTTCAACACTTTAAAAAAGGTAATTACTGTCTTTTTTCTTTATATTTTTCTATTCTTGGTTTATAACAGCAGTAATAACCTCCTGAGTTGGGCATTTCCTGGCAATTAATGACTGACAGTGTTAAGAACACTTGGCTTTACCTCAAGTCCTCAAATCCTCCAGCCGGTCATTAACTGCCAGGAAATGCCCTTCCCCATAGTCATTATTGCTTAATTATGTAAACCTGGATTAGAAATTTAATTAGACGACTTTAACATTCTCTGATTCTCTCCCCCTTTCTTCCCCCATGTCCCAAACGTCAGTATTTGCTACAGTTGTTGGCTGGCGTGGCTGTTGTTTACTCCAAAATAGTGCCAGTATAGCAAATGCTACGCAGACTGTGAAACACGACTGATTCCCTGTTTAGACTTTGGTCAACAGAATTTATCTGCATACATACTTGTGAAGAATATATTAGATGAGATTGAAAGGAACGTCGAAGTCTGGTACCGCAGTAAGTGGTGACCAAGAAGAGTTCCCCTTGGGAACTGGATGACTCTCCAACTTGATGAACGAAGGAAAGCATGCAATGGAGGGCTCTGAGTCTCCACCTTAGCTTTCAGGTGCCAGCTGTACCTGCTTCAAGCAAGAGTTGTCCAGGTATCACTCCATTTTGTCCCATTTCTCTTGAAAGCCCAAGTGTATATTTGCTGTAGGCAAATGCTTAAAAACAGGATTACGGGCTCTGACCCATTTCTAAACAGACAACCCTTGAAGACGCTTTCACAGATTTGTTTCCTTCATCTGGATATGGGGCCAAGATTTATCTAAATAACTAATGCAGCATCCAAAGAACAGTGCTAGATAAGGCTGTTTTTCCCTATTTAACATGCCATTTTGTTTATTGATTGTTCTTAAAGATCTCCTGCATAGCCCAGTTACTGTAATACTGAGTCCATCATACTACAAACAAGCTGGCTTCCAGTAAGGCATTACCTCCGTAGCTTCTGTGCCACTGATCCATGTGGATACTTTCAGCACATTATTATCCCTATCATCAGTGTCTTATTGGTACATTAACAAAATCTCTTGTTTATGCCTTTTGATTTTTATTTCCAGAAATTTTATTTGGTCACTAAGCAAAACCAGCAACTAACATGTACCATTCCCTTATATTTGGATAAACTAGTAGCCAATACCGAAAATTCACACTCGTGATTCTGGAAGATCTCCTCCTAAACTGTTAATTTGGTTTTGACTTCTGTGCAGGCTGTATGACACCATTTAGTGACTCAGTGTCTCTGACACTCCATACAACTGTAACTACTCATAACTTCGTAAAGTATTTCAGTATTAATTCTTTTAATGTAAAAATGGCATATAATAATGGCACTTTCTCTGAAGTCTTGTGCATTGTAGCGCTGGTAGAAAATATTACTTCTAGACATATAGGTCATGTTCTAATAAATGGAGAAGCAGCAATAATGTGGACGTGAACAGTAATTATTATATTACTGAACTATCTCTTTAATTTGAAGTCCTTTTAAAAAAGCACACTATGTCTGACTGGAGCCTCCATCAATCCCCAATAAAAACAAAAGCATAAGTGCATTTTGAAAGGTCTCTAGTTTTAAGCATCCCATTCCTTTCTATTGTGTATTTTAAAGGAAAGAGAACCAAAATCCCCATGCAAGTGCAAAGCTCCTAAAAACAATGCAAAACAATATTAATTTTAAAATTATTTTATTATTTTATAAGACTTCACAGTTTTATAGAAAAATACATTGAAATCCATATCTATTAGAAAGCTAAATATGGATGGTAGAGCTAAAGTAATTTTATATTACTTTAACTGAGCTATTAAAGTATAATATTTCTTTTTGTGTAACATGCTGAGGTATGTACATTTGTATCATGTAATTTTTTTTCATGGTAATTAACTAAATAAATAAAAGTGGGCCTAGCCTGTTGTGCAGGTGGGAGGAGACTTTTCCTGCCCATAGAAGAGGCACATAAGGCAACTGATTTCCACCTGCCTTTCTAAAGACAGACTAAAAGTGAAAAAGGTGGCGTAGGGTGGAGTTCCGGTTCTTTACTCACATGCTAGTGGGAAAAATGGGACAGGTACAGAAAGCTGAACACTTGCTGTTTGTGGTGGTCTGCTTTTCCCTCTCTGCTCCACACGCTCCTGCTTTTCTCTGTACCAGCTCTGCACAGCTGCAAGACTGGGCTCAGGAGGAACCCCATTCATTTCCATAGCACTGCAGGTGCACAAAGCCAGGGGCTTCCACCCCAGCTCCTTCTGGAAAAGCAATACAGAAAATAAAAGTAGCTTTGAGGCAGCTTTTAAGGAATTCACCTGCAATCACGGTGAACTGGTTCAACCTATATTATGAAGTTAAAATATGTGATAGAATTAAGGAAGCACTCCCTCCTTTCCTAAGAGAGTGAACTAGAGAATGGAGCCAAATCTGAAACATGAAAGACCCTTGTTCACATCTTGGCTGTGCTATTGACCTGAGGCTTCAGTTTTGTGCTTCATTGTTCCAAATACATAATTACATTTGCTTTCTGTATAACACTGATGTTGATGTGTACTGATGAAGAACATTAAAGAAATATTGGGGTTTATCATATTGAGACTTCAAGGTAGTTGGTCCCATCTTTAACACACTATGGACAGCCAATGATTTTGGTGATTCACATCAAGGATCTGAATTTAATTGCAGAAATCTCATCAGCTCAGTGAAGGGAATGAGAAGGCAGAAAAAACCCCTCTGAGTTTACACACTGAAAGTGGTAGATCCTTCTCTGTTGACAAGCTTCATAATCTATAACAACTGAAGAGCTGACACCTCAGAAACACAAGTTTAAAAAAATGTTAACTTAATTGCAACAGTGTATATTTTGTGATTTGATAGTTTGCTAAAGCATCAATGTAAAAATTGAAATAACACTTCCTCATATTTGCCTTCTCTGTACTTTATCTTAGTTATTAAAGAAAACATAAACTTTAAACAGTATATTTTGTGAAGTGCGAGTGGCTAAATGTATTTGGTAAACAGAAAGAAACTTAACTGCTAATACTAGCAAGTCATTGCAAAGCATATCAGAGTAGACAGACAAATTCAATTGCTAATGAGATTGTTGGTCTAACTTGCCACTTCAGAGTTTGCTGAACAGTAAAGATTAGGAAAAACAGAAAAAGTTCTGAAAAGTATTCTGGAACATGAAGTTTTCTTGATGGTAACATTTACAGAAAAAAAAAAGTAATAAATATTTAGAAATAATTTTGTTTTCTGTGGTGAAAGCCTGCTTTTCTTCCTGTTCTCCTAGGACAGGTTTTGAGCTCAATGGGAGCAAAGAGCTGTTGATTTACCAAGGATTACAAGACTGATCCTTACATTATACAACAGAATTTATCCACCTCAGGAATTACTTCAGACTCTCTCTTTTTGCGAGACTCAGCGATGAATCAAGAGGCTATTAACTGCTGTAATTTATATAATCTTCTACCCCTCTTGTGTTGCAAAAAAGTGCATTCAGCTAAGACTGTTTAAGCATTTCTTTGCACAGAGAAGTATTGTCAGCAGAACTAATATTGCTTTAGCTGAGTTAATATAGCTCCAATTAAGTGCATTCGTGCTGTTGTGTTGATGTCCACACAGCATTATACTATAATCTTTTCATTGCAGACAAGGTGTCTGAGCCTTGCTGGCATTGTTTGGAGTTCTTTGTATTGTGAATGGTTTTTATGATATACTGTGGGATACCTCTCAGTGTCTGAAGGGTTTTTATGATATACTGTGGGATACCTCTCAGTGTCTGAAGGGGCGGTGGTTGCAGTGGCCACTTTCTGATGGAAATTCACTTGGAATGTTAGTCCACTTCCAAGTTGTTCTTCACTCGCACGACTGAAGCACAGAAGAACACAGTACTTGTCCTTTATCTAACAGGAAAACAAGCTGCTTCATCAGAAGGCTGCAGTGTTTGTGGATAGCCTTATTTCTGAATCAGTCTTCAGATTCCAACAGTGTTTGGAAGAAGATTTACAGCTGGATAAAATGAAGTAATCCATTATGTGAGAGTGTCTTTATGTTGTAATCTAGCTGAAAAATCACAGAAGAGAAGTTTTCCTGTACAAAGCCTCCAGTAGACTTTGAGGGGTAGTACTGTCACATTTTAAATTTTTGTGCAGCATTCATTTCTTTGATGTCTGATGTCCTTCACTGGCAGGCCCATAAGCAGCCACAATGTATGTGCAGAAGCTATGAAGCCAGATTTCATAACCTTTGCATCAAGTAACCCAGAGTATGTGTTCCCCATATGTGGAGCTAACCAGGAAGCAATGAGGGACCTGGGAAAGCTTCTTAGCTTCAGTGATAAACCGCTGCCTTATATACTGCAGAAGAAAATATGAAAAATATTTTATGGTGTCTTTTTTTTTTTTTTTAATTAAGTAGCACGCAGAGAATTTTTTCCTTTGCTCTTATTTTTACTAGAGAAGAGTAGAAAGTTGTCTGTAGAAGTTTCTGTGTGTTTTTCATCACATTTTCATGGAAATATTATTTGGCTTGTAGTTTTAGTTTTTTTTTTTTAAAAAAAAAAAAAAACAGAAAACAAAAAAACCCCACTTCTAATTCTTGTAAAACAGGTAACAGAGACACAGACTTTACAATTTAAGCATCACCTTAAACTTCCACAAAAGATTCAGAAATAATATTGACCTCTGTGCCTCTGAAATAAAAGAAAGCTTCCTATTTTTTTTCCTTTCAGCATGAAGGCAGTTTCCTGTAAAATGTGTTGCACAAGGCCCTTGCATAGGAGCCAAACTCAGTGTGAGGGAGCAGCGTGTGAGCAGGGCTGTATGTTCTGAAAGGCAGGCGGTGAGCAATACGAGCAATGTCATGAATGGGGAAGGAGCAGGAATGAGCCAGCTGATTAAACTGATAGGAGCCAAACAGTGCAGTGGAGCCTTTGATGAGGGTCAGAGGTCATCTCCATGCAGTTCCCCAAGTCCCCAGGACACACAACCCTGCTGACCTAGTCACTAGATCAGACAAGAGCCTCGAGACTTCATCAGCAAACAACAACCAAACAGATTTAGATAACTGATAGACTACTACAGCAAATGCTGTAAAAAGGAGTGAAGGAGAAGCAGCTTGTCAAGAAGGAAAAACTGGGGGAAAGAAGGAAAGAAAATGTTCAGAAAATGTCTGCTTCTTGTCTAAACAGCAGTGCTGGGATGTTTGAGAAAGTTGCGGTAAACAACATTGACATAAAGGTACCCGAACTCCTGCAAATTGGTGAAGTCTGTGTTCATGATAATTCTTCATCTGCTAAAGAATTGATGGAATTTTAGGTATTTCTTTAGCTGTCTGGGGGATTTCAGTATTTACATACCATTTTAAAATAAATGATGTATCCACCTAAAAATACAGTCAGCTGCATTGTAGACACTCTTCCACCCTTTTATCCTTATTGTGTAGGGCTGGTTTGCTTTGCATTTCGCAGCATGGTGCAAAAGAGACAAAGTCTGTCTCCAAGCAGATGTCATGCAGAGATACTAACTTAGATTGCTAAAGCAGTATAGCTATATTAGTATAGCACTGTGCCAAGCAACTAAGCTTTATCTGTCAGAATGGTTGATTGTTTTGAACCCAAAAGAACACTGATGTGCCTACACTGTTTCTTTGCACAGCCTAAATGCTCCTTGAGTCTTCAGTAACCTCAGAGCCTGTGCCTTTCCATATGTTTGTTCAAGAGTCAATGAAATGTTCACCTATTTGGGTTGGTTCTGATATCATCACAATAACAAATCTGATCTCAAAAGCTCACCAAGTCAAAAAGTTATAGAAAGCAATGACAACTTCTTATTTGTGTTTGAGAGACCATCTGATATATTTTACTGAGATATACTGTGTGTAAATAAAGGTGTCAAGGGCTAGGAGAGACATTCTGGAATACCTGAGACATTCACATGGGGCTGGCAGATATGACACAGGACCTATGTGAAACCCATATCCTTCTGGAAAGATAACTGAAGGCCAGAGAATATGCTCTGTGTCATTTTGGGTGATATTAGGAGCCTGTTTGGGGCAACCTAATCACTGGAGCAGGAAGGTTATCTATGCCTTCTCTTCAGTATTGTATTGGCAGCACAACTGAGTGTAGAGGTGGCATGAGCTACCTGTCTCTCAACTGTGAGATGACATGCTGCAAACCAGATGTGAGCTGGAAGCCATTTAGACAGGTTTGGGTCTTGCTGAAAGGTAACGTAATGTTGAAAAGCAGTTCTTATTTGCTTGGGCACAGTACTGAGCTAACACATCTAAATGGCTTCCAGAGTACAGCTGGCTTACCAGCAAGTCTAGCTGGCAATTGTTTGCACATGGCGACGTGGTCAGACCCTAAGAGGAAAAGATCAGTCCGGGCTCTGCTCCACCTTCCACGTTGCCATCAGAATCGTTCACTGAGTTCACATGACAGCCTGTGATCATGAGTGAGCCAGGAGGAGCTGGACTCGCAAAAACTCATCTGGAGTTCGCAAAGGTCAGGACAAAGAAAGTAGAAAGAAGGTATGTGGAAAGAAAGTGAATGGGAACCTTTGTACTTTTGCTTTTAATAATAAAAGACACCATATAAGAAGAAAATTTGAAAAGTGTTAAGGGTGAAATTAAATTGTACAGATGAGATGCAGAAGTTACCCTGCACAGTTCTTCCATTGACCATCACAGATAAAGATTCTTCATGGGCTTATGTGGTGTATTTAGTTAAACAAATTCCCTTAGAGACATGATTGACTATTTTTAAGCTGAACACTCGCAGTAACAATTACCTGCGCTCTCAATGTCCACGAGCCTCAATAAACAGCTCATGGATTTATGTCTTAGTGAGAACCAACCTATTAGTTTCAGCCATAAATCTCATGTGCCTTGTGTGCAAAGTGAATTTTAATAAAAATCATATAAGGAGCCAGACTTGCTAGGCAGGGTTTCACATTGCTGCCAGCATTTGAAAACAATTAATAGAGACCTTTTGGGGGAAGGTAAGTAGAACCATGTCTTTAGCTCCTGTTGAAATACAGTGGACTCAGTGAACTTGCCTGAAGGACATAATACAGGGTTTTTTCTATTAGGAAAAAAAAAAAAAAAACCACAAGAAAAAAAAAAGAAAAAATGGAGGCAATCACTTCTAAATAAGGGCAGAAGGAATGGAAAGGGTCATTCCTTTGAGTTTGCAATCTCATCCTCTCTGACACCCTGCTGCCAGGAAAATGGCAGTAAGTATCTTGAAATTAAGCAGCAAAATAAAGTAAATATACATCTGTGCTCCCTGGTCTGAAAATAGATTCTTGCCTCTAATGAACAGAGGTAGCATATGTGTTCGGTTTCAAGACCCTTGCCTTCGGTACTCATTGTGCTCTCCCTGTCTGAGCATACAGAATGTGTTGTGTCAGAGTCCAAAAGACTAAATTACGAATCATTGATCATTTTTGTGCTGCTGGCCATATTAGTTTTATAAGCAAATGGTTCAGGCATAGAAAAATAAATATAAAAAGTTCAAAGAGAAAAGCTTAGGTCCTGAGCTTCGGATGCTTTGTACTGTCTCCACGGTGCTGAGGGAGGAAAGGTTGCTCTAAAGGGGAGGCCAGGGATTTCTGTGACATGCAAGGAACCTCCCAGGGTCTCGGTGTTGTGTCTGCCCAATCCATATAGGAGTAGTTCAGCTGGTGTAAATTAACCCAGCTCTCAGGCTATAATGTACTGCTATAATATACTGAGGAATGGATGTCTTATCACCAGGCTGGTAAAGGACTTTGGGATTGAAAGGTACCGTTTATATCAAGTTTAACCAAATACAGCTGAGAGCAGGTCTACTTCATGTCTAATACCAATAAATATGTAGACTTGGACCAGGTAGGGAACTCTGGCAGTGATATGGGGCTGCACTCTACCTGACTGCTTTTAAGAAACACATGACATATGTTTTGAGTTACTGACATGGCATGTACCAGTACTATGTACACTGTGTATACTGTGCTGCTACTCACCTACTCATGTTTAAATCCAGTCTGGGATGGTTATAATGAAATTAATATTGTAATTGCAGATGGAGTCAATCTCTTCCCTATGGAAGAAAGTGATTGGCACTCGTTTTATGGGCAATTTTCTTAAGCAGTCAAGGTGTGGGTCCCCTTATCTACTACCACACATATATACATATTACACTGAAAACACTGAAGCTCGGGTAAATCATTAAGGAGTAAAAAGATTAAATCTAAACAGATTGAATTTGACTTGAGCCAGCTGTACCACATCCAAACACAAAGAGCTACGTTCAACTAGCACATCACTGTGCCTGCAGGTATCGTTAGTCAGTCAAAAAGTGCCTTGAGTTGAGATAGTCCCACTCAATATAGGAAGAAGGACCATGCTATTTTCCTCCTCAGCTGAGTCTTCGGTCATACTTTCCTATTCTTTCAGGAGTGTGATAGCATATTTGTTTGACCTTGGTGTTTTTCAATAGCTGCAATGAAGATGTTTTCACATCTTAAAGCAGTTTGAGGATTGATTTGACATATACAGAAAATGTGTACTACTCCTTGGTGAGGGAGTGCTAAATAATAGTTTCTGTCTTTAGATATGGGTACATTGAGCTGATTTGAGTTACTGCCAGCCAGGTATATGTAATTAAGCTCACATGGGACTGCAGTACTGCATATTGGTGAACATGGGGAAGACAGTGGGAGTAGATGTTCAAGAGCAGTAAGAAAGCTTGAGGAGCAGAGCTGAGAATCGAATCCAATTTGTGCCCCAGTCCAGGGTTCGCTTACTGTTGTAACATATCCTTTAAGACTATCAAAAGATTGATCAGAAAAACAGGAGGTGTCTTTCCATCTACTTCTGTGGTATTTTGGACTTCGGAATCTTTTGCTGTCTTGCAGTAAATGCTCAGGTATAAGGTGTAGTTTCAACCTTCCTTTTCTTGCCTCTGGAGATCCTGTGGAGGTTGCTCAAATTACCCAAGATGGTTGTGATAGTATATTGTTTTCTTGGACTTAACTTTGGATAATTACACACAGGTAATCCTAGTTTGTTTCTGTTATCCCTTAATTGAGCTATAAGATTCTTTTTAAGCTTAAAAAATGCCACAGGCTTTTTAAGGGCTCTAAATTATAATGCAACAAACTGAAGAAAACCCTCCTCAGTTAATGCAATTGACTGATAATTTGCCAAATTTAATTGTAAAAGAAATGCATTTTTAAATTACAAAATCCAAAACAGGTTCTTCAAAACAACTGTATGGATTTTTCCTATTATTTATTTTTTAAATTTATTTTCAGCTGCCCTGCAGGGCTGTGTCTCAGTTTTCTCACTCTCAGTCTGAGGTATGCTTTAGTGACTAAAGTATCAAAACCCTAAACCACAGGTTCATAACAGAAATCCCGATAGATCTTTAGCTGCATGGGTGGGCACAGCTCTAGCAATGCGTCTTTAGAAGTCTTGTTCACCCTATCACTGCTGTAAGTGGGGCACCTGTTAGCAGTGCTGCTGCAGTCTCTCACTGTTTCCATTATAAACCTCTCTTTTCATGAGTTCATTTTTTGGCTAATAAAAGTTTCCTCACAGCTGAAACTTGGCTGAAAGTGACTTTGCCTGGGAACAATTATTATTAATATTTTTAAAATATAAATTTCCCTTTAAAATATTTCTGTTATTTTTAAATCAAAAGATAGAGAAGTTTGCAGGGTTCAGATGCCTACTTCATGCAAATATGACCAGGTCTGGTGGCCCTATTTACAGCTAGATGCCAGCTAGAAATTAGAGGATCTGATTGTCCTGTGGGTGACATGGCACAAACTAAACTGAACTGCTGTCTGTTGAAGAAAGGGGTGATGACAATGTGCAACATGGAGTGCCTGTTATTCCTGTCTACTCAGATGACACCGATTCCTAGCAAGAGTGCATGCAGGCTGTAGGCCAGGGGTTTTGGAAATAAGTATTTCCAGGAATTTACGGTTGAGTGAGGGAGGAGCACAATGGCAGTAGGTTCCCTCTCTCAGAAGTGAGTTGTGCACACTAAGTTGCTAAAGGAGAGCAACGTAAAGCAGCTTAAGGAGTATAACCTTTGTGTGTGGTGCCCACCAGGTGCACCCGTGCTTTTACTGGGCAGGTAACATCTAGTAGGGCTGAAGACAGAGCATGTCCTGCCTTCTTATCACACATTACTTAGGGTTTGCTGATCTGTTTTTCCTCTGCTGTTCCCACGTATTCTTATCAGACGCTGAGTTTCCAGCAGCCCTCTTCTCCCGTCAGTGCACTGATTTCCTCCCCTCATCTGATGCTCAGCACTGGGAGAACACAGCCTGGCTACCTGTTTCCTGCTCCCCGCTTCCTCGGCTCCCTGGCTCCCCAGCTGTATGTGCCACTGACAAAGCTCCTGCATCCAGCGTTTCTCATGCCCCTGCTGAAGGAAGGTGTGCTCTCTTCCCCTTCCAAAAAACTAGGCAGGAGGAAGTTGTTGTATTCAATCACTGAAGTAGAGTGTGTATCTGGAAAAACAGTATTTCCTCCCTCTGTCTCAAATAATTCTGAGCTAGAGCATCTGCATAGTGCCAAAAAATTTAGCAATATTGATGAGTTTTTCTTTCCAGACAGGAAGCGATATGTAAATTAAAATATTCCTACAAATCTACAAAGGCAGGGTCCCCACCAAGGAATTTTGGACGATCATACTTTGCTGAAATAGAAAATAATACCAATTTGAACTGGGATATGCAAAGAAAACTTACATTGTCTTCTCTTTATATACAGGATTTGGGTAGTAAACAGACCTGTGAGGATGGGGATTAATTTTATCCCCTTTGAATAATACAAGCTTTTTTTTTTTTTTTTTTTTTTAAAATAAACCAAGTATCAAGTAACTGAAAATCAAAGCAGTAGCCTTGCACTTTTGCACCAATGGATGTGACCATTTCCTATGTAGTATTTCAGCGTACATTTTCTGGTACGTACCTACCAGATGTGCCTTCCGCTCTGCCCCATCTTTCCCTGGTGCAGGTACCTCATCAGACACAGCAGTAGCTCTTGCTGGATGGGAGCAGGGGGGTGCTGTTTGGGTACTTGGACAGGGGCTGAGAAGCAGCTCACACGCACATACTGTACTCATTCTGCAGCCAGTGGCCCTGCCCCAGGTGCCCCAGGTTGGGCATGTGTTGGTGCCGGCCACCCAGCCTGCCACTGGGCATCCTGACTGCTGGGCTGAGAGCGGCTCTCCATTTCTCTCTGGGGCTGGTTCATACCACAGGGAGTATGTGGGAGCATGAGGGAGTGTGCTAGGGCTAAAGTGCTCAGGTGAAAAATGAGTACTGATTTCAAATCCCTTCCAGCCCTCATTAAGTGTGGGTATTTGAATCAAGATCTCTGACACAAAGCACAAGTTGGGTCTCCCTGCCCAGCTAGGGTTACCTGACTTGATTTTGACAGAGAGGGTGAACAACTTTCTTACCAGGCAATGAGGATGTTTTTCCAGAAACTAGGATCCCCAGCTTCCAGTCTCTCCTCAAATGTCAGGTGAAGTACATGATGCAGGATCCTGCACTTCTGAGCAAAGGGGGCAGGGGCTGTGTGTCTTACAGCATACAGGGAATCAGATTCTTCCTCACATCCAAAGTCTTGACCTACAGCACCCCAACTTTCCTCTCAGTGGCAGTGTGAAACTCACCCATTGTTTCTTTGCTTTTCGTGCCCACCCCTGAAATACTGTGTGTTAAATGCAGTTATTTAGCAAAGAAGGAAACTCAATTTTCCAGTTTTTCATCTTGGCAAGGAAGAAGGTAGGTGTCATCTGGGTTTTTCAACCCCTCTTCTTTCCCACCCTCCTTCTTCCTCCCCTTTCACTGTAAATTGAAAAAAAAACCCAAGCAAACCCATTCGCAGCAGTCTGGCCTCGGCTCCAACATGTTACACCAAATGAGTTGCTTCTCTGCCTCAGTTTCCCCATTGCTAAAATGAAGAACATGTGTCACAGGAGAAATTGTAGTCTACATACAGAAGAATTTGCTGATTTTTGCTAGGCAGTGTCCTGGTCCTAATGTGTGTAAAACGTAAATTGCGTATTACAGTTTTGTTGAAGGAAAGGGTCTGAATCCTACAATGTTGCCTAGAAAAAGCATTTTATAAAATCTTTATCAAATGGGGTCTTCCTCCTCTTACCCAGACACTTCTCTTGTTCCAGCATTACAGACATGGGCTTCCTCAGATATGCCTCTGATTTACAGTTCAGCCTGTGGAAGAAGAGGAATCAGGCCCAGAGACTTCAGATTATGCTATTTTTAACCACCAACAATTAGATGTTATGCAGTTAACTAACAACATGGTGGAAAAAAAATAAGAGGAATTGTAAATATATCCTAATAATTGTATTGCAGCATAGGATTTATAATTACTAAATGTGTGATAACTGCTTCCTAAATGCCCATGCTCTTTAAACAACCTAATTTATAATTTAAAAAGCTGACAACTCTTAAAGTGTTTTATTTTATCTTGTCTGAAATAATTGAAGAGTAAGTTATTGAAAACCTTTATTTTTCATTAGCCTTAAATTCAGCTACAATTAATGTGCCCAATTTGATTATAAACTGCACAAATTAAACAATAAAGAGCTGTCTAATGAGAAATTAATTATGAGGAACAGAAGAGGAGCTGGGCTGGATAAAAGCAATAAGTTATGGCCTATGGCAGGCTGTGTCAGGTTTTAAAGGAGACAAAGGGCTTTTTCCTCAATGTGTGCCAGTGCTGATAGGGCTCATCACAGATCAGTAGATCCAGAAGCCATAACAGCACGGTAATTGAAACTGCCAAAATCAATAGTGCTGACAACCTTAATTAAATTAAATATGTCTCTGATGAGCTCAAACAGCATGGCAGCGGACCACTTGACCCTTTTTCGGAGCCCCGCTTGATAGAGTGCAGCATGCAGCATGATGGATTTCACCCCCGAGGACCGCTGGAGCCCTCGCGCTACTGTAGAAAATTGCTCCAAGAGTGATGGTCTCCCCAGCGCAACTGTAGCTTTGACTCCAAAGAGCAGCCTGGAGTTCGCCACCTGCCCCAGTTTCTGCTTTACTAGAGAGGCACGGGGGCTGCTTTGCTGAACGCAGCCCAGGGAACTTTGTCATTGTGTCAGTTTTCCACCTTCCTCCCAGTAAAAATCACAGTTTTGTTTGCTAAACAGGCAAACAACTTCCATCACAGCTGGCTGGCTGAGAAGCAGTTTTGACTGTCTTTGTATTGCAACCAGCATAGTCAGGAGATCCGCTTGGAATTGGTTCTAATTCAGGCTCAGTCTTTAGGTTCTATCTTCTTAAAATACAAAGGGATTGAGCTGAGAAACCGTAGAAGTATCTGAAAGGTCATCATGGGATTATGAGAGGGAGAAAAATGAACCATAAATGTACAGGAGACAAAGAAAAATTCTTGTTGTTTAAGCCACAGGGCTGGAATCTCAGTTCAGCCATATAGTCAGTGGTGGTTTTTCTCACCAGCAAATTGCATGAGTAAACATTTTTGCAGAATGCTGTTCTCTTGAACATGTAATGCTGACTTCCTAAACAACATTAAATAATTGCACCTCTAAGTTTCCAAAATGTTTATGTCAGCATTAACAAACTGTTCCTTCTTTATAAGCCTGTCAAAGATCAGAGACTTAGATTATTGAAGTAGATTCCTTTCAAATGCTGAAGTTGTTGCTCTGACAACTAGGGGAGAGAAGAGATTGTTGGAGGTGGACAAACTGTGAGCTTTCCATACCAAAAGGGTTTAAATTACTCACCTCCCTATTCAGAAAAATACCTCAATCACAGTAAACACCCTCCAGCTAAGCACAGAGGTCTCAGAAGGTAAAACAGAACATTACATCTAAAACCCTATAGTTTTAAATCATGCTGTTGAGTTTCATATATATAAAAATTAGGCTAATGTTAAAGAAATGTGATCCAGACACCGTAATTCTGTTCCGTGTATAACATTTTATGAAAGACACCCTATTCAACATATTTTGGAGCATTGTTGCTCTGTCAGGAGCTTGGGCAGAAATTTATGATACTGGAAAAATTATACAAAAGGCGATGTCCTTGAATCACGAACAGGCCCTCCCAGTGCGGTTTATGGCATTGCTAATTTAAGTATGGTTCTGTGTCAGGCAAGCTGTTTTATAGCAGCCTCTAATCCAGACTTGAAAGCTTTGTAATCCAGTGCAGGAGAAAACAGTTCGCAGGGGGTGGCAGGAAAAGTTGAATTTGGATATTGGAAATACCTTTTCCTTTTCCTTTTCCTTTTCCTTTTCCTTTTCCTTTTCCTTTTCCTTCTCCTTCTCCTTCTCCTTCTCCTTCTCCTTCTCCTTCTCCTTCTCCTTCTCCTTTTCCTTCTCCTTTTCCTTCTCCTTCTCCTTCTCCTTCTCCTTCTCCTTCTCCTTCTCCTTCTCCTTCTCCTTCTTCCTCTCCTTTTCCTTTTCCTTCTCCTTTTCCTTCTCCTTTTCCTTCGCCTTCGCCTTCGCCTTTGCCTTTGCCTTTCCCTTTCCCTTTTTTCCCTTTCCTTTTTTGTCCTTTCCCTTTTCCTCTTTTTCCTTTTCCTCTTATTCTCCTCCTCTTTCCCTTTGCCTTTGCCTTTCCCTTCCCCTTCCTTTTCCCTTTTTTCTCCTTTGAATTAAACTAAAAATAAAAAATATAATTTAAATGCTCTGAATGTTGTGTATTGCTTCCATTATTTTTAGTGAAGAGTTATAACACTGTAGGGGTCAGATAGATGCTGAACTTCCCATAAACATCTGTAGGGGCTGGTGCAACATCTGCCTTTGAAAACTACCCACCTTTTAGTGACAGTGTCAAATACTAACAGATTATTAGATAAATAGTATTAGTAAAAAAAATATTAGTAACATTGTCAGCAGTAACGAACGCCTCTACCCTCACTCCTCAAAGGCAGGATGAAGAGCCTTTCTGCCTGTGATCGTGCTGTTGACAATGCCGGGTTGTGAAGGGGAAAAGGGCTTTTAGAGCAAAATGGACTTCCCAGAGGGTGCAATGGAGCAGAAACTTCTCACTCAGAGAGTGAGGGCTATGAAAAACAGCCAAGTGGAAAACAGATTTTTTCCACTCATCTGACAGGGCTGCTCACCCTCGGCAGAGAGCCCGCATTAGGCCCAAAAGCCATTGAATCACAGCTCCTTGAGTGTTTCCTTCACCTTCCATGGTGATGTTGGGTTTTTGGTCAACTGACTGGTTATCTGCTTGCTGCCTGAAGCAGGTAATGCCAGCCTCATCTGATCCCTTATGACTCTCACCATTTTATGTCTTCTCCTTGTTTAACTTTCTTTTTACTACCATTTTCTCATTGCATCTGTGCCCCAATCAATACTTTTGCCCCCCCATACTGAGTGGTGGGTGTAAGGTAGCTGACCCCTTTGCTGGTGGGATGCACACAGGCAGTGGAGTGATGGGGAGCAAATGCAGCCAGCACAACTTCTCGTCTTTCCAGCATTACCAGTGCTAGAACCTCATAGAGGTTCACTGCCTGAGGGAAACTTTACTAGGGCAGGACACTTGGGCTGCACTGCTTTGGACTCACTGACATAACGCATGGGAGGAGGGTGAAGGGCTGTACTCGCTGACAGCTTTTACTCCAGTCCCTCTGCAAGGAGACAAGTTCTCTGAGGTTTGGTGGAAAGAGCTGAAGGATTGTGTTCCATGTTCCAGTGCAATGTGTTCCCATTGCACCAGACCCATAGTAATCGATCTCAGCTGCCCTTTCTCTTGGACATAGTGAGAAGCTCAGTCTTTTGGGCAAAGTGAGAGTGTTTTAAGCAGGGAGAGGAGACTGCCGGGTATTTCTGGAAGGATTCATGAAGTTAACGAAAGTCTCAATGCTCAGACTGGAGAACAATGTCAATGTTGCATTTTTCTGGAAGGTCTGAGCTGACAAAACAGGAATTTAAAAGCTTTGTCCTTGAGGATTTGTGCTTTTCATTTCTCCTGACCAGAACATCTGTAGCAAGCCAAGCATTCAAAGCTCACTCTTGTTGAGAAAACAGTTTAGAATAAGTGATTCTTAATCTGCTTATTCAAGATAGAGATACGCTCTGGAGCCAAACTTTTCTGAACGTTCTGTTATTTTTGGCCAACCGTACTGTATCTCCCTAATCTTAAAGAACTCAAAGTATTTACTTGTTGTCAAAGAAACACTTTATGTTTAGAAGAGATCTCAGTAGCTACAGGCGCCTTCATCATTCAGTTTTCAATCCTCTATTCTGTCCCACAGTAGCTGACCTCCAAGTGACCACACAGGATGACCCTTGCCACTGAGATCGGTACATATAACCACCCTAATTGAAAGTAAAAATGTAGAGCAGCATAAAGGTTTTGAATTGAATCTCAGTTTGCATATTCTACTAATAACTTGGTCTTTATCTTCTGTATTGTTCTTTGTACTCTGAAGCTTCTGATTAATCTCAAGTGATGTGTCTGAGCTAGTCTTGTGTCACCAGCCTTTGCAATGGGGAAGAAAACTAAGATAGCAAGACAGATAGTTCAGAAGGAGCAATTTGTATAAGTAGGAGGACTGCATTGATCTTGTCATAATATTACTACCATTAACAGGTAGAAAAGATTCTCATTTTCACAAAAGACCCTTGGCTTGAATAACTCTAGAGAGTAAAAGGTGTGCAAAGGAGTTTCTGAGGAGTACAGTTTCCAGGAAGAAAAATACAGATGAAAATCTCTCTAAAAGGGTGAATGGAAAATCTTCTACATAGCATATATAAGGAAGAATTTCCTGGGTGGTTAAAAGTGACGACACTGTGAGGCCTGCAGATCTGCGTCACGGCACTAAAGCAAATGCAGGTGTGTGGCTGCACATCCCCTCTCATAATTATCCCAGCTGCAGCTGGCCTTGCCAAAGTCACCTCATGGTCCCAAAACCTCTGCTCTGCCTTGACCCCAACAAAACCTGAGCAATGGCTGGCAGCTGGTGTTTCAGCTGTTGTTTGCTGAACTGATTTCAATCACCCCATGTTGGCTGTTGTATTTGTCTTACCCATGAGCCTGCAATCTAACTATATATGTTTTACATTCTGCTCGTATAGGACCAAGTTCCTGAATCATTGACCTTCAAATCAGAGCTTTCTATTTTCAGACAGTGTTCAAATGTATTCAAGTTTGGGGTACAGTTGCATAGGAAGTGAAAACTTTTGTACTGAGCCTGATCATCGAATACAGTGACACATTAAGACTCCACTCCAAGCAAAGCTTTACTTGAAATACAGTTTTAGGTGATGACAGAAAATCATGTGTGTGGAAGGGTGATCTTGCAGTCTTTTGCGGCTGGAAAAGGTGTTTGTGTCTCACACACAATGTATGTCATCAGTCTGAATCCATTTCAAATATAGTCCCAACTCCTTTGCGCACTTTTAATATTTTTCATTTTTCTTGTGTTCCAACATTATTAAAAATTTATACCACTGGACCAGAAACTTTCAAACAATTCTAAGATTGTTGATGCAATATTAGCAGCTGCTCATTTGAAAAGTTGGCCTCTACTTAACATCTTCCTAGCTACAAACAGAGTGAGAAGTTCATCATCATTCAAGCCATGTATAACACATGTGCTCCAGGGAATTTGGGGATTTTTAGATTGGGTGCTTTTTATAAAATTTTCAGTCTTTCACAAAGCACAGCTTTGTTACCAGCTTAACAAAGCTGGTATCACCTTAAAGCTATTAGCAGCTTAAAATGTTTCTTATTACTTTCCATTTCCTACCAGGTTGTCCCAAGGTGCCAAGTGGAGCAGCAAACAAGGCAGACACCAGAGTATAGGAGACTTTTGCTTAGCTTCCTGAAACCTTGAATATTGCGGTAGGACAGGAAAAGTGGGATCACAGAGTGAACTAAAAGTGCAACACTGCAAACAGTCCCTGGTCAAGGACTGGATGCCTGCTGGTCTGTGGCTTTCTGGGAGATTTGTGAAGAGCCGCTGGGGTTTTCTACTTTGTGCTGGGTGCTGTGACACCCCTCAGCTCTGCTAGAGGAGCAGAGGGAAGCCTGGTAAGAGGCAAACTGGGACGCTGATCTTATTAAAACTTTGGTATCAAACAGATGAAGGCTGCAGGAGCAGCTGCGTGCTTTGCTAGGTATCAGTGAGCTCTTAGCTATGACTGGACTTGTGGAGTGTTTGTCTAGTGAGAAAACAATACCAATGCTGCAAAATTAAATATTTCATTAAGTACATCAATAAGAACAGAATGCTCCAGTATATAATTTTCACAGACTTTTTTTTTTTTCTGAAATTTCACAGTTACTATATTTTGCTGCAAAATGCCATGATGTTTAGTTGTTCAAAAGGCAGAACTGAAATGATTTCTTACTTTTCTGCTTTGAAATTACTAAATAGAAATGGAAGGATTATAGTCTTCTAAGATATGCTAAGATATGTTTTTTTTTTACTGGCCCTAATTGAAGCATATTATTGTCTTTGGTTGTATCTGCATATAGACGTAGTTAAATAATGTTACTTTTATTATTTCATTCATTAGAATTTAAATTCTAGAAACTTTTGATGCTCTGATAGTATCTTTTGACAACACAGAAATGTAATGACTTGTGAATGCCCTGAAGCACCGACCTTCAAAATTTAGAAAAACATGAGTTCACACTGAAGGACATTTTATTGCCATATTATTATACTATTATGGGAAATAGTCTTAGGAGGAATGGGAATATTAAGAAATTATTGCTTATTTGAGTCATAGGTCAAATCAGAGACCTTATTGCAAATGTATAGAAATTATCTTTACAGCTCCTAGAAGGTTAGATGGAGTTCAAGGCCAAGCATTCATACAACTGAGAAAGGGCAAATTATACATATGATAATACTTGGTGACAACAAAGCCAAAGGTCAAGTCTGAGGCATTATTGTGGCACATACAGAGAAAATTACCATTCAGATATCATATGGCATTCCTGCTGGCTCCAGGGCCAGATTCTCATCTTGGTTCTGCTTTTGTATAACGAATGATCACAGTTATGCACCTGAGCATTTAAAAGATGACTGGTTTTATTCTTGAATCTTTAATCATAGTTCAGTGAAGTCTCCAGTAGAGAAAGTAAACAAGTTCCCCTTGATACTCTACCATTTCCATATTTTAATATGTGTAGACTTCTCTTCAGTAGACAAATTGGCCCCAAGAATCTCCATTTTGTTATTGCAAAATTTATGCATCATGATTCCTAGACAAAAAAATAACTAAAACACAGCCTTGTAAAATCTATATAATTATCGAGAAAATTATGTATTGTGAGTTACTGGAAAAAATACAGATATGCTTATACACTTTTTATTGCACATTTTAGACAACTGGTATTTTAGATATGCTGCAAAGTTTTTTTGTCTGCTATCAGAGTGAAACTTTGAAGTATAGTAATTTTGAAAAAGTTTTACTTTAGAGTTTGATTCCCTGGATAAATGCAAGAATAAACAAATTATTTTTAAAAACCCATTTATTCTTTTAAGTTGCTTAACATCCTCTGAAAGTAGCCTACTCAGTTAACTAGTTGGAGAGTTGAAGGAAAAAGTTCAGCTTTTAGAGCAAGCTTCCATTTTTATTGCAAAAATATGTAGTGTCAGCACAGATCAAATAAAATGTCCTCTCTTAGCCAACAGGAGAAAAATGTTAATGATCTAGTTATGCAAAAGGGAAATGACCATTTGGGAGCATATTTAAACAGTGGGATAACTTGTGTTTTTACCCTAATATAGTGTTCTTGGCAACTGGAAGTAACATAACAATATTTCTAACAATACAATTAATAAACACCCAGACCTGCAATGCAGGGAAAAAATTATCTGTGTGTGCTGCTTCTTTTTCACCGTATTCTGTGCACACGGTACCACAGTGTAAATGTTGAATAACAGTCATAATACAATGCACGGAAATGTTTCTGTTAAACAGAAACTAATTCTGTATTAATTATCTTGTCATTTGGTCAAATGTATTTCTCATTAGACTGGGGAGAGTCTCAATGAGATTGCTAAAGACAGAAAAATTCCATTGCAAGGAAAATGTGACATTTTACTCTATGCCTGGTTGAATTTATACTCTTACAGGGGTAATATCCTTTAAAATTGCTTTCAAAAAGCTATATACTTAGAATCATTTCAAGAAATAGTGTCTGTTATACACTGAATGTGAAAGTGATATGTATATGGAAAAAATTAAACTACTATTTTGAATGTATGTATATATACACATATGCATAAACATATGAAATTTATTTCAAGATCCACTTGTTTTATTTTAGTCATTGTATTATAGTAAAGATGTCTGACATGAAATAAGAAGGCATTTTCTAAAAATAAAAAAAAATTACAGAATTAATAAAGGTGAATCTGATATTGTAGGTTGTGAGTGGTTAATATGGTATGTCCCAGCAAATGCTCTTGCATTTCATACAGATTTCTGCCCTTATTGTGGTTTCACCAGGACCCATTCCATAGTGTTCCAGCAGACCAGTTCATCTCAATTAATATTTAGCTGCAGTGTCTGTTGAATTATATTATCTTCTGTTCAGTCCTCTATGAACATTTTACCATTTCTCTACATAGCATCAGCTGGTCCCTGTATTCTTGTGGTGCTGTATAATTATACAGAGACAACGATCATACAAAACCACTCAGCAATTCTGGCACAGGGTGCCATCAGAAATCTTACTGACAGTATTCAAATCATGAGAGATCTATCATTCTTGGAGCAGGAAAGTGGCTTTTAAATACAATACCTTAGTGCACCTTTGGTGACAGAGTTTGTATTATTAGAGTAAAAATAGTAAGTGTCACTCTGTGGAGATTTTACTCCTTGGACATGTGAAGATTTATGAAAGAAAGAGAAAGATTGTCACAAAGATAAGTTCAAGTATTCAGTACCTGAAAACAGAAAATGGAAATATTTTCTCTTTCCCTGACTGACAGACTTGCCAGCTCTAGTGTTATTATCTTGAGTCTTTTTTAAACATAGTTGTTGCTATCAGTAGATGGTATGGGAATCTCAGCCTTCATTTATTTTGAGCTTTCCTAAGAAACATGAGAGAATATGACGCAAGTGCAACTTAAAGCTTCAGAGGCAGTATCTCATGATCTTTATGTGAAGAAATCCTTGCTGACTGACCTCCCTGCGCTTTAGATGGGCAAAGCTATGTCAGTCTACCAATAGCTATTGTGGTCTAAATTATACCTCCAGCTTTGATCTGGTTTTGTCCAGTTTCAAATACTGAGTCAGTTTAGTGCTGAGTTAACTGAACAACTGCTCTGCAATCATAGTGTAGTGGTATGAGTGACTCAGTGCTTGAACATCTTCTCCACCAGTCATTACTGAACCAGCCGGAGGTGCTAGTGCTGGGGATGGTGCAGTACCTTGATGAGCACGAAGGTCACATTCAGTTGGGATGTGAAAGTTATTCAGGATCCTAAGGATTTTTATTTTTCCTAGAGGAGCAAAGTTTGTATAAGATTATCTATTCAAATTCCAACTCTCACCCCCCCAAATGCCCCTCTAGTTTCAACTGGATCTTTCAGCCAGCTTCTCCCTCAGTTCCAGGTCCATTACTCCTGGCTGTCACCTGCTATCAGCATTAACCTCTCTTTTAGCCTGTCTTCCAGGGCAGCCCTGGAACAGGTAGCGAGGAGAACAGGGGAGCAAATCACCACGAGTGACCCTGCTTTTCCTGGGGCAGAACAGCCAGCCCCTTCTAGTGATGCCAGGATGCTGCTGTGCCTGTTGCTCCTTGCCCTCTGTGTGCGGGAGGAGGGCAGGACAGACAAACGCCCACCGGCTGGATGCTGGGAAGTGCAGCTACACCCAGAGGTCCTTGCAGGAGGCTGGTGCCTGACGGGGCTCAGGCAGGGATTCCCTTTCACCCTTTCATTGGTGGTGCTCCCCGCACCAGCCCACACAGCCCTTGCCCCCAGTCGGCCCTGCCGCTGTGCTGGCGCAGCTGTTTGCGCAGCTGTGCAGCCAGCCAGATGGGAGAAGAGATTCTGGCTGGAAAGAAAAACATGTTGCTTTTTGCAGGGTGTTTAAACTTTTTTTTTTTTTTTTTCTTCTCTAGCCAGATCAATTCCCTGATTCAGTTGGTCAGGCAGGCACCGAGAGCTGAGCTTGAGTGGCTGCAGCACAGCAGGACGAGTGAGCTGACAGCCTCTGCTCCAAGTGCTTTGCATCAATGGAGACACATTTGTGGGACTGACATTGTAATTCGATAAGGATTTATGTTGACACTCAGGAAAATCATCCTCCTCCTGACTTCCTTCCCTGTCTGAGCATTTCCAGCTCCTACATGGAAGTGCTTTTCCAGCCAAGCAGATGGGGAGAAAAGCAGGCTGGCTAATACACTGGGATAAAAAAATACCCCCTTATCCCACAGGATCTTCCTCTGCTAGGTCAGGCTCCCTAATCCTCTTTCTGACAGAGCTGCAGAAACCCTTTCCCCAACAGCAGGGGACCTACTGCAGACATTAGGTCTCTGCCTGCTGTAGCCTACCAGATGTGCTTCCCACTGCACAAACTAGAAATAATGGGGACAACTAAAAAACTGAAGATACTGTGTACTGGCCAGTATCAGGCAGTATTTCACAGACCGTCTTCACTTGCAAAGACTTGTCTCATTGGTAAAAGGCTTTATCTCTCCTCTCCTGTACTATTTGAGGCATTTGGCCTGCTGCCATTAGATGTTGGGAATAGCTGAGGGTGTGTGAAGAGCATTTCTGCGCTGGTGCAGGTCACTGGTTTCAGTGCTGCCAAAGTGCAGAACAGCCTTTCCCATGTTGAGCGACCGTTCTTCCCGTGCAGGATGAGATACTGCCCTTGGCAGGAGCATCATCAGGGCCAGCCTGGCTCACTCATGAAGCACCAGGAGCAAAGCCAGTGTCTAACTGTCCTCTCCATGCTGCTGCCTTACTAAAACGCCTGCTTTGTCTAAATTGAGTGATCAGTTTCTGAAACTATATTGTCAGGCAACAATCAGAAAGAAAATCCTCTCCCGAATCAGCCTCGCTACTTATTTCACATCCAGCCCAGTGTTTTTGTGACTGGTTACACTGGTCTGAAAGCCCAGGGAGCAAACTGGGCTCTGTTCAACCTTGTCCATGGACAGGAAGCTGTCAATGATGTCTTGCTGGTGGTGAAATCAGCTAAAATCAGTGCAGGGTTTGAAACACATTTAGGTGAAATCCAAGTCAAACCGAGAAATAGCCTTGCTTCTCTTCTCAAATCTCAGGGAAAGTTTACAAAGCTGATAGTTATAAAATCATTGTGTGACACCAAGCCTTACCCCAAATTTAACATTTTCAGCCTCCTTTGAAGCCAGTGACCCAAAACCACACTTATTCCCGGGTAGAGCTGGCATGCTGGCCAGAGATGGTTAGTGATTTGGGCTTTCTGCACACTTCGTGGCTAGGTATTGAAATGCCTTAGAGAAACCTTGATGGTCAGGAGATATTAAGCACCTGCTACCTGAATTTTTTTCTTCTTTGTTATGAATCAAGTCAGGATCCCAAAATCAAAGTACCCCCCAAATCACCTGTGGATTAAAGAAAAGAAAATGTTGATTTTGAACACCAAACAGCAAATCTTATATAAAAGCCACAGAGAGAAAAAATATGCCATTTTTTTCCTGACTAGTGTAATGGATTTCATGTGAAAATTCAATATTTTGCTCATTCTCTAACTCTGTTTTACCTGTTTTTAAGACTAATAAACATCCAGTAAAGATATCTGAAAGCTCTCTCCATCCTTCCTTAAATTAGTATTTTGAAAGGGGTTTATCCTATATCTAGCAAATTCTAATCCCTGTGAGCTAAACTTTGGAAGAGAGCAAGGAATGTAGGTAGAAAGCTTTTCTCTTTCAAAGTCGAAGGGTAATAGCATGTCCTTTTTATCCCAAAGTCAGAGTGAAGACAAGTTCCTCTTGATGAAAGCGCCACAGTTAATCCGTCTCAGGATTGGTGTCTCCATGTAGCACCCTGGGGAACTAGAATAAAAAGAAGTGTTTTTCGCCTGGTGAGCTGTAGAGTTACAGTGCAGGAAAATCCTTGTTGTACAGTACACTATATTGTTTCGCTAATGTATTTTTTCTGTGCTCTGAATGAATTGCTTATATGCAGGGAAATTGGCTTTGAGGCAGCGGATGAAATCGTAATGGTGTCAATGATCTGCCTTGCAGCAGAACAAGCGATCAGCTGATGGATCATGTTAAACCGCAGAAGACCAGATCCTGCAACTTTTTCTCATGGTAGAAACTGTTAACATCTGTGAGACTGCTCCCAGAAAGGAGCATAATTCTAAAACATTTATTAAGGAGTCAGGCTCCATTCTTGTTGATTAATTGTGATCATTTGTTGAAGAGAGTTAGCTTTTATTTTTCTCCTGACCTATTTTTAATTACATTGCAAAATGCTCCCAAACCCCATGTTTTTCAGTTCATTGCATTTTTCAAAATGTTCGGAGTAGAAAAGGGCAAGGTTAGTTTCTCTGGTGGATGTTGTCTGATAGTGATTTTCTCCCTTTTTGCTGTTGTCTTCTTCGAGCAAGCTGCTTTTGAGGGTGGGAGCTAATTTATTTCCACAGTTCTGAACATGAAAACTATTTATTTATCATAGAATCATAGAATAGTTTGGATTGGAAGAGACCTTTAAAGGTCACTCAGTCCAAGCCCCCTGCCATGGGCAGGGGTGTGCTATGGAGTTTTTGCTGCCGTGCTGTGAAAGCTCCGTACCAAACATACAGGATCATGGTGCAAACGGCTTGCACTGACAGACACAAAGGGAGAGTTCCTGTTTCACTGATTTTATCACTTTTTTGTTCAATGTTTTAATTCCTCTGAACTCCAAATGAAAGCTGACATTCTATTGTGAGGTTTTGTTGTTTGTTATTTGTCATTACAGAGCTGTTCAGATGTAAGGAGTCAGAGAGAGCTACAGTTTTAAAAGACACAATTGCCATAAGGTATTTGTGTGGTCAGAGGATGAACAATAGACAGGCTGTTTCTCCCGACTTCAGAAAAAACCATTTTCTTTGAATACTCTCTTTTGCTTTCTGAAGAGTCACCATTATATCTAAACCCAGACCATATACAAAACACTCAATACTAGATGATGAAAGATTTTCATGATGCAGATTTTAGGGACTAATGGGACAGTACTTCACCAGTGTTCACTGTTAATCAGTTTAATCCGGCCTTGCAGCTGTTGTGATGGGGTTTCTAGTCAGCTGATGCTGTGTATAATGAAACTTCATGTGAGTCTCGGACTGATGATACAAACTGATTCCTTCCAAAGCACGTATGGCACAGGAAATCCCAAATGAATGATCACCCAGCTTTAAATAACCATCCTTACACCAATTTCCATTAAATAAAAGTGTCTGTCAGAGCATCAGTACAGTATAAACAAACCCATCTTTTTGCATGCTAAAGGCTTCTGCAAAGGCTGCTCTTTGCCTTCCACTTGATCCTTTAAGGAAGCATCAGACTGGTCAAGCTTTTCTAGCCTTCCTTTCCTTCTAAGACTCCTGTTTGCCCAGTTCAGCTTTTCCATCAAGTCGTTAGACTAGCATTCGTTCTGATGACAGGGGAAGTTAAGTGGCTTAATTTGTTCTTAAAAATGGGAGATTTCCTCATGTTCTGGGCCTGTCCCAGTAAACCTGGCTCCATCCCTGAAAAATTAGTGTTGTCTGTTTTGCAAACCTCATCTCGTTCACCGTTCAAAAGAACAGTCTGTGTGATGGCTGGTGAAATCAGCTATTCTTAAGTTTCATTACTACAATACAGCTGCTAAAGTAATTTCTTTCCTTTCTTTTCAAATATTTCTCTATTCTCTTGAGCAGAAATTTCACTGGAAAAAAAGTTTGTTACAACTCCATTTATAGATACCAATGAACTGCTGTAATATTTGATACAGATATTTTAATCACATACATTATCTTGAAGACATATTTGTTCTTACTCTCATCTGACAATTACTTCCTACATGTTTATTGTTTTAGTAATAGTGTCCTCTTCATCTTCTTATGGTTGTTATTACAGATTAATTTTCAGCTGGTGTAAATACAATTAGGGTGAGCAGTTAATAATGTTTTAGCATCAAGCCCCTAGGGCTTCTAATCTGAGGATCTAGAAGTACTAGAAAAATGTTCACTGGATTTGCTGAAGAAATATTCCATTTTTTTCTGAGATACTCAAGTCTAAGTGTATTTGATCATTCCTCTTTTTTACTCGTATGGCTTACTGAGCTAGGTAAATAATTTACAGTTATGCTAGGGAAATTAATTAATTGCTTCAATATTTTCAATCGCTTATGTGAAGGGAGATTTTTTTTTAAAAATTATTAGTCTAACATTTAAAAAACCCTGAAATAGGAAAATATGACTGTCAGGCCTTTTGAGGTCAAGTCTTTAAACTTCTAGCCTGAAGTCTAGTCATTTACTTCTTCTCTGCAAATGAGAACTGCTATGAGAACAAAACTTTGGCTTCAACTGACTTCTATATTCTGGCATGTGTTATGAAAGCACTGTCATATTCCATTTTTATCAACTATTTTTGGTTTAAATGCAACTATTTGACCAGTAATTAGCACGCCTGTGTCTTTTTAGAGTCTCGGTCTTGAAGCAACATATGAAATGTCAAGGAGGTAAAGGCAAAGGTTAAAGATGCTTCGCGTCTTTCAGTTAAAATGGTGACAAAATAAGATGTGTATCTTTTTGCAGAGAAGGCTGCTATTTCTTTCAGAGCAGCTGTAGGATTTTTTTTCCTTTTTTCATCACAACTCTGCATGCATTAGTCTCCTACAGGGCAAATTGCTTTATTTAACATGCCACAGAAAGCTACCACTGTTGCATCAGGGAGATGGAATGCTTCTCTTAAACTGTAATGCCAATAATTGCCTTTGGACTTCCACACAAAGAAAGTTTTGGTCTTCAAACTGTCTGGAATGGTTTGTCTGTAATTGCTGTAATGTACAATCACTCCTAGAATGAAAAGGAAAATGACATATAGTTAGAAAGCTCAATAAGAGCAGTGCAAACAAGCAATGCTATTATCTAAGATGGTGAATGAGCCCCATGTTCTGAGGCTGAGCCTCAGAAATTGTTTTATTGCACATGGTGAGCACACACACTGTTAATATAAAAGTATAATGAAAGCAGTTGGAGTAACCACAAGAACACACTTTAAAGCATCCATGTTTGGTTAAAACATATTTGTCTGAATTCATACCAGGCAACCAGGCTGACAGATTATTTATGTCTGGATTCTTCCCCTCCACACTGATTCACAGCAGAATAGCTATATCCCATTTGCACATGGAAAAGTTCATTGCCTTTGACCTTCAGGGCAATTAAAAGGCAAAATAATCATAGAATACTTCCAGTTAGAAGGGATTTTCAAAGGTCATCTAGTCTACCTCCCCTGCAATGAACAGGGACACCTTCAACTAGATCAGGTTGCTTAGAGCTCCGTCCAGCCTGGCCTTGAATGTCTCCAAGAATGGGGCATCCACCACCACTTCGAGCAACGTGTGCCAGTGTTTCACCACCCTTATTGCAAAGATTTCTTCCTCCTGTCTAGCCTGTATCTCCCCTCTTTACCCTTTGTCCTTTCACAACAGGTCCTGCTAAAAAGTCTGTCCCCATCTTTCTTATACTCCCCTTTTACATACTGAAAGGCCCCAATAAGGTTTCCCTGGAGCCTTCTCTTCTCCAGGCTGAACAACCCCAGCTCTCTCAGCCTGTCTTCATAGCAGAGCTGTTCCATCCCTCTGGTCATTTTTGTGGCCTCCTCTGGACCTTCTCCAATAGGTCCATGTCTTTCCTGTACTGAGGGCTCCAGAGCTGGGTGCAGCACTGCAGGTGGGGTCTCACCAGAGTGGAGTAGAGGGGCAGAATCACCTCCCTTGACCTGCTGGCCACGCTGCTTTTGGTGCAGCCCAAGTTACAATGGGCCTTCTGGGCTGCAAGCATACATTGCCAGCTCATGTGCCAAGTCCTTTTCCACAGGGCTGCTCTCAATCCCTTCATCTCACAGCCTGTACTGATATCAGGGGTTACCCTGACCCAAGTGCAGGACCTTTCACTTGGACTTGTGAAACCTCATGAGGTTCACATGGGCGCACTTCTCAAGTTTGTCTAGGTCCCTCTAGATGGCATCCCATCCCTCAGGTGTGTTAACTGCATCACTCAGTTTGATACCATCCACAAGTTTGCTGGGGGAACACTCGATCCCACTGTCTGCGTCATTGATTAAGATATTAAACCATATTGGTCCATCCAAACATTGAATCATTGACCACTGCCCTCTGGATATGACCATCCAGCCAGTTCCTCATCCACTAAACAATCTACCCATCAAATCCATACCTCTGCAATTTAGAGAGAAGGATGTTGCGAGAGATCATGTCAAAGGCTTTACAGAAGTCCAGATAGATGACATCTGTAGCCCTTCCTCTGTCCACTGATGTAGTTACTCCATCACAGAAGGCCACTCGGTTGGTCAGGCAGGACTTACCATTGGCGACGCCATGCTGGCTGTCTTGAATCACCTCCCTGTCCTCCATGTGTCTTATCACAGCTTCTAGGAGGATTTGTCCCATGATTTTCCCAGGCACAGAGGTGAGGCTGACAATACGTATTTTCTATGCCTCACAACTGCTAAAACTCTAGATGTATTTTCAGGGACTTTGACCAAATCTCTTAACGTTCATTAGATTGCTTCATGAGTTTGACCTTCTTCACAGTACAGCCAGTCATGGCCCTGACACTGACATGCAATCCTGAAAACCTACACATTTTCATCTGTGTGCATAGTCAGAATAAGAAAAACAAACAATTAAATTGCTGGTATGGGTGAAAGACAACAGTGACCTAAAATGCTCGCTATTGTTTAACAGGATTTAATATAATTTCCTCCAAGCAGTGGAAGGTTGACGTACTAGTCAGCTACAGCATAGATACCTCTTAGTGGGCTCAGAATACCAGAGATAAAAGCTGGGGAGGATGGAGACTTCTCTCCTGATATTGTGTAGCTGCAAGAAAAAATGGGAACTCCAAAAGGAGGAAGGAACAATTCATCCTTTTTTACTGAAAGAGGCATGAAGAGAGTCGTTAAAGCTCTCTGCAAAATAATATTTTAGGCAGGGAAAAAAATTATTTAATATATGTTTGCATACAACTTATACTATTCCCTTGGCTTTTACTCACACACGAAATAATTATATTCTTGTCAATCTATTCATTGCCAAGAAAAAAATAACTGTGCTGTCATAAATGACAAGCTATCTTCAAATACAGAATAACTGAGCGAAGCATATGAATTCCAAGACAGACAATGATCATGTCTTTTCATGAAAAAAAGTTTTCTTAGTATTTAAACTAAAGAGAGAGGTTAAAAAAAAAAAAAAGTAAAGAGGTGTGTCAACATATTTCTGACAGTGCCAGGACATTTAAGAGTTTTTCTTCCATGCAACCTCTCAACCTTGTCTTTTTAAAATTAAATTTTCATTTTTAAAATGGCTAACATTGCCTCAGTGGGTGTGTAACTTGGACTGGCTAATGAATAGTTCTCCTGCTAACTGAAGTTTCATTTTTTGGTTTTGCTAAATCAAAGCATTGAAGGCAAAATATAGTCCTTAGGAATATCTAGATATAAATCCTTTTACACTGCACTTGCATCTAGGAAGCAATATCTTTTACTGGTCCTTCTGTGGGTGTGTCATAGGGATTTGTGTCATAAAAAGATTCTCCAAATGGCAATATACAATAGAGCTGCACCTTCATCCGGATTATTTAAGAAATGGCAACACTCTGTGCAAAAGAAATTCAGTCCTCTTTTTGAAAAGTCACTGCTGCAGTACTTTACATAGGAAAGTTACAACTTAAAGTACATTTCTGGAAATGGTATAGTTAGTATCTATGTGCATTCTTTAAATAATGGCATACCTAGATTAGAAACGGCAAATAATTTTTCTCTGTTTGCTTCTTTATTTGCTTGGATTAAGCTTGCCACAGCTGTCCTGCAAAATGAAATGGAAGGGCAGGTAATAAACCTTTTGATAGTTCAGCTCTCCCTGCTTCCCACTCAGCAGCTCCCTTCCCCAGGCCCTGCCATCGCCTGGTCCGTTCCCCAGCCACAGCTCAGCACCCTCATCCCCACAGCCTGATCAGCCCCTCCACCTCTGCCAGTGTTTACTAATGAGAAGTTGGAGTGTTTTCACGACTGATAAGGCACGTTGTAGCTTTTGTAAATCATACTATAAGGAGCTCTGTTTGCAGTTTTGTCATTCTAAGAGTCCACAAGGTACAGGGTCAGACCACAAATGGTGGCTTTGAAATGTGTTTTCTGATTCAGCATCTGAAAATAACAGGGTCTGTGTGATTGCTGGTAGAGGGACCATCCAAATGCAGTGTGTTTGAGGTTTTGTTGTAGAAATGGCAGCACTGAAATCCCAAAACATTGTGCTCCTACATTATTTGAATGATGAAAGATACACACAGAAGTAGATGTTACGCTGCAGGAGGAAAGGTCTAGGGTGTTGTGAAAATAATTTATGTTTTGCCAGCAAAAATTCACACAAGAAGGACACATTTTAATTTAAAATTTCTCTTGGCATATAAAAAAAAATTAAAATCTGCAATTGTAAGCATAAAATTGAGTTTAGTTTTTTAGTTTCTCTTATGTTAAAAAAGAGTGACAAGTGTTAAAATAAAAAGTAGTTTTGGATAGAAAAAAAATATTCATACGTCTTCCAAAGTAGAAAGAGAAGAGTTTGATTGAAAAAAAATGAAGCAAATTTGATAGCATTTGATTTTGCCTGATCAAAGTGTACATTTTTCAGTGAAAAAGTGTTTCAGACAACAGCTAGATCTACTCAGAGGACTGTTACCATGTGTGCAGCTCTTACCAGCTCGCTTTGCTTATACAAAAAAATCCCTGCAATCTACATTTCCCTTTTCCTCTTCCCCTATGAAAGCAAAACTATTGCACATCCATATTAATCTCCTCATTTTTTCTTTCCAAAGTTCTGCTAAGCCTATCCTAGTCCTGCCACAAACTCCCTTTGTATCTGTGTCCTTCCTTCATTCCCTCAAACCCTGCACCCTAATTTTCTCCAAACCCTTCATCTCTCCTTCTAGCCACCCTGCTTCTCTGTTCAAACAAGACATTTAGGAGAGCAGAACAACAGAAAACAGCAAAGCAGTCCTTGAAAACTTAAAACACGCACATACATGTTGCTCCAAGCAGGCCAAGTTTTCGTTTGGTTTAAAACAGGATAATTCTGCTGACATGATAAAATTAACATTAATTTAGAAGTTTTCCTATCACAATTTCAAACTGGCTCACACTTGAGATATGGACTGCATGTGTGTATGTGAGAATAAAACCCAAAATCTGGAGCAATTAAGATGATGGGTTTTCTTTCTCTCTGACATGTAGGAAAGTTGAGCACTGCCGATGTGGAACACCATTGTTATCTCAAAAAGCCACCAATCACTTTACTGTAAAAAAAAAAAACAAACCACCTACCTCCCCCAAAATAATTGTATTTCCCAGGGAAGGACACAATATCAAACCAGAACAGAAAGTTCCAGACCTGATTTACAGCTTTAGTCCATCCTTAAAGCAAGTCTTGGTTCACCCTGACTTAATGTGTTGTGACTGCCACCTGCATGAAATCACCTGCTGGGTATTGTTATATTTGTTGTTTTTGCTAAATCTGTGCATCTCATTTTAACTACAATTACCTATGTAGCTGGTTTTGCTGTATCCAGTGGAGAGAAGAGAAGACTTGCTCTGGACTTGGCTGCCAGAATGAGCCACATTATAGACCTAAAAACATTTAACTAGAGGTGATCCGATGATGTGTGAAAAAATTTCTTCAACTCGTGTTTTCCACAAATACATGTCATGACTGCTGTTTTCCTCTTGATTTACTAAAAATACTTAAGTGCCTTTACTTCTTTTGTAGGATTATGCTATGAAACATTCAGCATTCGGGAAGATTGCACACAGACTTTAAAATTTTCTTCCCATCACACCCCCCCACCAAATTTACACAAATCAAAGCTGATGAAAGAGTAGCAGTGGTAGCTCCACTGTCTGGTTAGCCACTCTGATCTGCTAAAATCTAGATGTGGAGAAAAGGAATCTAAAAAACAAACAAATTAAAAAATCTCAAAGAGTGGTTCTCAGACAGCTCTTTTGTGTGGAGATCTTATACTTGACACCATGCCTTATGTGGAATGCACATCAAATCACCTGGAGACTCCACATCAATAGTAGTTATGTGCATGCATGTACCACAAAGAGAACAGACCCTTAAACCAGTCGGGTGCATGAGACAAAAAAAAAAGTCTAAAGAGTGTAAATCTAGAAGCATACATCAACTTCTTCTTTTGATTTACCTCTCTGCTCTGCCTCATGGCTTTTTTGTTGTTGCTTTTTAATGTTTTAATGGATGAATTTCAAAAAAAGGACTTTCTCAGCAAAGCCAGTATTTTATTTTATAAGGTTCTGTCTTTAATCTATCACATCTGTGTTATCTGATCCAAGGCTGCCCATAGGATAGAGGGCCAGATTCTTAGCTCCCATGTACTTGTCTCACAGACTTCAAGGGGGTTACACCAACAGCAACAAGTCGATGACTTGGTCTTGTTTGTTGTTGAACTCTTAAGTGTTACCACATTTTTCCTGTAACTGTTACTGATGCACATACCAAGTACCCCTCAGATAAAATGATTTCCTCTCTGCTGAGCTGACTTTTGCTCCAGGCTGGCGTTTACTAATTTCAGGGAGGTTTTGCTATCACCGTGAACAGGAGCAAAACAAGCCTCTTGAAGGAGTCAATGGACTTCAGTATTTAAAAAACAGAGTTTTGTACCTCAGAACTGAGTGCCAGGTTAAGGTCCATTTGCTCCTTTCAATCTAGGAATGACAGGGATGTTATAATAGCAATTGGAATAGAATAGAACAAACAAACAACAAGAAACTGCCTGTTTATATTGCAGGATCAAGCTGGTAAACTCTGGGTTTACCTTCCACAACCCACTTAAGAGTGTAAGGCACTGCCTTTCCCTTAATCCTAGATATACTTTCAGTGTTGTGAACAAGCCCAATGGACCTGTCTGCAAAACTGAGTGAAACCTCAGTGAAGCCAAGCACATGTTCACAGGCTCCATGCCTTTCCTCTTGCTCTTCCACCAGTTGCTGCTAGACCACTCCTGGGTTTCTGATCACCCTGCTGCTGGGTTGTCTTACTGTTAAAGCAGTCCATCCTACACAGGGATTTCTGACTACACCAAGGAGTTAAATTTAACAGGACTTTCCCTGTGATGTTGGAAACCACGGTCTGCTACTGCTGAGTATGGCCATCCTCTCCCTTCTGGGAGTCCCTACCTTCTCCTCCTGACCCTCCCTCCCCAGATTGCTTTCTGAGGTACAAAGAAATGTGGGCTATAAGCAAGGGCAACCAATTCCATACGTCATGCATCAAACATCAGCTTGGTTTCTATCTGACACAAGCTCTGACCCCAGGAGACATCAGCCCATGCACTGGCAGTACACCATGATGGCTTTGTGCCTGGCTGGGACCAAACACCCAGCAAGGGAGGCCATGCAGACAAAGCGAGGACGTGGTCCTCTGCTGCTGCAGGACATATGTCTCCAAACAACAATCTCAAATGCTGGGAGGCAAAAAGTAAAAGGAAAGCCTGCAGTAAAAGTATGTTTCCACAGAAGTGGGTAATATGTGTATTGTGTACTGTGTGGTTTTTAAACAGAATCTCTGCTCTTACAACCTATTTAATGATTATCCTCCACACAGCTGGCAGGTATACTAAGCACAGAAACTGCACAGACATCTTAAAAGAAGGAGGAAAAGTGATTAATAACTCAGTGCAGGGTGTGAAGTAGAGAGTAATAGGTTAGCTGTTGATACTAGCTCGAAGATCTACAAAGAAAACATCCTTCCATACATCTACAAGCTATGGTACATCCCCTGATTTTTTTTAGACACACTTGATGAACAGAAGTCCCTCCATGACATTCAGGTCTGTCAATGTGACTTCAGTGCTGGGCAAGGTTAAGGAACAGATCTTCTTGTGTGACATCACATGGCACATGCAGGACAACCAGGTGATCAGGCCCAGTCAGCATGAGTTTATGAAAGGCAGGTCCTGCTTGACCAACCTGATCTCCTTCTATGACAATATGACCCACTTAGTGCATGATGGAAAGGCTATGGATGTTGTGTACTTAGACTTCAGTTTACTTTGACGCTGTTTCCTACAGCATTCTCCTGAAGAAGGTGGTAGCTCATGGCCTGGATTCGTGTACTATGCAATGGATAAAGAACCAGCTGGACAGTCAGGCCCAAGGAGTTGTGGTGAATGGAGTTAAATCCAGTTGGCGGCCGGTCATGAGTGGTGTTCCCCAGGGCTCAGTGTTGGCACCAGTTCTGTTTAATGTCTTTATCAACTATCTGGATGAGGGGATTGAGTGCACCCTCAGTAGGTCTGCAGATGACACCAAATTGGGTGGGAGTGTTGATCTGCTGCAGGGTAGGAAGGCCACACAGAGGGATCTGGAGTGGATGGATCATTTGGCTGAGGCCAATTGTATAAGATTTAGCAAGGCCAAGTGCAGGGTCTGCATTTAGGCCACAACAACCCCAGGCAGCGCTACAGGCTCGGGGAAGAGTGGCTGGAAAGTGCCTGGCAGAGAGGGATCTGGGAGTGTTGATCGACAGCCAGCTGAATACGAGCCAGCGGTGTGGCCAGGTGGCCAAAAAGGCCAACAGCATCCTGGCTTGTATCAGGAATAGTGTGGCCAGTGATCAACCACCTGTAATCAGCACTGGTGAGGCCCCACCTCAGAGACTGTGTTCAGTTTTGGGCCCCTCGCTACAATAAAGACATTTTGATGCTAGAGCGAGTTCAGAGAAGAGCAACGAAGTTGGTGAAGGGTCTGGAGTACAAGTCATACAGAGAGTGACTGAGGGAACTGGAGTTCTTTAGTCTGAAGGAAAGGAGTCTTAGGGGAGGTCTTGTGACTCTCCACAACTACCTGAAAGCAGGTTGTAGCCCAGTGGGTGTCAGTCTCTTTTCTTACGTAACAAGCAATGGGACAAGAGGAAAAAGCCTCAAGTTGCTTCAAGGGAGGTTTAGATTAGATATTAGGAAATATTTATTCACTGAAAGGGTTTCCAGGCGTTGGAACAAGCTGCCCAGGGAAATGGTTGAGTCACCATCCCTGGAAGTGTTTAAAAGACACGTAGACGTGGCACTTAGGGACGTGGTTTAGTAGTGGACTTGACAGTATTAGCTTAATGGTTTTACTCAGTGATCTTAGCAGTCTTTTCCAAACTAAATGAGCCTATGATTCTGTGATTCTGTAATCAAATGTGGTCTACAATTGCTTCAGGGTGCTCCCCTTCAAGTCTGGTGTCAAGGGTAGAGGGAAGGCCCATCTGTGGAGATCTGACGTGTTCTCCTGAGGCAGCCCATGCCGCTCCACATCTCAAGCCCTGTGGAGGACTGTAGGCTGCTTCTGCTGTTAGTATCTCTGCCACTCCACTCTGCTTCAACATGTTCAAAAGTTTCTTCCTCTCTCTGTAAGTCATTTGTTTTCTGATCCCTGCAAACTGATAGAACTTCTAAGTAAAAGACTGAGCACTTCACATGTTCATATATCAATTCCTTTCAGACATTGTTTAATTTAAAGAATCACATAGAAACAGCATGCAAGACCTAGTCAGTACTTTACCTCAGTCTTCCAAAGCATGACACAAAAATAAATAAAACTAGATCAAAGGAAAACAAGGAAATCATCTGTATCAAGCAAAATTACTAACCATATTTTTAATTCAGGAAAAAAATAGATTTTTTTGCATCTTTACAACTGAGGGTAAAAAGGGGTTAAAAAGGGTAAAAATAAGGAAATTAGTAGAAAATATGATCTTTCAAAAGCAGTGACTGTTTATTCTACTCAGTTTGGTTTTCTACATGTCTTACCAGTTCTTCATACACTTTAGCAGAAAATGAATTTTGTCAAGCCACTAAAGATTAGATTATTGCATATTCTTAGAAAGGGAAAGCATAAGAATACTTTAAATCCCCAAGGCCTATTTATATACTCCACTCAAAGTGTTGCTGTGGATTTCAATGAGACCTACTCCCATGAAATTATCAGAAAGCTGAAAAAGTCCTTTACAGGCACCCAGGGACCAATCTGAAACCTGAGAGACGGAAGGGAATTGCAGGTCTCCAGGACAGCTTTTGCCTAGAAGCTCCAGTGTGTTGTAAAAGTGGGCTGGATGATGAGGATTTAGGAACTGGCTGCTTTAATGACTTCTCTGTCTAGTGGATACCACCTCAGAGGGAGCCAGTACTCACAGGGTTCAGCAGGCTTGGGAAGACAAATGGATGGAGTCCAGAACAAGAAATGGGGTGAAGCAGAGCCAGGTTGGGAAAGAGATTGCAGTAGGACTAGGTCAGCAAGGTGGGATGCTGCAGGACCAGGTGAGGGGTAGAGATGGGGCAGAGTTGAGTCAGGAGGGAGATGCAGCAGCATCAGTGCAGGAAGAGAATTGCCATGGGATCGAGCTGGGAAGGTGGATGCAGCAGTACTGGGAGAGGGAAAGCTGTGATGCTGGGTAGGGAAGGGTGATGCAGTGAGCCCAGGCTGGGAAGTGACTTCTGGAGGGCCATGCAGGTACCACCTCAGCAGGTGGGCCACTCTGGGTGGGCAGAGCTGGAGGAGGATGCTGCAGGGGATACCTGGCCACAGGTGAATTTCACAACCAGCTAGATGACAGCTCAGCTGCAGGGAACACCCAGCTGGGGCTGGGCTGGAGGTGGTCACCATCACCCAGCTTGGGGCTTTCAAGACAAAAACGCTTTTGAACTCCTCCAAGTAAGTTTACACAGAAGTCTCACAGTGCCTGTTTAAATAAATGTGTCTGAACAGGAAAATCAAACAGACAGGGAGCGACTTCAGTTTCTTCGCTTATACGATGTTTGAAATGATAAGCAAGGATATATTTTCACATAATTGGGCTGTGTCAAGGTACTGGCCGCTTGATCAGATAGGGGCTCTCTATGTAGTCTCACATCAGAGGGCTAGTAAACTACAAATTAAGGCAGGCTTCAGATTTTGTCTGCGAAGTAGCCAAATAAACTGAATTTTATCCTTAAAGGTCATAAGTGGGAGCAGAGAGGAATACACAAAAAGGGCACAATAATGTACCAGGAAAACTGAACTGGAAAGAGTAAGGGAACAAAAGTGTTGCAAAGGGCTCAATCGCTCTTGAAAAATCCATAAATATTGGAAAGATGCCAATTTATAGCTTTGGATCTGACGGGGGCTTTAAGAGCCCACACTTTCATCATTCCAAAAAAGGTCTGCAGGAAAGGCAGAGCTGGGGGAGCAGGGGAAATGTAATGCACTGTGGCTCCATTGAAGGCTTTTGGTTTGCTTTTGTTTTGTTTGTTGGCAGTTTTTCATTTTATTTGGTATTTGCATACTTGCAACAACACTTTGTGGATAACTGGACACACTGTGACACGTCGCACAGGCTGGTGGGATGAGGGCCAGAGAGATCTGACCAATCCTCTCCATCCCTCCATCCCACCCCATTTGCTCTGCCATTTTGCACCTGGGGACAGGCAACCTGCCCTTCATCCTGCTCCCCAGCTGCCCCCCCCAAAGTGGGAGGAAGCTCCCCTGCCCATCCACCGGCACCAGGGGAGAAGCACCAAAGACCTAGGGGCTGCAAACCCCCTTTCCCCTATGGCTGCTGCCTAAATTTCCTGCAAACCCAAGTCTGGTCCCCTCAGCCTTGTGCTCCAGACAGATTCCCAGGCTCCAGACAAAAAAGCCGGGGGGCTCCAGGGGACCCGGCTGGCTCCCAGCCAGCCCTGCTGAAAGGGGACCACAACAAGCCAGATTTACTTCTAAGAACAAAGTTTCCGATTACTTTCCAAAATTCTCATCGTACTCCTTTCTGGTTTTTTTCCTTTTCCTTCCCTCCCTTATTTTTCAAAATCTCAGCTGGAACAGAGGTGTTCCCTGTCACTGCCAGTGAACTTAGTGCTCCCACGCTTGTCAGCTCTGTGTATGATCCTGTGGCTTTTCTTTTTTTGTCCCTGGTTTTAGACATTGTCAGTATTCAGCTACTTGTGTAAGCAAATGAGGAGGACCTGAATTTGTCTGCGAGGCTGCTGTGTATGTTTTTTCCTGTAAACAGCTAATGCTGAATAAAGCAAATGGTGATCTGTGCCTACCTCCCCAGTCCCCCTTATCCCAGACCCAGTGACCACAGTGTCGGAGTCAGGATGCGAAGTGTAGGAGAGTGTGTGTGTGCGTGAATGTCACCTGCTGCCAGGGCTCACAGCTCCAGTAGTAACTAATGAACGGTGGACTCTTATGGGAGATTTCTGTGTAAAAAAGATGAAATGACTTGCAGAAGGCCACCAGCAAACCTACAAGAGAGAATTCTGTGTCCCGAATGTGCTCCTGCTCTCTCTGCCTGTTGTCAGAGCCTCCTCTTTGTGTCTCTTTGTTATTAATGTGGCACCATTAGCTCATTATCTCTCTCAAGTTATTACAGAAAAAAAGAAAGAGGTATGAGCACTTCGTTGGTATTCTTTAAATTGTCTTAGAAGTAAAAATCAAATCGACCTAAATCCAGCCCAAGTGCAATAGGACTTAACAGCAGGGGACAGACTGACTTCGGTGCCATACCCAATCAGTTGAGTTCACACCTGGTGGCAGGATGGCACCCTGCCCCACTGCTGGTGGGAGAGGAGGTGGGGAGCAGCCTGCACACCCGAACTGAGCAACCTGCAGCCACTCAGTCTGGGCTTACCCCTGCAAGGGATGCTCGGTTGTGTGGAGGATGTCGTACCTTCAAGCCGTGGATTGCAGGGAGAAGTCTGATGCTGTTTGAAGAGGTGAAAGAAGTTCTGCTTTGAGTTACAGAAAAAAAACGAACAAACAACAGCTGTTGAAAAGCAAAGTGACCCAACACCAATAAAAAACCCACACTTGCTACACAACTAATGTCAAAACCATGTATGCAGGGAATAACATGAAAGCAGCTCAAGGCAGACCAATGTCTAGAAATGTTATCTCTTCTGTTCCAAAGCTAATCAGCCCAGCAGTGGGCAAGCCAGGAACATTTTAGATTATGTCGATGCTTGTGGTTGATGGAAAGTCTGATGGGAACATAAGCTTTCTAAAAGGAAAATTCAGTTCCCCTACAAAATACTTGGGATTTTTTTTTCTCTCCTCCTCTGGCAATAAAATAGTTTGGTTACATTGATTTATTAGAATGATGTAACTCCCAGTATCATATCTAGCCATCAGCTGCCACTCAGCAAAAGGATGTGGTGAGATCACATCGCCAAAATAATAAGGCAGTGGAGTTCCTAAGCAGGAGGTTACATATCAACAGGACAGTCTCAAATATTTGCGGATGGCTTTGATAGTTGCAAGAGTGTGATGTTGTTTTGTTTTTCAATAGACAGAGTCTGGAAGATACCTGATGCCAGTTACTCTGCTGTTGAACTGCAGTTTCCTTTGAACAGGAAAGTTAAAATCCTTCTATGTGTGTATGCATGAATATACGTTTTTCTGAGTGGCAGGTTTTTGCTTAAGGCAATCACTTTCAAACTGTCTTAACTGAGGAAGAAAAGAAGTATTTGCCCCAGTCCTGTTCCACATGAGTTCAGAGGGATGGTTTTGGGCCCCAGATTTTATAGATGCAAATCAAAGATGGGAGGAAGGGTAGAAATCCTGCCTTGGGAAGCTGTGTGACACCAGCAGGAAGGTCCAAAAAAGGGTGTTGGAAAGAGGAGGCTTGCCAAGTTCAACCCCAGTGCCCATAGGTTGTGCTGCTGTCCACCAGCAGGGCCGTGGCTCCTAGCCCTCCTCCAGCTGTGCATCTGGTGACAGCAGCTGGAGGGGAAACCCTTCTACACAGACACAGCATTGCCATACATAGGGGTTTGCCCTCCCTTGATTTTTCCTTTGATTTTTTTTTTTTCCTCAAGAACTGACTCCCATGTAGCTGAAAGGTATTTCCTTCTGAAAAGCATTGGTGGTGTTCTTTCCTTTTTCCTTCTCTCTCCTCTCCTCTCCTCTCCTCTCCTCTCCTCTCCTCTCCTCTCCTCTCCTCTCCTCTCCTCTCCTCTCCTCTCCTCTCCTCTCCTCTCCTCTCCTCTCCTCTCCTCTCCTCTCCTCTCCTCTCCTTTATTTTCTTTTCCCTAGTGGCATACACCTCTCTATTGGGAACAGATTTAGATCAAGACTCCTGCAGTTTGCAGAGTTTTTTTCAAAATGTGGTGACATGTGTTTCTTCTGCTCTATATATTTTCTTACCATCCTTTCCATCACATATTTTCCAGCAATTTAGAGAGATGTAAGGAATAGCTTTTACACAATAGGCAAAAAAGCATGGGGATTATTCCAATGGTCTTGCAAGTTTAAAGTATTTCATCTTCTTCAAAAAGGGAGGGGGAGAAAAAAGTGTCCTTGTGAGCAAATGATTAGAAGGAGACCGGGAATACAATAATTACCCCAAATGGAAACCCAGACCACAGTCAAACAATACAGCTTTTGTAAACCAGCAGCGCCTGTAAAAAATCTAGGAAATCTCATAACTAGAGCTGGTGAAATCCTTTTCTTATGCAACGATATGTAAAAGGCTCCTGAGAAACGAGGAGTAAACATGGAAATGCTGTAAAATAACATGATCATGAACTTGCTCTGAGCACTGGAGATCGCCTTGGCAGTACCAGCATGGATTCCTTCAACCACAAAGTATTTTCTCATGTTAAGGAATTTGGGACAAATTACATTTCGTTACATCTCGCCAATAAACAAGAACGTGAAGAGAAATAAAGCGGGACTCGCCATAATCTACCTTGATCGTTGCGGAATTCAAATGGACCAAAGGAATTGGGAGTGAGACAGAGCACGGCTTTGAATGAATGTCCTTTATGTGAGAGTGGAGAGAAGATCATTTATATCCTTCATATTTTATAGTTTTGCCTCTAGGAAAGAAAAGACCAGCGGAGTCCCGACTATCATTTACTCATAATGATCGCATTCAATCTAGTGATTCACAGTGAATCATATAATAAGGTTTCCATTTTGCAAATGGGGAGAAGAAGGAGGGGTGGTTAAACTTTGTTTAGTTCGTATTCATGCCCCCGGCCTCCTGTTTCCCTTGAACTGTCCAGTTCAAATGACTAACCCATGGGGCGACGCATTTTTCGTTGTGGGGTTTTTTTGTTTGTTTGTTTATTTGCCTCACCTCTTCTATTACCCCGCCAGCAATAAAAATCCCTGGAAGGAAAGCTTACAGGTTAATTGTACAGTTACTCATTTTCCTACGGCAGCGCTTTATCCAAACGTAGGTTTGCTTTCGCGGTGTCCCGGGGCCGGGCCGGGCCGGGCCGGGCCGCTCCGGTGGTGGCTCTGCTGCCCCAGCATGGCGGGCGGAGACCCTCGGCCTGTCCGGGCCCCGCCGTCCGGCCCGGTGCGGCCCCTCTGCCCGGGGCACGGCCCGTCTGCGGGCGGGGGAGCAGGAGAAGCAGCCCTGAACGTCGGCTTGCAGCGGCAACGGGAAAGAGAGAAAAGTTGCATTTCTGCATTTTGGCCTAAACCCACACTCACTGGCCCCGGGCACGGGGGGACAGCGCGCTCTGCGCACCTCTTCTGCGGCTTTGGGTCAGGAAGAGGGGATTTCGGCACCTGAGACTCTGCTTCCCTTCCAGATGTTGTTGCAGACACACGGGTAGGCACATAAACAACCTCGCCGGCTCGCTGTTAAAGCGGCCGGCAGTCGGATGCTCTCTTTGCTCTCGGGACTTTTGCCATCTGCAAGCGTTTCAGGTAAAAGACGAGGCGAGGACAGGGTGAAGCTTTCGTGGTTTGGAGGAGGCGGCTGGCTCGGCAGGCATGTCTGCGCCGAGGCTGGAAGCCGCATATCGGCCCCATCAACTACTTCTTCTGCAGAGCCGCCTGAGAAATAGTAGTAAACACCCCAAAACGCGAACGAAAGAAAGGTGCCAAGAGGGGTACAGGCTCGGAAAGCACAGGCATCCCGGAGCGAGCAGGCGAGGAGAAGCTGGCCGGTGCTAGCGGGCACGGGCAGAGGTGATGGCACACAGATACCGGCCACAAATGCGCCTGAAGGAGCGGTTCTCTCCTCCAGGAGAACCGGTGCTCTCCTCTAGGAGAACCGGCACCTTTGCAAGAGGTTTTAAAAACCATATAAAATCAAATAGTCGTGTTGTCACTGAAAGGAAACCACTGCCATAGCCATGGGGTTTTCACCAAGACAGCCAAGTTCCCTTTTGGGCAGAGCAGAGTCTCGAAGTCTGCTTGACATCTTGAAGCTTAAATAACCGTAAGGCATTGTTACTCCCTGGCAGCAAAGTGCCTCGTTACGCCTGATTGAGCTAATTGCTTTGAAATAGGATATATTATCTATAATTATAGAGATCTTGGAGGAGACGGCCAGCCTTTTCTTTCATCTTTTCCAAGTGCATCAAAATGTCGCGATCAAATTAATTTGGGCCACTTGAAATAGTGCCTTCCTTTCAGCCCGGCTCCTCCGACCCTCAAAGAGCCGGGGACGCCTCGGCGGCTGGAGTTGGGCCATCCAAATCACAGCTCTTGGTAACCTCCCGAGGACCAGTCCAGGTGCCTGAAGCCTTAGAAGTCGTCTAGTTCATGTTTGATCTGGGCAGAACGGGAAAGGGGAAAATAAAGGGGGCGGAGGGGGGGCAGAAAAAAAGGACGGAGATCTTTTCTTATTATTCAACGCTTAGTGGAGGAGCAGCGACGGGAGCAGGGAGGGTTGAGACTTCAAGGGCTTTGAGGGCTTGTAAAGCCCGCGGGACATTTTTATCACTTGCGATAGATTTCTTTGCCCCCAAGGGCTGAGCCGCTCGAAGCTGGAGCAAGGCTGTCTGAAAGGAGCGCAGACAGGGCGGAGAGAGCGCGGAAGGGGCGCGCAGATGAAGCCCGGAGCGTCAGAGCTTCCGCGGAGTCACCAGTCCCCAAAGCCTCCTGGTATCCTGTGGGGCTGTCTGGTCTCCTAAGAGCTGCTGTCTCGGGGGAAATAAAATAGAAACACGGGAAACAACAACACCCTTCTCCTTTCTGACTTCTGCCTTTAAGTCAAAGATAACGTTTACAAAAGGCAGACAATGCCCTGAATTGGCTTAGAACTGCCTCCTGTCGTCCCTCCCCATCCCCCATGCACTCCTCCCAGCTCTTGTTGTTGTATTCCCACCGAAATAAAATGCTATGGGTAATGGCTTTGCCTAGCACATTCATTATATTGAAACGGGACTGTTTAGGATGCTAATTGCCCAATATTGTTATCTAGCACAAGTGCCTTCAGGGAAGCGCCACGATTCCAAATAAAAACACTGGACTGGAACAAACATCAATAAAGTCACCTATTCCTTCCTCCTCCCCCCCGCCCTTTCACTTCGGTTTTTCTTACAGCACAGGGAGGAAAATGAGAGACACCTAAAAGAAAGTCAGAGTATCAACACAGTGGAACCAATACAAAAAAAAAAAAAAAAAAAAATCCAAAAGTCCAGTGATGTTTTCGTCACCCAGAACGCGGCGAACAAGGCGAGAAGAGTTGGAATAGCAAATTTTCCCGCTAAACAAATAAAGACATCTTGGGGAAGATTTCGTTTTGTAAATTCGATTTCTCCATTCCTAACTTAGAATTTGTGGGTTTAATTAAGAAAGAAAGGAAAAAAGAAAGAAGGACGCAAGAAACGAAAGAAACTTTACTGGCTTCCCGTTTTCAGCCCAGCATGTGAATTTGAATCAAGTCCTTGCTATGGTACAGTGATTAAAATACCACCGAGTATGACAGAAATGTAAACACAAAGCATTCATTGCTGGGAGATAAATAAAGAGCTAATTATCTCATTCTGTCAACTCTCAATGAGAGCGGGATCTCGCTCTCAGTATGGGATGTACACTCATCTCCTCAAACCTCAAAAACATCGCAATGCTAAAATCATTCTGCAAAAGAAATGTGAGGGAAAAAGCCCCCAGCAGCTCTATTTTTGTTTAGCATATTTCTATCAAAACAATGAGATCGAAAGCAGCCTAGGGGCTGTCCGAACGTCTAATAAACACATCACGCTTTCCTTTGCCAGATTACTTTTCGGATCAGGAAAAAAAAAAAAAAAAAAAAGATCCTACCTGTAGGATCGGGTGGAGGGGACACCGTGAAATACAGTGCATCGATATTTGTGAGTGTTTTCTTGATCGGGGGTGGGGTGGGGTGCATCTTCGCGTCAAGCACCGGGCTTTGGGAAAATGTCGTGTGATTGGTAGAGCAAACTAATTTTGTCAGGCTGAATGTGCCGATGTCCCAGGGCTAAGGCGCCTTGCTCCCTTGATGCGGGTTAACGTCCTCAATAGTCCCCCTCCAGCTGAAGCCTTTGATCAGACCGCTGCTGGCGCCTAAAAACAACATCACTTGTCTGCCTATTAGAGGCACTGACTAATCGTGACAGATTGTTTATTCTCGCAATTAGCAATGCAGCCGCTTCTCCGAGCACCCCCTTCCACACCCCCGCCCCGGCGGGGCCCGGCCCGGCCCCCTGGCCCGACGGGGCGCGGCTGCGGGCAGCGCGGGCAGCAGGGGCAGCCGGGCTGGGCGAGGCGGTGGGACCGCTGCTCTCTGCCTCAGAGTAGCGCTCACCAGGGCGGCACGAATCGGGAGGGGAACTGAATGTATGTACTCGAGCTATAGTTCTGCGAGTAGGTCTGTGCGATGTGTGTTCCTCCTAATATATAGGAGAGCACGGGGGTAGGCTGCAAGTCGCCTACAAATCATCTTCACCTACAGGGACTCTATATGAGCACAGCACAGCGTGTGTGAGGCAGGTACGTGCAGGACAGTACCCACAGCAAGCACACCGCCAGAGTGTATGCCCACGCGCGTGGACAATACGTGTGTGTGTAGCTGCGTGCAGGACAATTCATTTAAATCAGGTCCCGTCGCTTATCAGTTAATAAAATGTCTATTATATCAGTTCATTTCATAATCTATATGCTCCTAATCTCTCACCTTTATTGGGTCCAGTTAAAAGGGAATTCGCTGTCCCTCCCCGTTTAGATAATTACCCTTAAATTACTGCAAGAGGCTCTTGTGTTTCGAGGAGATTAGAGCCCTGCAGCTATCAATAAACTTTTCTCAGCGAGCGGCCAATCACGTTTTTAGAGAGAGGCTCCGTTTTACTGCACATCCGTCCTGCGCGCAGGGATAAGGGTCGTAAAACAAATTTACAAAACAAAATAGCCGGGACTTTAATGGGTCTGAAGCTTAGATGTTCCTTTTTATGTGAATGAACATTTCATTATCTGGAGACACGCACACATCTATCCCATGAAACGTAGCACAATTCGAGTTCATGTATGTATGTATGTATATACGTGCAGACATCCGGAGATACGTTGAAGACGCTACAGGGTCGGCCTTCATTTAAAAAATAAAACAAACACACAACCCCCCCAAAACTAATTTTTTTCAAGGAGCAGCCAGGCTGCGGGACAGGCAGGGGCTCCCTCTGCGAGGTCACACTCAGGACAGCACGACATTTGTTGGTTTTCCAGAAGAACACGGCTCGCGCCCGCTCCCTCGCGCTTCGCCACAAAAACTGGCGTTTTATCCTACATTAATACAGTTTTTCCCCGATCTTTGAGCCTCCGCCCGCCAGACCCGTCCCCACCCCCGCCATGTGTCCCTCCTGCGTCGCACGCTGGGCCGCGGAGCGGGGCTAGGGGGCGCGGAGCGGGACTGGAGGGCCGCGGAGCGGGACCGGAGGGCGCCGGGTGCCTCGACGGCGGGTCCGGCTCCAGCTCCAGCCCCCCCGCCTGCTCGCGGGGCCGCCGCAGCCAATCGGGTGTCGCCGCCCCGCCCTCCTCGCGCTGGTTGGGCGGTGCCTTCCCCCGCGCCGCTTTATCAGGCGGTGCCGCGCGCCGCGGGACGGAGCGCGTGCCGACGGTTGGTCGCGCCCCTTCCCCCCTCCCCCCGACACCCCACCCTCTCCCCAGCGCCACCCCCGGCCCCATGAGCCGCGGCGTCCGCTCTCGCCCGGCGCTGCGGTGGCGACGACGGGCCGACTCTGCATGGCCCCGGCTGTGGATATGACCGCCGCGCCCACCGGGGTTCGCAGCGACGAGCTGCCCGCATCCGCCTTCAGCAAGCCCGGCGGCGGCGGCCTTGCCGTCGCGGCGGCGATGGGCGGGGAGGAGGAGAGCGACAAGCCCAAGGTCTCCCCATCCCTTCTGCCGTTCAGCGTGGAGGCGCTCATGGCCGATCACAGGAAGCCGGGGAGCAGGGAGAGCTCCGAGGGCGCCGGGCCCCCGCCGGGCGCCGGGGTGGCCGCCCGCACCAGCCTCAGCCCCCGCCTGGGCACCCTGACGGCGGAGGCGCCGGCATCCCCGTTGCCCCTCGGCGGCCACTTCTCCGTCGGGGGGCTGGTCAAGCTGCCCGAAGACGTCCTCGTCAAGTCGGAAAGCCCCGAGAAGCAGGAGCGGAGCCCCTGGATGCAAAGTCCGCGGTTCTCGCCACCTCCCCCGAGTAAGTAGGGGCCGGGAGCGGGCGGACTCGGAGTCTCCCCGGGGCCGTCTGCGCCCTTCCCGCGGGGCCGGGCAGTGCGGGGGCAACGCTGCGAGGGTGGCCGGGGATTTTCTCTCGATTTCACTCAGGCCGGCCCCTCCTGGCTTGTTTTTCCCTTGCGGTTTGCGCTCTTTGCCAGACTACTTCGGCCACTTCAAAATATTGAACCGGTTCAAGTGCGTGCGAAGCCGGGGCAGAGTCGGAGGGTGGCCGCGAAGGAAGAGCAGTCGCGCCAGGGCGAGATCTTGTGCCAAACGTTAACCCAAGCGGGGGCAGGGAAAGAAAAAGCAGTTCGGCCTTCCTGTTAGCTTAACCTGGGGCTCGATCGGGCCACGCAACCCTGATTCAGCCTCAGCAGTGTTTTTTTTCCGAAAGTGGCTTAATTTCATAAGGACCCGCACAGACCGGGCTCCCAGGCGAGGTGCCTTCGGGCTTTACCTCACCGGCTGCTATCTCAAGTGTTGCATCTCCAAACTCCGAAGAGCTGCAAATACTGATATTTTCCTGCCTAACTACGGATAAATTTAAATAATGAAAATAGCAGAGGAAGGACTGAGATCAGAAAAGCCCGTTAATCCTCTCCTGCGGTTGTGCTGAGCCTGGGCCGCCTGCCTTCGGCTGAATCCCGCTCTCTCCGCGCCCGGGCTCCCGCGGAAAGGGGCGAGTTTGGGGTGCTCTTAGCAGAGCTGCGAACAGAGCTACTTTCTCTCACCCTTGGAAAAAGTCAGGTTTTCCGAAGTGATTTGTAGGGTATCGCAGTAGTTTGAATTATTTAAATTGCAAAGTAAAAGTTGTTCTTACTAAGTAAACCCGAGGCAGACCGAGATTGTGGACCCTTAGAAACGTTAAATAAGAGGAGAGCGGTGAAGAGAGGTAGATAGAGGTTGAGTGTGAATTCAGACCTCGTAACTAATTACATGCTTGATCCGGTTCCCGGGGGCCTAATGGAGAGGGTGTGAGTCTAAGAAGCCAGCCCATTTTGTTTATTTTTTTTTTTTTTCCCCATAATCCAATAAAAAAAGGACAGGATGTATATTTATTTTGGAGGATCACCTGCTTCACTTAGGTCTCCTCTGTATGAGCCGGGAGCTGTGAAGGCAGTCGGTGGAGGTGGTGTGAGTGTCTGGCTCCTGTCCTATGCCGAGTTTTTCCATGGAATCAAAGAGGTTATTACCTTGAAGCACTGCGAGTAACTTTGGTCCCAGGAGCCTTGGAAAGCCTAATTCCTTAGTAAAGCACCCATTTACTTTACTGGAATGGGAGACCTCGATTTTAAGCATGCCCGGACAGCCTTGGAGTTTTTGGGCCATCTCACTTTGCACGGGACCTTATTTTCCCCCTTTTTTTCCACACCAACTGCTGTAGGATGTGGGCTTTGCAGGGTGTGAGGGTTCAGGCGCTGCTAACTGAGGTGTCTCTCTCCCCCTCTCCTCTGACTGCTCCTGGGTGCAGGGCGGCTGAGTCCGCCAGCCTGCACCCTGCGCAAGCACAAGACGAACAGGAAGCCCCGGACGCCCTTCACCACGGCACAGCTGCTGGCTCTGGAGAGGAAGTTTCGGCAGAAGCAGTACCTGTCCATCGCCGAGCGCGCAGAGTTCTCCAGCTCGCTCAGCCTCACTGAGACCCAGGTGAAGATCTGGTTCCAGAATCGCCGTGCCAAGGCCAAGCGGCTCCAGGAGGCCGAACTGGAGAAGCTGAAGATGGCAGCCAAGCCCATGCTCCCGCCCGCTGCTTTTGGCATCTCCTTCCCGCTGGGTGGCCCGGCTGTGGCCGGTGCCTCTCTATATGGTGCCTCCAGCCCTTTCCAGCGGGCAGGGCTGCCTGTGGCTCCTGTTGGACTGTACACAGCGCACGTGGGATACAGCATGTACCACCTCACATAGAGCTGAGCTCATCCCGCTGCCTGTCCGCTCCCGCTGGCCCTCCACACATTCCCTCCCTGCTCCTCGGCTCCTCACTGTGGACTTCTCCACGTACCCTGTGACAGAGTCTTCTCCGGTCTGGCTCTGCCTGGCCTTTGCTTCCCTCTGTGATGCTGGTTCCCTGGTCCAGCCCTGTTTCACTCTCCTTGACAGTTCTGGAAGCTGTTTTGCTCTCTGGCTGGCAGAAACCTGAGGCATTGCCCCAGCTCCTACCTGGCACAGGGTGATGGGTCAGCCCTGCCCCACTTCCCTGGAACCCACTGGCAGCCTGGGAAGAGCCTCTCACCATGGGGGAAGGAACTGTGGAAGAGAAATGGCAAAAAGGGAGCTGAATGATGGGACATTTCTCTTACTTTCTGCAAGGCGAGGTCAAGAGGCATAAGTGTAGAGTAGCCTCACCCATCCCTGTGTAACAGCACTGTCTGTTACCTGTGTTTGTTCTTCCACCAGCTCCTTTGAAAGGGGCTCTGTGTACTATGTAATATACTGTATATTTGAAATTTTATTATCATTTATATTATAGCTATATTTGTTAAATAAATTAATTTTAAGCTACTGTTCAATGCAGTTTATTTGCTTCTTGCCCTGACAGGGGTGAAAGAGAAAACTAAATTTACGTGTGTATCACGGAACAGGAGAGAGGGACTGGCTGTACCAGCTGCTTGTCCTCCTCTTCAGCAGACTTCAGCCTCAGACAGTGAGGCCTCGGCTGGGTTTGTAGCTTGCTGTTTTATTCTAGAGCTGCCCCATCATCACGGCTGTCTGAGGTTTCCTCCTTTTTCCCCCAGCTGCCCCTCGCTGGCAGATCCCATTGCATCCCCTGACCCAAGGGTGTTGGTGCCCACTGCTGCTCCTCCACAATGTTCTCAGGACCGGCATTTACCTGGCTGGGCTTTCCAGCCCCAGGCAGGAGAAATACTGCTCAGCTGCCAGTCTTTTGCCAGGAAGCTCTTGGTCTCAGCTCCCGATGGCTGCCGGAGGCTTCGGGGATGTGGTAACTTGGCCCCCACCTCAGGGCCAAGCCTAAAAAGAGACCAAGGGCTTGTCCTGCAGCTCCCTTCGGCAGCTTGCATTGCTCAGGGAAAGGGAGCATCGGGGGTTTTGGGGTGGAGGGGAAGGGAGTAGAGGGGGCTACCGCTGTCGGGGTGATGCGGGAGAAGAGGAAAAAGTCACTAAAAGTGGAGCAGAGGCAGCGCTGTCCCCGGAGCCGAGGGGTCGTGTGATGAGGACGTAGATGTTAGGGTACGGGGTGGTGACGATGGGGTGTGAAGGACAAGCGTGTTTGGGGACGGGTGTGGGGCCGCGGCAGGCAGCCGGCGGGACCCGCGGGACTAACGCTCGGGACCGCTCGGCGCCGTCTCCTGCCCAACCCCATGGCTCCGGGCGCCCCGCAGCCCTCAGCGGCCGGCTCCGCTGGAAATCCGTCCTGGTCACCACGGACCCGTGGAAACCGCCGGCGACGGCCGAACACCCCGCGGAGGAGGGCGGCGGGCCGCTCCGCCCCGCGCAACACTGCGCCCGCCGACCCCTCCAGCACCGACGCCGCCGCCTCGTCGCGTATCCCCGCCGGCTGTTCCCCCGAGCCCTCCTTAGTGTGCCGCTACACCCGATTTCGTTTTGTGGGTCGCTCGGGTAAGGAAGAGCGTTGGTTTTCCCTTTTTATTTTATTTTTTTCTTGCTTTATCTTTGCACTTCAGGAAAGGGCGCTGGGAAATTTGGGCTCTATATTTTATTTTGTTTTCGTCTTCACCCCCCCCCCCCCCGCTGCTTTTATTTCCAGCAATTTAAAACATTAAGGCTGAAGCAAAGTTAGAAGGAAAATAATTGCTGTAATGAGGCTAGGCAATCTTCTGCAGGCACTGTGGCTCCAGCGAGACTGTAGCTAGGGGCGAGGCGGGACTTTTATCATCTCCTAAGTATCAATGATGCTTTCAATAACTCAACGAAACAACATACCTGAACCCAGGCACTTTCTCCAGAGCTCGCTACTCTAATCCCCCTCTTCTCACATCTCGCTCCGCCCTGGCCGCCCAGTCCTTTCTGGGCTGGGGTGAGTTTTGGCTTTTTGTGATTGTGATTGTGTTTTCGTTTCTTTTTTTTTTTTTTTTTTTTTAGTATGTGTGTGGTGTTTCTTTATTCCACATCTCTTCCCCCCCCCCCTTTTTTTTTTTCTTTTTTTTTTTTTCTTTTTGGTCTGGCTTTCTTTTCCGATCATTTCTTTTCTCTGTGCAAATGACAGTGTCTGTGATCCTGACCCCAGCGCCTAACGCCGGGCTGGACTGGAAGAGCGCGGTGCCGGCTTTTTCCCACGTTGTGTCTCTAGCAGAAAAAGGCTGGAGATAAACTTAGCCTCTGCGCGATTAGACCACGGGTTTGGGGGGAAGATCTAATCGCGCAGAAGGCCAGGTTTATCCTATAAAGAAGCCCTTAAACAAACAAAAAAACCCAACACAACAGCAAAAAAAGATATTTTAAACAGTGAGAACCTCCTTGAGCTGGCTTCCGCAAGCCTCGCTCCCCTGCGCCGGCACCTTTGGGCGCTGCGGTGCCGGGCTCCGGGCAAGCCGGGACCCTTTCATCTCTCCGCTTTGTCTGGTGTTTTTTTTTTTTTTTTTTTTTTTACATTATGTCAACTCGGGATGGATATTCGAAGCGCAGGATTCCTATTGAACATGTCTTTGCTTTAAGTTTTCCCCCTGACCCTTGGGCTAAAGTCCTTGGTTGCTCAATTAAACCCAGATGAGAACAATTAATAACTAAGTAATGACAATAAGTTGGGAATCACACGGATGAACGCTCCATGTGAATAGGAAAAGCTCACACAAAAGAGCAAAAAGGATTTGTCGGCTCTTTTTAAGGGGGAATTGGCTTTTCTTTTTTCTTGCCTCTGGCTTACCAGCAAATAAAACTCACTTTTGTGTCTTTGTCGCCTTAAGGATCTCAGTGGGCAGTTGGAAGTGAGAATGGCTGTTTTCCTTTCAACTTGAGGGTGCTGGCGCCACGCAGCCCCAAGGATAGAGGGTAGCCAAAGCAAAGTTTCCTAATAACTCCTCTCTCCCCCGCCACCCCTCCCCGATCACGCCGATACCCCCCTTCCCGTCCCCCCCCCATGCATATCTACACACACACTCCTAGAGAGCCTCGGCAGACAGACGAGAGAAAGCAGAGGGGCCCCGAGCACATCCACGTACCGCCACGGACAGGGAGACGGGGCGATCCTGCGCCGTGGGAAAGCGATAGCGCCTCGATACGACGCTTTCTACGGAGGGTAGGAAATAAAGCACACAGTAGCCAGAGCACGGGGAGGGAGCAAATACCCACAGAACCACATACAAAAACCAATGGGAAGCCATTTTTCTACTCGTTTCCATAAGCGAGGGGAATGACTCCGTTATCCGCACACCAACGCAGCCTCCAGGCCGCCTTTGCCCGACACCGGCTCCATGCAGACTCCGAGATTCCCGGCTCGGAACCGGCGCCAGATCGGCCCAACCTCGGCTTCAGCACAGCCCAACTCCGGGCCGGGGCAGAGGGCTTGGCAGCTGCTGTCTTGAAAGTTAAAGAGTAAGCGAAGGCTCTTCTCCAGCTTAGCTCCAGAGAAGGCGGCTATTGGGGAAAACCTGCTGCGCAAATCTTTGGTTAAACCGTGTATTTCTGGTGTTTTCTGGGTTTCCTTCTGAATTCGCTGTGTAACTCGAAAGACGAATTCCTGCCCTGTTGAATGCTTTATCTAACGTTTTCCATAGTGCTCAAGTGAATTAGGAGCCCAAAACCTATTTTCAAAAGTGAGGGCAGGCCAAATTCAGCGAGTTAGGCACAGCAGCAGCAGCCTCCTGCTGCTCAGAATTGTGCCTGAGAACACAACCTTCAGAACCAGAAGCAAAGCAGGGAAGCTGCCTAACTTACCCATTGTGAAGGCCAGGCGGAGGGGAGGGGGTGAGCCTGCATCTCAGTAGTAATCGTGTGCTTAAATTCAGGCTCATCATCTTGTGTGAGTCTCCGGAGTCACATCAGACCTTCTTCCTAAAGATCTGGGAAGTGAATGGTCTGTTGAACAAACTGCCTGGACATCTTCGTGGAGAAACGGCATACTTAGCACTGCCTCGATACTGCCTCATTCCAGGTAAACAGCCGAACTCAGGTATTTTGTAGGCAAAGTGAAAATCCCAATCATCAACTTATTAGAGACTCAGAGATGGTTGTTCTTCATCTCTCCTAATAATGCATTTGATTTTATATTACACACAGACATGACCAGAAAAGCATGGCAAGAAAGAGCAGCGGCCAGAACACTCCTCAGGGTTGTAGTGCTGTTCAAATCAAATCCAGTAGAGTGGTGACTGGCAAGTAAGTGTCCCATTGCTTGGGACATAATATACTGTACCCAGTGAGCTGTTGGATGTAATGAGGTGGTTCTCTCTCCCTAGATTTCCACAAAAACAGGCTGATGTGGCTTAGGCATTTAACTGCAAGACAGTTTGTGGCAGAGACACTTTCTCCTTGCCTATCACAGTGCTGAATCCCACTATACGTATATTAAAATACATATTTTTTTTTTCTAAACCGAGGAGTGTGCAGATTCCTGAAGTTTCCTTTCATTAGTTTTTAACTCTCTCCACACCTTGTGTGAAGCACAGTGGTGTCTGTCCCTGGCCCAAGCAATCTGTTCCGCAGCAGGAAGCCTTAAAATGAGGCATTGCGATAATGGGCATTGCAACACATGGCTCCTTGGGGCTGGCCCGAGGCCCCTCTGCAACACGGACCCATTGTCTGTCCAGCTCTGCGGCAAGAGAAGCTGGAGGCAGAACCAGAAGCAACAGCTCTGACTCATTTAACTGCGAGCAGTAAATTGTAACATGCTGCACAAGAGAAGTTTGGTAGTGATTTGCTTACAACAGTAAATCGTTGACATTAACTCTGCTCCATTGTACCTCTTCATCGCACAGATCTTTTATTCCTCCAGGCTGGATCCGGTTCCCACCCTGCAGTGATTAAAGGAAGAGCGGGAGAGGAACTACCTGGATACAGTCTCCCTCGTGTGACCAGGAATGTGCGATAAATCTACCGTGCAAAACTGTCCTTTTCATCTCGGGCAGTGGTTGCAGCTGAGGACCCTGCGGCAGCACGGAGCAAAACTTCGAGGCGGAGGCGAGTGTCTGCAGCCGACTCTGCGCTGCTGCCCGCTCAGCTCTGGTCCTGCTGCCCCATCACCCCTGCGCTGCAGCCCGCTCACCCCTGCACTGCTGCCCGCTCACCCCTTCACTGCTGTCCGATCACCCCTTCACTGCTGCCCGCTCACCTCTGCACTGCTGCACGGCACCGAGTCCCTGCAACCGACAGCTGATTCTCGTGATTGTGTGAACAACAGTCTTAGCATTTCTTCTTGCTTAGGCCTGTGGAAGGGAAACAAACCTCTTGCATACGGTCCCACAACAATCCAAGCTACTCAATTAAATAGTACAGACTCAGGAGTTGTCAGTGAGCTGTAAGACAAACCATGGGAGGGAGTTTTGTAGGAGCAATGGTAAAAATTTGAGTGATTTTGTGTCTATGGCCCACTCTCATTGAAGTTGGGGCAGACAATGGGACAGTAGGGTCAGGGTGATGTGTGTCGGGCAGGACTGAGATGCAGGGACTTAGGCATAAAAAGATGCAGCCCAAATTAAATGCTCTTTCAGCACAACTAGATGCTTTTGTTGTAGGTGTTTTGTATTGGACACACAGAAATGGGAAGGGCAGGATGTGCATTCAATGTACGTTGGAGAAGGAGGTACCATACAATACAGTGACTAACATATTAAAGACAATCTGACCACCACTGCTACTGCCCAATGTGTGGGTAGGAAGGGTACCCAGGGGAGACACTGCTTAGAGGTTTCAATGTCAGTCAGGCTCTGTTTATACACCAGAGAGAGACCAAGCTGCAGTGGGAAGGGAAGAGGTCTGGTAGCAAAGAGTGACGAAATTATGTTAACTGGAAGACTGCAAGTGGTGTGGGGAAGCTCTTAGGAATGGAGGGAAAGAGATTTCCAAAAGACTAGCTGTCGGGAAGGAACAACTTTCTTTTGATGTAATGTTTTGTGTGCATTGGGCATTATTATGCAAATATCAGCTAAAACAAATACAGAACTAAGGATGGGCTGATTGTTTTACGATGTAAATGCATTTAGATGTAAGCCAATGGACCTGTTCCAATTTACATCAGCAAAGGACTGGAAGAGATTTTTCTGGGGCTCTGAGACCTGCCCTCATATTATGCCAAGCTTGTGCGCCTTAGTCCTTGGGAGCATCTGCTCCTCCCGCTCTACTCAGTAAAAGCCATCAATGCTTTTAAAAACCTCATAATGAGCTTTGGACTTACTGCAAAAGCTGCCTCCGTGGTATACCACAAGAAGAGACAGTGGGATGTCATAGATGTTGTCAGTCTGGCCAAAGGTTTTTCTTTCTGTGGTGTTGTTTATCATCTCTTTGGGTAGGAGGCTACAAAATCAATACACAATAAATTATTTTTCAAAAAAATTTGCAAAATGTATGTTCTTTGGGATTGGAACAGGAACAGAAAGAGTATTCAGTGGTTTTCAAATGCTTCAACACTTTAAGAACTAATCGCCTTGAATTAATTGCCACCTCTGGAAACACTTACCTGACCATGTAGAGACTGTAGGCTACTAAGCAGAGATGTTCCTGGTTGCCTCTTAGCCAGGAGCCTGAACTCGAGTATCCTGCAAGACCCACAGCAGATGAGAGCCTGTAGTGACAGAAGGCAGCATGATGTCTCCACAGCAGCGATTGTATCAGATAACAACTGTATCAATATATATAGTAATTCAAATGCAAACTTTTTTCAGTGATTAGCACAGCTAAAAAACTTCAGCCATATCCTTTTTATAGACAGCCTATGTATTAGCTGTGTATCCAATATCTACATTCAGAAAGTTTAGACATAAGCTTTTAACTCAGAATTTCAATTTAAACATTATTCAGAGGCAGACTGACAGCCTCTTTAGTCAAAAGACTCTTTAAGAATAATTTCTTAAAAAGAAAATGTCTTTAGCTGCATTTCTGTCAGCTATGATATCTGATTTAGGATGAACTTAGCAGCCTTATTAGCTCAGAGTTCAAATGCAGATCCTTAGACAGCTGTCCCTTTAATTCAAGAAGCTTGGTGCAGGCATGTTAACTTTACCTCTAAATAATTGTAACTTTCAAGAACAGACTCAAAATCAATCCAAGTCAAAAAACCTGGAAAGAAAATAGAAAGTTGTACAGGGCATATAATAAAATGAGAAAGCTGAGATGGATGTGTAATCTTAAACTATTCTTACTTTCTAAAACACCAGGCTGAATTTCTTTAAATGTGAATTGTTTTCCCTTCCTCAAAGATGGCTTTAATACCAACCAAGTTTGAAGTTTCTAACGACATTTATTTCTGAGCTTTGTATGTATGTATGAGAATTTTACTTTGGATAGTTGGAGACTGTGATCTTTTTCAGGCTTTCATAATGTTTAACATGACGGAATCAATTTTCAAAACAAAGAAATGTGAAAGCATTGAAAAATCGCCAGAAAAAGAATGGGCACTTCCATTCCATAAGGAATTTGTTTGGAAAAACTTATAGAGAGTTATTGGAATTAGAATCTCAGTTTATTTTCAGTTTGCTGGAAGGGAAAGTTGTATTATATGAGACAATTAACCACTGGCTTTGGGTCTGGTCCAAAGCTCAATAAAGTCAGTGTCATCTTTCAACTGGGTAACTAACAGGCTTTGGGTCTGACTCATAAACTGTAGAGCTCCACAGAAGATAATAGTTGTACACTGCTTATGTGAAAGTTAAATATAGCCTGATGTTTGTAAGTGTGTGCATGTATTATGATTAATTTAAAACCCTGGCTAAGATTAGGTTACAGTTTCTATTTAATTCATATGCATGTGTTTGTATTTGTATGCATGTACACGTAAAGACAGACATCTTTGAATGCATAAGCGCATATACAGCCAATGTCATAGAGATGACTGAATCAAGTACATACACATGATGGAAAATATCAGTGTTTACTACAGTAGATATCGCCACTGCAATATATATACTCTGACAGATCTGAACATATACTTTCAAAACCAGCAGCATCTGTTTACACTGAACTGCAATAAAAACTGAAGGAGGCATCAGTTAGTATTAGAATTTTATCTTTTCAATGTCCAGAAACAGTTTCTGTGCCTTTGATGTAGGCTGTCAAGCACTACTGGAAAATCGCATCTCTCTAATTGCTGTATTCAGAGCAGAGGAAAGGGCATGACTGCCTGGCAGCATTTGTCAGTGGGGACCCTGCAGGGACTAGCTTTTTGGGTACTGATAAGCAAAGTTAGCTCACATTCAAAAAACAGTAAAGCAATCCTTGCTTAAAGGGGAAAAAAAAAAAACAAACCACAACACCAAAACAGAAGGGGCAATATTTTGGGTGATCTGATAGAAAGCAATATGGCTCTTCTCTGTTCCAGCTGTGATTAACCCTTATCTCTACTGCCTGCTCCCTTCAGGCTAAGCTTCCTGCATCCTCTGTGAGAGTTTAAGCTGAATATAAACTCAGTAGCACCACGGCTTACACAGATATGTGCATGTTCAGTCAGGTAACAAGCACCTGATGAAACTGTGATAATAGTTGTATTATGTCTGGTGATGTGGCTTCATATTTTGAATCATTTAGAGGTTGTACTGGCTTATCTGTTCCTAATTATTCCCGTTCCTCATTTCTCCCCTTATGTGATAAAAAGCTCTCTTGGCTGTGTGTCCTAAACCATTTTACAGTATTTTTAAACCTAGATCAGTTGCCTGATGAGATTTAGAGATACAGTCTTGCTAATGGTTGTGGTGGCAAAATGGAGGTTGTAAGGGAGGCGCGGTTAGAAAACCACAGTGGACTGAACTTTGTAAGGTGACAATGCCACCAAGAAAAGAGTGTTACTTGTCCTTTTGTGAAACTCTTCATTGATATTAATAGTGTCATTTGTTTTAAGGGATTGCTAAAGCATGTTCATATTCCTTTCCTCCTGTGTAAACAGAAAGCAAGCATTTGTACACTTTAGGTATTACGTACAGGAACAAAAGACCCAGTCATCAGCAATGTGAATCCTGGATGTGCTCCAGGAAGAAAGGCCTGTCAAAATAATTGCACCTTTTGTAATATTCCTACCACACTGTAGTAGCATCCAGAGTAGAAGTACTTGCAGGAGATGAGCAGGATATATGACAGCCAAGCACAGCCAGAGGAGGAAAAATGCAAAGGAAATATAGCCAGCTAGCGTGCAGTGGATTTGAAGTTAGTATATTGTGGCGATCACAACATCTTCCATGTAGAGACTGCCAAAGCACAGGTCAGGGGAAGGAAGGTGAAGAGAAAGAAACATATCCCTAAAGATGCAGTTTGCACTGACCAGCAGAAAGAACACTGCAGAAGACACTGGGTGCATTGTATTGTGCCTGGCAGCAGCATTTATTTCGTATGGACAAAATAAGTGCAAGAACACAAATATTTGCAAACCACCTACTTTACTGGCAATTCGTAAGGAGAACGTAATGCTTCCACAGCCTGGCCCAGGGGAACTGAGGTGTTCGTGCATGTTTTAATAAGGAGGACGAGCCAAAAAGGGAATTATCAAGTCCCTCCCAGCTGCAGGGCTTCAGCATTGTGGGTATGCTGTTGACCACTTGGATTCTGCTTGTCCTGGAGCACAGGTAAACTGCAGGTGTCTAAATCTCAGAGAACAATTTGGCATGCTCTCTGTCATCTAGAGTCAGCTGCTGCTCTAATGTAGGACTGCACCTCCTAAAAGCCAGAAACTAAGCAGCTACATAACTGACTCCCAAGGAGGCTCATCTCCAAGTGAAGGTGTGGAGGCACTCACTCCTCACTCAGTCCCTGGGAAACTTTGAATTCAAGTATCAGGCAGGTCAGTCAGCACCACTCAAAAAAATATGGCTGGAACAGGGCACAGAAGCTCTGCTGAGAGCAAGCGGGTTCCTGTCCATGGTCTCCTGAAGAGTTCAGACCCAATGTACCCACCTCCCAGAACTATGTCCTCTTCCCCTGCTGAAGTCATTGCCCCCCTTCTCACCACAGGAGCTGTGTCCCTCTTCAGTGTGCAGTACACAGCTGTGGGGATCACAGAGAGAACAAGCGATAGGGGAAACCTGGCTTTGCTTTAACGTTATAGCTAGTGGTCATCTGATATTAAAAGTACAGGTAATTTCAGAGTCCTGAGTGTGGTACAAGGCTATTTTAAACTTAATCTTTAGAGGTGCCTACTTCTCACTTGCTGATCACATCTAAGGATCTACCCTAGGTGCTCTAAAACATTTTGAGAGACCAAAGAAGTGCTCTTTAGACAGTATTAACACCTGCATTCAGTGTCCAAAAGGTGGTAGTTACATGCAACCCCCCACCTTTGTTGTTTTTTTTTTTTTTTTGTTTCCATATTTCCTTTCTATATTTCTTGCATCTAAGAAACAACTCAATTAGAGAGAAACTCAGACATGAAGAGAGTTGCACTGTGTTCATTTCACCTCTCCATTTCCTTCTACCTCTCTATTTATTATCTGTCAATTATAGGTAGACCCTGTGCATCTTCAAGCCCATATTTGTGTTCATGCACTTATTATTTAATATATAGTTGTTAGAATATTCAATAATGTGTAATTGCTTTTTACTATGTATTCATTTGCCTTTTCTTCTAGATGGGAATTTGTATATGTGTTATATTTGGCTCCAGTCCTGCAAACAGTTGTGCCCATGAATAACTTTACCGGCATTAGGAGCTCCACGGATCACAGATTCTCTCTCACCCACTGAATTCTATGAAGTTACTCATGCAGTTAAATTGCCCATAAGCATATGTGTTTGCTGGATCGGGGCCTCTCCGTGTAAGTTTGATCTTTATAATTAATTTAAGATATCAATACATATTTTTTTTAAATAAAGGAAGTAAATCCTTGGAAAGTGGTAATAAATTTTTAAAGCTGCACATATTAGTGCAATAAAATGCGCCTTGGTTTATTGATTAATAACTTTTTTAATTTGGCACTCTAAAACCAAAATAGCATGGACATACTACTAAAGCATTTTATAAAAAATATATTTAATAATTTGATACAATACAGAAACTGATAGGATTTCTTTAAACAGCATAACAAGGTAAGAACATTTTCTTAAATGCTATGTCAGCAGAAGCTGCCATTTTCTGCTAGTCTGTCAGCCAACACATAAATACCTCAGGCTTTGATCCTAAAACCTTTGCCAACTGGACATGGTAGTGCCTGTCCACAACCCTGCTAAGTGTCCTGGAACATAACAAGTGGTTGGTTGGATCCAGGCCTTAAATGCATTAGGCTTAAAAGTCCCGGTTTAAAGTAATTTTCTGTTTTCTTTTCCACTATAATTACCTGCAACTCTCTTTGGACAGGATACTAGTTTAAGCATCCATGATAACCTGTGATTGATATGTGATTTGTTTTCTAGAAGGGAACATGTTATCTGCTCAAAAGAGACCTCAGATTATTTTGTTGTAACTGTTACATCATTTTAATGTTGGGCATGAAAACACAAGCCAAACATTTCTTTACATTTCTAGCTATAAGAAGGGGCATAACTGGCAAGATGTAAGCTGTGGAGTTCGAATGGTTCAGCATCCTCACAGAGACAGATGGATGTGAATCACAGCCCACATCCAGGAAGGTAGGATGTCCCTGGTGATCTACCCACTCATGACCTCAACGTTCATTCACACCTCTCCTCTCCCGATCCTTGTGCCTGATCATGCCCTACCCTGCTCCTATCTGCTTTCTCTCCTGCCTGTCTTGGGCATTACACTTGGCTTGGTGGATGTGTTGGTGTGGTTTGGTTCAGTTCTCCTTGAGTGATTTTACTGTTATGAGTGGCCATGGGTGCTGTATCTGGGTCTGTGTCCTCATCTGCAGCTCAGCCCTGGTGGGGTCTCCAGGGGAACATGGCCATGGCACTTGTCCTGCCACTCCCTCTCTGCTCAAGGCACCTGGATCCAGCTTCTCTGCCCATCTGGTCCATCTTACCATGTTCCCGTGCCATGGACAGCAGTCAGAGCTGCAGCCTTGATGGGGTTGCACTTCCTAAAGCTGGTTCATTCCCTGTTGTTTCTCTCCAGATGTCCCTCTTCTCACAATCTTTCTCCTCTGTTATTGGGATGTGTTCACACGCAGGTGGCATTTGTCTCTGTCAACAGGTGCAAGGGCTGTGGTCATGCTGCAGTGATGTGGCCACTGCAACACCAGGCTTGGCTTTCTGTCTACTCCACCTGTTTACCTTCAGATGGGCAACTGCTCAGTTTTACAGCATCCCTCACCATGCCAGACCAGACCTCCCTTAGCCATTTCAGCCCTAGTAATGCCTGCTCCCACCTCAGCTCCATTTCCACTCTTGACTCCTTAAAAGTGCACTTCTGTCCCCAAAACAGACTAGTTTCTTTTTGCTCAGCTGCAAAACTGGTCCTCCTTTGCTGCCAGCATACTGGTGACACCGGCACCCCACACTCTAACACCTGACATGGTTTTCACTGGGGTCTTTTGTGAATAAAGTGGGCCGAGAAACCCTGCAGGAAAATCAGATGAAAACAAATGTTCACAGCTCTCTAGAAATTGGTGTCAGCTCCCTGATACAGAGAGTTTTACTGCTCTATAAATCAGGCTGAAAATGTAACCAGAAGCCCTGTTAGCTTTCTGTTTCTTTTAGCACATCCGTTTCTTGTAAAATTCCGATTAGAGGGACTGGTCTCTGTAGAAATCATTCACTCTGAACCCAACAGGGCTATAAATCAAAGCACTACAAATCACCACAATTTGCAGATTCTGAGTTTCATCATTTTATTGCTTTTGGAGAGGTTATGCAAATGTTTTTGGAGGATATTGATCTCTAAATCCTCCGTCATATCTGGATAAAAATATCTTTCTGAAAAACAGGTATTCATATATCTGCTACTATACTATTTCTCTAAAGGATAAGGTCAAGAGTGCTTTCTCATATGAAGAATCTCACCAAAATCAGTGAGACTACTCCCATAACTTGGGGCTACAGGAACAATTATTCTCTTATGAAAGCAGCAGAAGAGAGAATAATTTTACAAGGGTCTTTGTGAAAAGGCAAAAATGTGATTCAGTGATGATTGTGCTAATAACGCCATTTATGACTCCTCTTGCCCCAGCCTGGCTTTGGCTGTACAAGATGATGATTATCTGCTCCAGCAGGCAAAGATTTAATCACCTCTCATTATGAATGACAAAACTGTTCCCAACAAATTTTGCCCTCTCAGTGACAGTAAATTCAATCTAGGCTTGCAAACTCCAGATAACCCTGAGCTGAGTCACACCAGCCTGCTCGGCAATGCATCAGACCCTGCGGTGGCCACAGCTGCAATTCAGTAAATGATGTGAAAGGGGAATCGCTGGTGGAGTGTTTTTAGACTGGGCTTAGTCACGAGTCAGGTTCTGTGTAACACTTTGATGGCCTCGAAGCACCTCTCACTTTTACCTACATACTTACTGAAATCCAGTGGCATCAGCAGACTTGTAGCATCTTAATGTAACAGATTTCTGTTCAGCATCCAGTTCACCTTGTTAGTCACAAAGTACTGGGAGTTTCTGCAGGTCCCAGAGATCAGGGAAAAAACAACCATACAAGGAAAAATGGCTTTGGATACAGACTGAAAGGATTAAAATATTTCCTTTAGATTTAGTTTCACAACAGCAGCATATCATTTATCAGGGATAAATTTAATACCTATGGATTTTTAATTGTACTACATTGGTATCTGAGAGCTCCAATGGGGACCAGATGCCCACTGCACAAGATATTATACAACACAGAAGAAAATATGGTCCTTTCCCCTCTGAGCTCTTAAGTCTTTGCATTGCCTTCACCAGAACAACTGTAAGTTTAAATTTCCCATTATTATATGAAGATAACACACACTTCAAGGAGGAAATTTTCAAAGGCACAGTTAAGTGTGAGGCATCTGACTCCTCTGACCCTCAGAGGGATTCTTAACTCTTATTTGTTCATGGTGCCTTTGAAAAGGACTGGTCAGGCATCTAAGTGGTATGATCACATTTTTCAAAAGTTCCTTTAAATACTGGAAAATACTCTCAGAAATGGGACCTCTGTCACTGCTTTTGACACAGTAAACTTTTAAATTCAGCCTAATGTTTAAACAGATCCATCATTTTTATTCTGTAGCCTATAAAGCCAATTAAAGTAATTAAATGGAAATTGGAGAGTATTTTAAAGGCTGGTTTAAGATTCCTCTTTGAGCACTGTAGCTTAGTGTTACAGTAGGACACCATCTGCTGTCCAAGTGCAGTCTGACTGCAGCTGGCTCAACAGCACAGTACAATATCCTAGCTACAAAAACATTGTGACTCATATTATCTCAGTAATGCTTTTACAAACTGAATTCCCTGTCAGATTTGTGAGTTTCTGTTGGTTTTTTTTTTTTTTTTTTTAGGACAGGTGATTGAATTTGCTCTTTTTTTGCCCTTACATTGTAGGAATATGTAAAATGAGGATTTCTTCATGAAGCTGATAATTCCTCTTCTCTCTCCCTCTCCCTCTCCTCTCCCCTCTCCTCTCCTCCTCCTCTCCTCTCCTCTCCTCTCCTCTCCTCTCCTCTCCTCTCCTCTCCTCTCCTCTCCTCTCCTCTCCTCTCCTCTCCTCTCCTCTCCTCTCCTCTCCTCTCCTCTCTCCTCTCCTCTCCTCTCCTCTCCCTCTCCTCCCCTCCCCTCCCCTCTCCTCCTCTCCTCCCCTCCCCTCCCCTCCCCTCCCCTCCCCTCCCCTCCCCTCCCCTCCCCTCCCCTCCTCCCCTCCCCTCCCCTCCCCTCCCCCTCCCCCTCCCCTCAATAAAAATGCCATGCAGGTACTCAGGATGTTGAGAAGTTAATGCTGTAAATGGAAATAAATAGTAATACTTCAAACTTTGTATTTGCAAATAAATTGTGCAGACATTACTGTTTACTTTACTGTAAGATCAGCACAGCACAGCCAGCCAGGTGCAAGCTCTGCATCTGCAACCACACATTCAAGGTGCTCTTCCCATCCATGTCTAGCTCTCAGGGAAGCATCCAAGGCCTTGCTGGTGTAGCTGCCAATTACTTTAAATCATATTTCCCCACTGTGGCCACCTCAAAACTGGAAACCGAGCCGAGACCATCCATTTATCTTGCACAGGTCATTGAACTGATTGCCAGGTGGTAATGACTTTGGGTTATTGTCAACATGGAGCATTTCCGAGGTGACCTCTGTGTGAGAAACTCCATACTCCCTGACAGATCTCCTGCTTGTATTTTATTAGTCTCAGGCTTTGAAGGTGGATTGTCAGGCCCAATTATATTACTTGTTGATAACGTATAGAAAATGTTTCATGGCTTACATAATTGGCACATCTGCATTTCTTCTCTCTATTTCTTCCTAGAAAGAGGGGAATTTTCTTTAAAATAGTTTTTGTTTTCCTTTGTTCCAGAATTGTTTATCTGCTGTGCTGCTCAAAATAACAACGTTACTCTAGAATAAAATTGTTGGATCCTAAATACAATGTAGTACAGATATCAGTTCAACTGGTAAGCTGCAGTTTAAGTCAGCATAGTAAAGTTATGGCCAGGAATTGAAACAAGATATGCAGGAAAAAAGTTGTTGGTATCACTGTAGACTGAGGCCCTCAATAGCATCTTTAGATTATATTCTTTAAATTCCTTTCTTAGGCCTGCATATTTAGAGCTTTGGGTTAGCTGAAGTGACAAAGTTAGGAATAAAATTGCATTTAATTCCTCAATTAAGATAATCGACAACTAGTGAGTGATGTCCATGTTACTCTTTGGAGAAGGGTCCTATATTTCTCTGTTGTCTGTGTACGAAACCTCAGTTTGATGATTCAGTTAGCAGGGATCCATCTAGGTCTCAGTGTGCAGTGTATGTAGCCATATCTGACCTCCCAAGTAGCAACAGCCTGTTTTTGAGAATAATCTAGAGATTTTCTATCGATAAAACACTCTTATGGGGCAAAAGGCTTGGCCAATGGCCTAATCACCTCTTCCCTCTTCCATCTTCATACCTGGCTCTAGCAAGAGTGGCATATACAAAACCACACAGGGAGCAATAGTTTATCAGCACTAAGCATTGCCATCACCAGCCTCTTTAGTCATGGTTCTGGGAAAATACACACAGGACAAATACTTAAGACTTTCCTGTATCATTTCTTCATATATTTGGAGCACTTGTAAGAAGAGTTAAATTAAAGAGGTTGAAATTTCTCAAGAAACTACACTAAAGCATGAACAAAAAGAGTTACAAGTGAGGAAGAGAGAATGGGAGATGCTGTAGATGTTTTGCTGTGTTTGTTTTACAAATGCCTGTTAATAAATTTGGTATAATTAATGTCACTGAGCAATTTCCACATTGTTCAGGGATGAGCTGAGATAGATGAGTAATGATCGTAAGGTTCATTAAAGGAATGCCCAGGTATGCTTTTCAGATCAAAACAGATTCCCTTGGTTCAATGCTTACTGCTATTGAAGATTAAATCAATAAACATATCTGTTGGAAAATATACATTAAAACTTGGGTTAAGAAATTACAGTTCATAAACCACTATTCCACTGACAAGAAACAGAGAAATTCTATGAAGTAGATTAAAGTCAATTCTGTAGCACAGAGTTCAATAAAATTTTTGGATTCTTCTCATTTTACTGTTTGCTCGATTTCACCATTAAAACCGTGGTTCTTAGTACCCAAGTAGTAGGTGGCATTTTGCCTGATGGACTATCCTGATGTTATATCTGTGTTACATTTACAGACTTGGATGTGATGGACAAATACAAAAGCTTTCTGCATAATTCGTTTGCCATCTGCCTGCTGTTCCCAGTCTTGAGGAGAAGAGGCTTCTGAAAGACATCCTAGAGGCCTCAAACACATCAAATCTTCCTCAGCAAGGAAGGGGAAAAGTGCTTCTGTGTCTGCTGTGGGTAAAAGCAGAAATGATGAGCTTAAATTACCCAATTTGTGTGGTATATTGAGAAAAAAAAAGCCTAATAGGAAAGACTAAAGAAAGGCAGAAATAAATAGCTATGGAGACTGCAGTATCTAAATTAGAAATTCCTTAAGGACCGGGATGGAAACATCTATCGTAAGTAGATTTTAATACGATCCTACCTTCAAAAGGAGGAGACAAGAATGAACTAAATAACTTTTTAAGCCCCTTTTCATTTTTGGGGATTCTGCAATTCCCCCCCTTCTACCTCCGCCCTGCAGCTCTGGTTATCGCTGTGATTACTACAGCTTCACCCCTGCTCTGGATCTGTTGCTATTCAAGATGCGTTCACAGCTGGCAGACCCAGGGGACTGCCATCCTTCTGCCAAACAGCATCAACTGGTCCTGACCACTACATTGGCATTACTCGAGATGAGTGGAAGGAGGCGGAGGACATGGTGCAGAGGCTTCCCCTTGCTCCTGCCTTTCCGTGGGCCTCCCCACTGGCTCTCTATGCCTCCCAACCATGAGTGCTCCAGATGGAGCATCAAGTTGAGGGCTTGTCATCACGGGAAAACTTCACCAGTTACTGTTGTATCGCAGCTCCAGTGTAGCTGTATCAGTACAGCGCCATCTGCGGATACGCTTGCTCTGTGATAAGAGTCTGTTTCTTTTGGCTTGCTTTAAATGCATTTAGTTTCCAAAGAGACATCAGGTCCCAGTGTCGGTCTGAACATAGGCAGGGGTTTGTACAGGTACAACCGCTGCTATGGGATTTGACTCCCATCACATCTTGAGGCCATCAGCATTTTGCAGTTATTTGCCTTCTCACTCTTGGGTCAAAGGCACTTTTACCACAAGGCCTTGAATTCTCCCTTCAGTTCACACAGCATAAAATGACAGGGTCTACCATGGAAAAAAGAACCTTTTAAAATAAAATGAAATAATACAGTAAAAGATGACATCAGATAATGGTATGGGTTTGAGCTCCTTCCTCAGCTCACGCTATGTTGCTCTCCCCAGCAGCCAGCCCTTGTGTCAGCTCCCTATTTACCTTCCTCCCAGACCTTGCAGGGGCTCTCCTGGGGATCGGCCAAAAGCCCTTGACCACCCCTGGGATCTCCTCTCCAAGAGGGATCATGCAGGATGGCTGCTGCTGAGCCCTGCCTGGCATGCTGTCACTTTGCCCTGCTCTCTGCTTCCTCTTGCCTCCATTCCCATGGCTTCCCTCCTACATTCCCCAGCCTTCAGCTTATTTTGAAGATTTAACTGGTACTTAGGCAGTACATTGACTTCATATTAATCCTCTACGCAGGGTGGAATTTTGTCCAGGTCAGGTGATGAGTTCAAGTGAATTCTGTTTTTCCAGTGTCAGAGAGCAAGAGACTCCACTGACATGGATCTGACCAACATCCCAGCTACGTTCCTTGATGGTAAATCCTGCGGATGAGAGATATGAGTAATAGACAAAGCAGGAGTGGTCACAGAGTTCAGAAGGGTGATTTTTTCTCAGTCCTCAGCGTGCACATATGACCACACAGTGCCTGAGCACACAGCTATGGCCCCCCACCTGGATTTGTTATTATACAATCAACAAGCTCAGAACCAACGTGCTCATTTTCTGCAGCATCCAGCGTAGGTTATGTGAAATATTAAAATATGTAATTTTAAATGCATGCCCTTTATGGCTTTATAACTAAGAAACCAGATCTTTTCCCACTAACTTTCCAAGCAACTTTTCCCTGTTCTCATATCCCATGTGGCTCTTAAGTGCACATAGGCACCAGTATTAAAGTTTATAAGATATTTATATAAATCAGATGCTTGGTGAGTATTAAATCTGATTTTTCTCAATAACCCGAGGGGGAATATTAAAATATTAAAATTGTTTGAATTTTTAAAACAAATGGGCTTTTGAATAGTTTAGGCCAAAGACTTAATTCTTGTACGCAAATACATTCTGGCTGAGGATGGAGTCCTTGAAGTTTTAATCTTGTTATTTACATCTAGCGAGACAAATGGCAGGCTTAGTAGAAAGCCTGTTCTCAAAAATCACAAACAGACTAATATAGGAAAATGAACTCTATCTTCTGTTTTCAGCATATGATTTACATCTTGAGAATGACACATATCTTGTTCTAAATAACCAATGTCATAATGAAGAAATTACTGTTAAAATAATCTCGTGGCATTGCCACCTTTGGAATCATTTTTGCTTTTGTATTTCAGTAGCTTTAATGCATCTGTGAACTCTGAAACCTTACGTGAATTACCCATTTTGAGAAAAATTCTTTTCAGCCTCTTGATACAGCACTCTCCAGGAATTCCTCCTGGTTTCATTTTCTGTCTTTGCTATTGGTCGTGTTGTCAACACAGCATTTACAGCTGTGGGCTGGAACAGTGCTAGTCTCCCAGTTCTTTCTTTAAACACATGAAGAGCATTTGCCTTCGGGAGGCTGCATTATTGCTTCTGAGTTGTGCAAGGGTGTGCGTAGGATAGTTGGAGGAGAGGGAACTGTGTAGGCAAAAGGAATGTTTGCTTTTTGCTTTAGGCTCTGATTAGGTCAATTCCTATGACAGAGTTATTCCCGCAAGCCCACAATTACTGTTAGGCTGTATTTTCTGGAAAAAGGGATTTATTTGCATACTGTTTGACCATCTTGTTGCATGACTGGTGGGTATATGTACATGTAGGCAAGTAAAGCAAACTACAGTAGGAATGTACTCAGATCCTATAGCACTGTTTTTTTCCATAGATGAGAAATCAACCTCTGGCCCAGAGATATGTGCACAGAAATAGAGATACTACTGTGAGAAAGAAATTTGGGGATCAGAAGAAAAAGGAAACAGTATATTGAGAAAGGTGACATTTTTGTTATAGTTGAATGTTTTAATCTTTGTGTTTCAGGCTTCATTTCATACTTCATATCACAAAATGAAAAACAAACATATTTTGGATGAAAGAAGAGAATTGAGTTCTTTGCCTTTTGAGCTGCTACTCAAATAAGTTCCTATTATAGTTTTTAAGAACTACATTTTAGGGAATGTAATGAATCCTAACAAGTAAACAAATACACTTTAGATCAAATCATTGCAATATTATTCCTGATATTTATAATCTCTTGGCCTTAAAGTTTTTTACTAGAACAGCTGCAGGGCTTTTGGGAGGGATGAGTATCTCTTAATTGAATGGCTGAAAAACTCCCGAGAAGTGATTTGTCTTCTTAGACGACAGATTTTTAAAAATAACCCTAGAGCACATGAAAAAAGGTCTAAATGATATTATGATAAAAGCCACTTAAGCTACTGTAATCATCCTATGTATATTTGCACTCCATTTGTTTACATGAGAAACAGATCTAGACATGCTTCCATTACCTTTTCAGTATATTTCTGAATACTGTTAACATTATGAAAAATGTTATATATGTAAATTACAAAAAATCCTCGTGAGAAGGGTATATCCGTCATCATTATTGTTGGTCCTTGTCAAAAACCCATCTCTTTAAGGTAGATAATTGACTTTTTAAAATTAGGGGTGAAAGAATCCTATTAGATCATTTTGTTCACCATGACAAACTGGGCATTCTGCCATTATATATTTGTCTAGAAGGATATACGAATTCTCTGATTCCTAACAGATACCTGTTCTCAGCCTCAAATGGCATTCTCTTCTATTCAGCAATGCTGATGAGTTCTCAGTCTGATTTGATCACCTGGAAGGCGTTCTCAAGACATATTCTTACCACTAATTATTATAGTTCTACGTAGATTACCTTTTAATCAAGATTCTGTTCTTCACACTGATGAAGAAGGAAGATCTTGTACAGAAGTCATTTGGCTCCCAGAGACTTGGATTTAACGCTAGGTTTGGTTTTCAAAGCTCTCAATGTCACTCTGAAGTGCTCATTGAATTTCCCAGTTCTCTAGTGTCACTAATAAATCTTTACTGAGCTTCTCTGAAGAACCAATGGGATTAATTCAGGTGCAGAAAATCTTCATGGAGGCCCTCAGAGATGCCTCTCTGTTGACTACATAGAGATTTCAAGTACTTACTCTACAAAAGCTGGTAAAACCTGCTTCTTAATCCGCAAGACGAAGACACCTACAATTTAAACGTATCTAAACACAAAGTGACTCCTGTCTTGTCTTATCAGACTTGAACCTGCTTTACAAAATTAAAACCAAAAGAACGAATGTAACCCACTTATGTCCTAAAAAATTCATTATATGAAGTCAGCATATAAGTTAGACCCAGGCTGCCAGGCTTTGTTCTTGTTTGCAGCACTGTAAATCTAGATCATCTTCCCAAAGGAAGTATAAGAGTTTGCTGCCTCACAGTGCTTTTAGAAACTCCTATCTAACGCCTTCAAAATATTGAAGTGATGAGATCTGAACTGCAGAGGGTGGAAGCAATCAAGGCAGTTGTAGCTTACTTGAACATTCCCTAATAGGCAGGCATATTTAGATGATAATGCTCTGTGGAAGATTAGATATTTAATTTTGTATTGAAACAAATACTGACTTTTTTCAGTTCAAAGTGTTTGAAATCATACGCTGCAGCCATTATAGAAGTACTTTTGTAGCATGAAGCTGAGGATATGGGTTGCATTCCCACAGAGTGGCTTGAAGAGTGGTTAGGAGGCAAAGTCTGCTGGGATAGCCCTGAGGAGCATTAGAGATGGAAGGAACCTGGTGTATTTCGTCCATAATACTACTAGGAAGAGCCCTGTCTATCCCTCACACTGTGCCTGAGAAGGCACACAGGCACACCAGGGACCATGTTAACACTTAAGTGACATAGACAACCATAGAATCATAGACGAGACCCACAAGGATCATCGAGTCCAAGTCCTGTCCCTGCATATGACAACCCCACAGTTCACACCACGTGTCTGAGGGTATTGTCCAGTCTCTTCTTGAACGCTGTCAGGCTTGGGGCCATGACACCTCCCTGGGGAGCCTGTTCCAGTGCTTCAGCACCCTCTGGGTGAAGAACCTTTTTCTAATGTCCAACCTAAACCTCCTCTGGCATATCTTTCTACCATTCCCTCAGGTTCTGTTGTTGGTCTCTAAAGAGAACAGTTCAGCACCTGCTCCTTGTCCTCCCCTTGTGAGGAAGCTGGAGACAGCGATGATGTCTCCTCTTACTCTCCTACAAACTAGTGACCTTGTTCTGGACTTTACTCCCTTAGCATTACAGAAGCAACTTTTTCAACCAATCTTTAGTGTTGTGTCCATCTGATGAAGACAATGGCTATGTTCTCCTGTTCTTCGCATTCATTTGTAGGCAAATGTATAGACTATTTTTGGCTGAGGTGTTTGGACAAGAGATAATATATGGAGTCCTAGAGTGTTAAGAGAGGAAATGAAGTGTTGGAAATTACAGTGAATCAGGTAGGCTGAAGTTCATATTTTGTCTCTAAAAACCTAGAAAAAAAGTTGTTATAAAACAATGGTGAGTCTTATGCTCACAAAGATTATGATTCTCATTCTTAAGGAGAGAAAATCCTGTCAATAGCATCTTTACATTTGTAAAGAAACCCACATGTGGGCATGTTCTGCGACATCCTTCAGTCTATGCAGGACATTGGACTGGTCATGATGGTTCATTTATCGCCTCTGTGACAAAGAGGTTCTAATTTCAGCTGGAATTGTCTGTCTGTGCAGTAAAGAACATCAGTGGGTTAAGAAGTCAGTTATACACCTTAGTAATGTCTTCTTCAAAAACCTTATTCCTATAACAGCAAACATGAACTCAGCTTAGTTTATTGTATATTATCAAAGATTAACTTATTGCCACCTTTCCAAGATAGACAAGTTGCTATCATTATGAGCACTAAATAGACTCTGGGCATTAATAACTATGGGGATAATTAAAGATGTACTGATTTTTTTTAATCAATTTTCACTGGTGCTACCAGAATCTTCAGAAACTATTTCTGAATAAGGAAGACTCTGAATCATTTTAGGCTTTTCTGCAATTTGGATTGTTTAAATTTTCATTTATGTCAATGTGGCTCTTGGCTTTACTTGAGTATTCTATATTCAACCTTGTCATCATCATCAGAATAAACAAGTGACCCAATTCGGTTTGGTCTTCACCTTTCACCCATGTAAAATTTCAAAAGGAGACTCATTGTTTTTGCATGTGTTGTAACCCCGTAATTATGAAGAAATTCAGTAGCAAATTACTTCCATGGCTTTTCCCCTCCATTCTCAGCAGTTGAAAGCATTCTTCCAAGAGACATTAAATAGCCTCAATTTCCCTGCTCTTCTGAGAATACCATACTAATGAAAATATACACTAAATATTTTCCTGAGAGAGACAAACTGGTAAAGTCAGTGGAAGTAAATCATTGTCCATTATCAGTTACAACTTGACATGCATTCCTTTTATTGCTCAACATCTCATTAATGTTGGAAAAGTACACACTGGGGAACATCTCACAACTTTGAACAACAGTTTTTCTAGGTTGCTAGAGCTGGATGGTCATAGACTGCTGTCACCATCTAAATATGGGGAAATAGTTGGAAAAATAATGGAAGAAATTGCAGAACGTGTCAACATAGGTCCTGTGAAATAAATGATGTGCTTAAAACATAGCAGCTTGATGCCAACTTTTACTGTATGTTATCAACTACCAGAAGAAATTAACATAAACCTAAATTTATAGATTAGGAAATATGATCACTGAGGATGCCCTTTTGCAAGATGTCTGTTTCTACAATATGTGTAGAAAAGACTGTTGTCCAGTCTCCACAACAGCTAAACCACGAAGTGGACTCATGATATTTCTCATCTAGCTGAGCCTCAAGTAGCTGACTTGTGAATGCATAATCAGTATGACATTTTGGAAGGCTGCTTGTATTTACAACATGTTTTCCTATGCTTGCCAGCTCTGAAGACGAAAGACAACTTGACAGTATTTTAAATAATGAGATCTTTGATCTGACAATGTATAAAATAACCTTTTTTTCCCCAACACGTTTCTGGTGAATTTGTCTGAATACCATAAATTGTGTATCTAAGAAACAGGCTTCAAGCAATTCCTTTGAGTTCTTGCTCTGCTAATAGCAATGTACTTTCATTGACAGAGTAGAAGCAAGTTAGCCAAATACTGGGAAGTTCAAATGACAGCTGATCTTCCTCCTTTCATAAATCCATGATTTCAAGCCATTTTACAGTGGGACAGTCAAAATCTAGAGCCTGACATTGTCAGTGATTTGGTTACACCCAGAAATAAGTGGGCTAGAGACTTCGTATTAGGCTTCTCTGTACAAATCTGACATAACTGCTTTGAAGTCAAAGAAATACCATAACACTAGAAGAGAGTAATTGCAAAAACAATGTCTGTTGCACCTTATTTAATAGAATGTGTATCATATTTTGCTAAAAGTTAATTTTACTCTATTTCCCTGTTCTGGTAGACTTTGCATACCTATGGGTTTTATCAAAGCTAGGCTTTGACTTACCTAACATGGCTGAGGTTTAAGATTCTTGTTCTACTTCTGCCAAAAAAGGACTGTTTAGAGTGAGAGATATTTTAAGTAATTGCTTTGTGATGACATAGAATAGTGGAATTATGGAATATTTGTAACTTGGATTCATGCTGAGTTTATATGTGCTGGCTTATTAAAAACAGTCTAATTAAACTCTATATAAAAACAATAATAGTGGAATTATGTGGGTTAATCTATGTTCTCATATCTCTCATTTATTTGCAACTGACTGTATTGTCTGCACATGCTCATGGGGAAAAAAGAATGTAATTACAAGAATTCCAGCTGACCAGTGGCATACCAAAGGCAGATATTCTTCAGCTTCCCAAAGGCAGTAATGGGTTCTTGTCACACCACTGGCAGTACAGAGATCCTCTATCGGAAGGCGTGCTGTTTTGGAAAGCTGTGGAGAAAAAGAGGATGCAAGGAACCTTTCTTTCCTGAGAAATGCTATGCATAATGCTGATGAAGGAGAAAGAAGAAATAAGTGGGAAATGGGCATAAGAACCAGCCCAAGAGTTTAGCATCCAGAACTCTCTTGCTCTGTAGATCTTTCTTTGTGCTACTTGACTTTGGCTCCTGATCTTCAACATAGCTCCTGATTCAATGACCGTGATCCTACTTATAGTGAGGGATTTACGATGCCTCTGTCCATGACATCTTTTTATACAGTTAATATGATGATCATGTATATTATATTGAAATATCATGCAGTTATGCTCAATCCCTACATGACCTTGAGCTCCAGGAGTTGCTCCCACCCTACTGCATGGCACACTGCTGATCTGAGGAACTCTCACATCTGTGCTTTAGTAGTGAGAGAGACAGCAGCAAACCTACATGCATCTGGGTGGTTTTCCTTCCATATCAGGTGTCCTCACTCTTCTCCATTCACTTTATTTGGCAGTGCTCAGATGCATCAAATTCAAATCAGTCACATGTAGCCTTTTAGTATTATGAAGTTGCCTAAGAGAGATGCTAGAATCCAAAAATACATACTTTGGCAAGGGTTAAAACTTAATCTCAAAAGGTACATGCCAATTCAAAGTGTATTTTGTGTGCAGATTTATCTGAGGGTGGCTTGGCACCAAGGGATTTTCCATTGGCGCTAGAAGAGCCCCTGCATGCCAAGAAAGCAAATATCAAACAGAAATGTGCCAGTATTTCCTGCCAGTCTCACATTTTTGAAACTTTTTCCATCCTCCAGGCCATTGATTTCTGATATGCTCCCAGGCTTCCTAGGGAAAGGCTTTTGAGTGTCACCCCAGGATGCTGAAAGTCTTCTAATTTGAATACTAAAAATGTTAAATTAAAAAGGACTCCCTCCCCCCTCCAACGCCCCCAAGTAAAATCCTTGAATCTTTTCCTGTGAAACGCTGGAAAACTTCAAGGGGTTTTCAGCCATCCAGAATACACAACAGATGGAAAGTGACACTGGCTCAGGATGGCAAACATTTCTTCCAACTTTTGTACAAACAAGTCAGTAAAGCCCCTCCATCTCTTTTCGGAGTCTCTTGTGCCATACACTTCTGATCGTACTTCGATATAGATTCTTGTGTCTCAGTTTCCCACAACTAGCTTTCTTATTTTTTTTCTTACTCATTCTACCCTTGGAGCTTTCTGCCTGCTCCTGCCTGCCAAGTTCCACCCTTGAAACTCTGTCCTTTGAATGCTCTTTCTTTCACAAGTGGCCGCTGCTCCATTGACCACTCAGTCCTGTGGCTGAGCTGCATTTTTTCTGCCTATGTTGCATTCTCTGGGGCTCATACCAGGAGTTCCCTGTTAGGCTCCACTCCTGGAAGCAAACTACGTTGATCAGTCTCTCCATCACTAGATTTCTTGCAGGACAGACCTGAGTTGCAATGGGATCTTGTTTAACAATATGGCATGTACCAAACCAGCAGTAATACAAGTATCCAGATTATGCTTTTTAGCCAATTCATTGGAGGAAAACAGGAAATGGTACAACCCACAATTTACTGTATTTTATAAAGCATAGATTATTTTGTTTCTGTTTCTAGTTTGCTTGCTAGGCATAATAACATTTTCCACTAATGCTTATAATGTGTACAAAACTCCTATATTTCTTAGTAACGTACTTGGCTTGGCTAACCTCAGGTTTCAAACATCTGTCAGGTAGATTCAGTATCTCCTAGATTTTGGACATGGTATAACATGGAAAAATGCAGTGAAAATTAAAAAGGCTAATAAGGATTTTTTAAAAGCATCTTCCTTGAATTTGATGCTACTATCAAGTGGTTTTGCCTCTTAAAAATTATTTGGCTGATAACAATTTTCTTATAACAAGCTGAGCCTAAAGATGAGCTTCTGAAAGCAGTTGTGTCATGGCAGTAGTAATGACTGCTACCATCATTCCTGAGGTCCCTTCTCACCTGACTTTCTTGATACTGCAGGGAACATAATCACAGATAACTCAATTCTCCCATGATGGAGGAAATCTAATTTCGAAGTAGCTTTCATGTAAATAAAAAGAGAGAGCTCCAGCTTCTGAAGGCCTGGAGGTGGGCAACTTGGGAACCTCAATGCAAAACGAGTTTGAACAGTGGCTCTGTGTGTGTGCATGTGTCTGCACAACCACATGAACACACATCTGAATTTACCAAGAGAAAGAGACAAGAAAGCTGTTGTTGAATAAGAGCTGATGAGAATTTTTAAAATGAAAAAAAAAAAATCCCAAAGAAATGAAAATAGTATATGCACAAACAATAAAAATCAGATTTAATATGCTGTTTGCATATATGCTTTATAAATTAAAGACAATATTCTGTTCCTGGATCTGAACTGCAGATCTCGATTGCACACTCTTTGCTGGGGTGAGCTCCCACCATGCCAGGGGAAAGGGTTGCACACAGGGGTGGCAGTGGTGGTGGTGGGGGGAATGTCCTGCTGCGTGTGGGAGCAAAATGTTGCCCTAAATGTGATGTTGCAGAGTTCTCAGGTCATGGCACTGAATGGTTCCAAGACAGGGTCAAGCACAATCCGTGTGCTCCTGGTGCTGAAGGTGTTGCTCACATCAGGCCTTGCTACTTAGAGGGGTACATGGCCAGACGCCATGGTTTGGGGCTGTTTGGGGATGCCAAAGTGCATCACTGGGACTTCTAAAGGGCCACAGTCCTTGGCCTCTTTGAGTGCTGGAACACTTGAAGGCTCTGTGCTCAGCAAAGTCTATGAAAATAAGGCAATAAATAAAATAAAATGAAATAAAATAAAATAAACCCCAGTCCACTATTTTTACAAGCTGCTGGAGTGAGAAATGTGGGAAGTCTTTCCACTACAGCAGTCATATCCTTTTAACTCGTACCCCTGGAAAAGGGCAACCTGAAAGAGTCCTTTTACCCCTGTGTTCCTTGATTACTTTTATTTAAAATTTCACCCCAGATGTTATCCAGGTACAAATTAGTGCTGGTGAATTCATTTTTCTTCCTTGACTGTCTCTGCTGGGGACCTCCACCATTAGAAATCAGGCATCATAAAGCTGCTCTAGTTCAAGTGCTTACTGTAAAATTCAAAACCACTGTAAGGTATGTTTTATGTACAGTGATTGCTTAGTCTTGCCCAGAGCTGAGGCAAAGAGCGTCAGTGAAAGGCCAGGTCTCAATAATGACTTTTTTTTTTTTTTTTAGAATTATGTAGTATGGATTAACAGCATGAAAAAATAAAAAAACAAAAAATTAAAAAATAAAAAAAATTTAAAAAACCATCAAAACACAACCTACGTGCACTCCCTGAAAAGAGCTGTGCAGCAAACTCCCTGGTGCAGACAGGGTGGTGACATTGTATCTTCCCCGTGTGAGGAAGCTCTGGAGCTTTGCTACCAGGAAGCCGTTTTTTTCTCCTGTGGCATGCTGTGTTGTCACTATGGGCTTCAGAATGTAGATGAGCCCAAAATGGCAGCTAGTCCAAGTTACATCAGCTCAGGTTTTGTAGCAATCTACCCACATCGAAAGTTAATGCCGCTGACTGCGTCTGTGAAAAAGCGCTTGTGCAAATCTCTTTCCTAAAGGTAGGTCAGAGGAGAAAGCAAAGACAGCTTAATCAATCTATAAGCAATGTGTTCTTTCTTTCCAGTGTGTACAACACACAGATCAGACACAGATCAGGCTTCTCCTCAACAGGAGACTATGGTAAAGGAAAGAAGAAATGTGTTCTCAAAAACAAGTGATATTCGATATAAAAATTGCAGGAAAACAATTATGCTGGTTTATGTTTCGTTGGAATAATTCACTAGTTGCTACCCAGCTTGTTAGTGTAATTGGGCACACTGCAACTTATGGAAGGTCTTTGCTGCCAACCTCTGTTCTGTAATTCATTAGCATCAAGTTGCTGCCGCAACATACAACTCATTAAAATTAGAGATCTTCATAACTTTAACAGAGAAAAAGTTTTCATGCCTGCAAAAAGTAAAAGCTTTGGAAGCCTTTGTTCAATGGACTGAGATGAAGAGAAAGAAGGAGACAATAGAGCAAGGGGCCCCTCAGTCCAGGAAGTATAGGGAACTGCTTCAGAGAGTCCAGTGCAGAGCCACAAAGATGATGAAGGGAGTGGAGCATCTCCCTTATGAAGAAAGGCTGAGGGAGCTGGGTCTCTTTAACTTGGAGGAGACTGAGGAGTGACCTCATTAATGTTTATAAATATGTAAAGGGTGAGTGTCACAAGGATGGAGCCAGGCTCTTCTCAGTGACAACCAATGATAGGACAAGGGGTAATGGGTACAAACTGGAACACAGGAGGTTCCACTTAAATTTGAGAGGAAACTTCTCAGTGAGGGTGACAGTGGAACAGGCTGCCCAGGGGGGTTGTGGAGTCTCCTTCTCTGAAGACATTCAAAACCCTCCTGGATACATTCCTGTGTAATCTCATCTAAGTGTTCCTGCTCTGGCAGGGGGATTGGACTAGATGTTCCTTTGAGGTCTCTTCCAGTCCTTAGCATTCTGTGATTCTGTGACGGGATGGAGATAGGAAGAGAAACCCCATCTTGCCTTGTTAATAGTCTTGGTTGCTGCATGTGCACCAGTATTTTGGTCCCAGCCAATATCTGGGTTCCAGCAACCGTTCAGGTTTTGGTGCTCAAAAAGCCTCAAGCGGTCATATACCACAGTGCTCTTGGGTGTAAATAATTTTCACATCAGAATGATCTCAGTAATACAAACTGCTATAGGTAGCCTCTGCCATGGTTTTCAGCATTTATGTGAGACTCAGGTTAATCCCCTCTTTCAAGTCAAATGATGAAGGGCAGTGTCTGTCTGGAGCACCAGATTGTGTGTTAGGATGGACCTATGAATAACATCATGGAAAGAGATTTTATTCAGACAGGTGCTGAGGAAAGGATATAGTTAATGAGTGGAGTTGAAGGAGCATGTCTCTTCCAAGGCTTCTTTGAACATGGGGCCACCGGCAGCTGTGCTGGCCCGAACATTTTCAGTCCAGTCCATCACTCTGTGCCAATTACTGCTCATTAGCAGATTTTGGCTCCGCTCTCTTCACTGCATCTGGGGGGGGGAAACATGAGGGACAGTGTGCTGCATGGATAGAGCCCTAACCAGGGGGACCTCAGAGAGGGGCCAGCAGGGTAATTTCCATGCTCAGTGTGTGAGACTTCACAGCTCTGCTTATAGACTGTCTACAAGAAGACTGACCTGGTTAAATACAGATTTTCCCTTATTGCAGGCCTGATTTTTCTCCTTTGGGGTCTTGTAAACCTAGAAGTGCTGTTTCTGTTAAGAAATATTGAAGTCAGACACCTTCTTACCAGCACTGACTTGCTGGGAAAGCTGTAGCTTGAGCTAGAAGGAGAGAGCTATCATCAAAACCTGGAAGAAAATGAGAGGGATGCTGGCAGAATGGAGCTGCTACCTTAGCAAAAGAAAGAGCCATAAACCATCAGAGTCTGGGGTCAGAGGCAGACTTTCTTTGCTAACACATTCTAGCTATGTCTTTGCTATGAAATTCAAAGGGGTAATTTTAAATGGTTCCTTAGCAGTTTCTAGTTAAGTATGAGCTAAGGCACTTTGTTTGCTCTCCTGCTCATTAGGTTACTGTGGAAGGGCTATGAACTTGAGTGTTTGACCTTGTATTAACTGGCACTGTGAACTCTCTCAGCTCTGTCCCTGGTGAGTTCGTTTCCACACACTCAGACTAAGAGGCAGAAAGAGGTTCAGTTCAGCCACTGCTCATACAGCGAGGCTTACATGAGCACATCAGGAAGAAGGAGCCTGTGTCTGCCACTTGTTTTCCTGCAGTAGCTGTTTGAAAGACTATGGGAACTCCTGGGCGCCTGAAATGCTGCTCAGCACAAAGCTCAGTAATGGGACATCAGAAGGAGTTATCAGTACCATAGGAGAAGAAAAAATTCACTCACAAATCCACATCGGCACAAAGTCTAGCAACCATGGAAGTGGTTTATCCTACTAGATTTGCCCTAAAATACTCATAGGTACCTTTACACAGTATTGCTTTGACTCTGTTATGTTGGTGGTAAGAAACAGCTGGGATGATGGCAATGCATCAGTCTGCCTGGTCTTGCTCCGTTATTTTCATGAGTAAGTAGGGAAAGATTTGAGTCTCTACTGATTTTCTTGTATATGCCATTTTATGGGAGCAGCTGCTGAAGTGAGATTCTTCACAAGTCAGAAACCTCAGAAACCTGAGATATCAGAGGGATGTTTCATATGGAATCAAGCAGTTATGGAGTCAGAAATCCATACACAAAGAGTTTAAAGTGCTATCCCTATACTGTAGCTATTGAACAGGAGGGCAAGCAGAAGGAGGATCAAACTGAAATCATGCCTATGCTAAGCCAGGCGCCCATAGGAAGCAGTATAAATTTCTCCTCGAATTTCCATAGCAAAAATGTAGTTTTATATTATAAAATAATTATGTATTAAATTACACCACCTTGTGTGGTCATATGGAATATTATTAGTGTGCCTATTATTTTGTGGGTTGTTTCTGTTTAGGTGTATTTGTATTATGGTGAAGATGGGATCCAACTTGGCATTAGGGTCCTACTGAGCAAGGTGGTGTATCAACAAGCAAAATCTCTGTTCCAACTGGATGCATCTTGTTAGCTGAAACAGTACTTGACACATTATTTGCTAACAACACTGCAATCATGCTATCTAGTTCTACTTTAAGTCACTCAGTGAGGTTAGAACATGTTGAAGTCTGTGGACACAGAATCACAATTTAATGTGATAGAGTGAAAAAAGTTAACAAGTGGAAGTTCATCATGGGAGCTGTTGTAGCTCAGCAGTGTTTGGTCGTGTGCTATACCTTGGTGCATGTTGTCTATATTTTTTCTGTGACTGCATCACTTAACACCTTCCTACAGCATATGTTTAAATTCAAGACAGTCCAAGACAAATGCATCCAATTATGCTTGAAGAGGCAAAGCAAGCCAATGTAAATGTATAGAAATGTATAGTGTGCTATGCGTTATGCTTACTCAGTAACTTGCCAATACCTGGATTTGGCCGCTATATTTGTGGCATGTTTGTAAGCCCATACTCTAATTTAGAAGTGTTGATACCTAAAACAAAAATGTCATTGTAATTCCATTGAAAAAGGAGAATTCTAAACATCTTTAGCTGAATGGGCCGAACACATGGAGCTACAGTGACTTGGACCCTTACGAGGAAGAAAAAAAGATAATATCTGATTAATTTGGCAAAAAAGGAAACAATCTAGTACTTTATATCACATTATACTCAAAAAATTGGTCACAAAACTTCAAATAACTTTAAAATATGTGAAATGATTTATTGTGGAAAAGACAGAATGTATTTAGATGTTTTGGGCACTTTGTGTTTGGTCTTTTCTTCAGTAAAACTTTGTTAGCCTTACCCTGTAGAAAACTTGGAACCCAGTCTGTCTCTGCATAATGATCTGTTACAGAGGGTTGCAGAATGCCAACGCTTCTATTTTAGTATTTAATGCAAAGACTTATTTTCCCAGCTAGAAAAGACCTTTGATTTCCTAATGAATGTGTCAGATGATCTGAGAACTAGTGGGTGTGTTTGTAATCACTCGAGTTTACAAGTGGAACAATTCTGTTAGCCAAACTGGATGAAGGGGAGGTGAAAGACCTCCTTAATCCCCTCACACCTATTACCACCAAGGAAAGAGTGAAAAACTAATTTCCTCATCCTCCCCTTGACCCAGCCCTATGAAAAAAGATGAAGATAAAAAGGAAGAGAAAGATCAAAAGTCTCTCAAAAAATATAAGGTGCTGATGATGCTGAAAGCTTTTAAATACCTGGTTCTATGAGTCACACCAGAAATGCATGACCAGGCAGGTAAATGACCTCTGAATCTGTGGTACCCTCGTAAGCTGTAGCTCATTTTTTTATTCCTTATCTCGTAGTACAGGGCAAACCTTCTCCGTTGTCATTTCTATTCTGGCTTTCTTTCCAAATGTCTCATCTCTCAGCATGTCTTTTTGGTTTAAGAAGTCAAAACAACAGGAAAATCCTGCCCTGCTCATTGTTCCTAAGCACTTCCCTTCTGTTCCCATTTTGCCCCCACACCAAGCAAAACGGTGTGTAGGATTAAATTAAATTCGGCAATAGAGGAGTGAAATCTTATCTTTATGAGTGCTTTTTTTTTTTTTTTAAATTGAATATCTCACATTGATCTCTGTTGGCTTAAGAGAATAATAATGCCTTACACTGTCTCAGATTTAGGGCAGCTATCTGCATCTTCCTCTTTTGGGGTATTTATGCTTGGATTGTTAGAAGCATACAAATACTGCTATGAAAACATAAGTTTATCTGCTGACAATATTAATAAAAATGGAAAAAACCCAACTTTTTACATAAGTGTATTTTTTTTTCAACAAGCAACAACAATAAAAAATGAAGTATCTGAGATGAAAACGGAAATACTTCAGTCCATCTAGGACTGCAATTTATTTCTTCCCTCTTACCCTCTTCTCTATGGAGGAATGCTTTGACTCCACCTTCCATCATGCACCTCAGGGCAAGCGCTTGCAGTTTTGCTGTAGTGACCTTTTCTCACAGAGCATCATGAGACACAAAGACCAGAGATTCTGCCTGGTCCGCAGAGGATGGGCACAGTTTGAGACCCAATGGCCACTCTGGAGAAGCACTGTGCCTGTCTCAGGCTGAATTAATGATGTTTCTGTTCATTTGGTTCTTCAATTAAAAAAAACACAACAAAAACCAATTCTCTGACAAAACAACCTCGTTTAGATTTTTAAAATCTAAATCCTCACTTTCAATGACAAAGGTTTTAGAACAGAATATTTTTGTGCCCTATACATTTCGGAATATGCTTGTGATTGCAAGCCAGCTTTTTGCACTGATGAACACTGGATCTGTCCTCCACTAGGATACCCTCTTGAACCTTTGATTTAGGTTGTAGGTCTGTTTTGTTTCTTTCTTTCTTTGTTTCCTGACAAGGTAGACCATGATAATAAATACTCTATTTTGTGTTCTATCTGGGGTGATAGACAACAGATCTCTGATATAAAGTAAATCTTCACCTTTAGTCAACTTGAGGCTTCTGTGCCCCTGAATGGGAAGTCCTGCCTCCCCTCCAGCCATTTATTCCTTCTCCTTCTTTGCTTTGGTTTCCGAGGGGATCAGCTTGTGATTCAGTAAAGAAGGATTCCTTTTTAATCAGAACAGTGACTCTCCCAACACAAAAACATGTGGCTGAAGATAGACACAAGGGTGAAAATTCTGTGTTAACAGTAGCACTGCCTTAAGTGGGCTAAGGACTGTAGTGCTGCATGGCCAGGGCAATACATGCAGATGATGCCTGATCTTCCCGTATGTGAAACGAAGAAATAAACTTAACGGCAGAGTCAATTATACTGTTAAGCGGCATTCTTTATTTTATCAGCACCGGGGAAACACTGGGGATCATCCTCCATAAGTGCTCCAGCAACTGGATGCTCTTGCGTTGCTTATATTAACATAATCATTACATATGCATTACAATTTTTGAAAATTTTGACGTACAATATATCTATACTGAGAAATAATTGATGATGTTAATTATAATTGTTTAGTTTCTTACTTACAATACATCTATTAATTATTAGTTAAATATAAACTAAGCACTTTGCTTCTAAACAATCTATCATTTAATCTTCTGTCTCCCTCTTGTCATGAAGAAGGATCTAAAACTTGAAAAATATCCCCTCGTTCTGCAGGTGGTCAGAAACCATTTATCTCTTGTTGATCGGTTACATTGATTTGGCAGCTTCTCTTCATATGACACCAATATGTCAGTGTTTTGCACCAGTATGTAGTTTTCATATTGTTCAACTCCTTGTCCAACCTTTTTTTCCCTTTTTGAGACTCTGTCCTGCCAACACATATGTGTAGTTTTAATAGGATGAAGTAGGTTTTAAGGGATTTGAACTGGTCTTCTGTGCTCACCTGACGTATTTCCTGACATGTTTCCAAGCTCAGTTCTACTTTACCCACTGCATAGAAGTCTGAACACAAATCCTACATTTCAAATGGTGTGCTACGTCTGGAAAAGGTGAGATACGGCTGCTACAAAAGTTCAAAAATCCAGACGCTGCTTTTGATACACTTTTAAGATTAGAAGTCCAAGAAGAACACATACAAGATTAGAGAACAGTGAAAAATAAATGTAATTTTTACTTTTCAGATTCTAAAAGTGGTTGTAAAATGTTATTTCTTAAGGAAAGAAAAATCGTTAATCATTTCAATATTATACAGACAGAATGTCCTGCACATCTCTGGAAAAGGCAGAGTTTATGTTAAGCCTTGAGTGGGGAGGAGGACTACATGGGCAAGGCTGGTGCTCAGATACTGGGGTCAGTTCAGGAGCTTCCAGTGGGGCTGATAACAGACCAGCGAAGATCAGAAAAGATGTGCTTATCCAAAGTAATTATATCCTAGCTATGCAAGGTAATTATAATTGCACCAGAAGAAAGGTCTCTGACAAAGCAATAATAACTGTCTGGCTGTTCTCGGCTGCCCATGTCCACAAAACAGAGCAGAAAGTGCAAATACCATTGTCCAGTTCATTTCTCTTTGTACGGCCAGCAGGAGAGCAAGAGGCAGGTCCCCACTGAGGAGGGGACAGAAAACAAAAATGTGTGATGTCCGACTGTAGCAAATCAGCCAATGTTATGTCAAAACTGCTGAGTTTTAGCACATTATAGGAAACAACAGATTTTGAGGCTACAGATTCAGGGGTGTGGAGCACTCATACTGCTTAGATGCTTTTACGCTTTTCTTCAGTCATTAAGAGTAGTCATATACTTTTTAAGGAAGGAAAGTTGAAACTCAAGACCACATATTTGTGTCAAGGTATGTCAAATTCCCAGGCCCTCGGAGGACAGGGGGCCTTGCCTGTGTGTTTTAAAATAAGTCCCCAAAATAGTTCTGATGAAATGTGTTGTCTGTAAAACCTAGAAAGATCTTCCAGGAAGCCTGGCTGAAGAATCCCTGGAACACTGCAGGAATTCCTGGCACACTCCTGCATGCTACAAACATTTCTCCACAAAGTGGTCCTGCAGCTTCATGGTAGTCTAAGAGTCGGAATTCTTCTCTTCTGAACTTACAAGGTCCACAACCCTTCTACCTTGTGCTACTTCACAGCCATTAAACAGGACTTCACTGGCTAAAAGTAAATAAATACATTATAACTTAGAGAAAACACAGTTCTTAGCAGCTGCTCCAGAGCTGACTTGTTTTGTCTCCCAAGGACTGGTTCCACCCTGAGAGCCTCCTTCTGCCTCTTCCCCTTCGAAGTCTGGTTTGGGGTGTGCCCTAAAACTGTATAATAAAAATATGTATTATTGCTGGCAAATTCCCTGTGAACGAACAATAATAACAGTGGAGAATTTTAACCGTGCTTTAGCAATGGGAGCAATTAGCAGAATTCAGTAATTGTTAAACTATTCAGGCTGTTTCACTATGTGCTGACCTCAATACGCGTCTTTCCGGGCAATTAAAATTCTGTTGTAGAAATGTTGACTTTCAAGTACCCCACTTTACTGTGATTTTTATTTGACTCGTCATGTATGTAAAGTATAAATGAAACTAGAAATGAAGTCTTTTTATAGCAGCAGCGTTTGTAAAACTATTAAAAATAAATACTGTATAAGATACACAGCTGAATGAATCTTGCAGAGAAGTTATAATTATTTGGATTCATAATACCACATCAGGTTAGCCTGTTTTGCTCTTTGTTGTTTGTTTTCCACTCATGTTAATAATTTCAGTTTCTGGCAATTTGGCAGAAGTAAAAAAAAAATCTTGAAAATTCTTTTATGAATGGATGTTTCTAAGAAGATCTGCAGTGGAGGCACATGATAAAAATCTCTCTGAAGTCTCTGCTCTTGCATATGGTTGCTTAGACATTAATTTTTCCATATGACTTGAGCGGTGTTTCTGATGCTGATGGTAACAGGTATTTTTTCTAACTTACTAAAAACTAACTGAAGGTGTGCTAGAGCTGCATTGCAGCTTGTAGTTTAGAGTGATGAACTAAACTAAGTGGTTAACTCCTGGTCCTCTTGTTCACCAAGATAAACCTGAAGTTCAAAGACCAGCTAAAAACTCTCCATGTTTTTATCTTAAAATCACAGATTAATCCTATTTTTGCTTGGTCTATGAATATTTGAGTGCTTGAGGCTGACAATACAGCCTAAGTGACCAGTTTCTCACCACAGGTATTGAAGAGGGAGTAGCTGGGGGCACAATCTAAGCTAATAATGGTTTGGAAACAAACCGTGGTTTAAGATACAATTACATCAAGGGTTCTGCATATAGTCGCTGCTGAGCTTGGGAAGCATTTTTTTCCCCCTGAGAAGGAATGTCTCCTAGGGTTTCCCTGGGGCAATGTGGCTCAGTAAGCCCTTGAAGATTAGGGTGGAGAGCCGGGGACAGCAGCACTGACTACCTTTCTTTCCTCTGTGGTTTGAACTTGGTCAGTGACTGGAGCATTTCCTTGTCTTCATAATAACAATGAAAGAAATTGTCCCCTTAGTAATTTCTGAAGAATAGAAGACATTTCTGTCTTTTGCTTGTGCATGGCAATATATACATATATATACTCATTTCTAAATATATTCTAATTTGTATTATTATTTTGATTAATGAGTGACAAATAATGGTAGACACGTACTATGGAGATCAATAACATTATTAATAGTTTTTAGAACAATGATGCTTTCGCATTCAAAATAGTTTATTATGTTAACCTGCCATGTTATGTTTTTTTTCACCATTGCCTTCAGCCTTTCTTTATCTTTTAGTCTTTTTCACAACCTGTGGATTGCCCTTAAGTAAGGCTTTGATCTTGCAGATGTGTGCAGTCTATTTACCTACCATGAGTCATCCTCTTACATGCAACAAGACTTATTGCATGCAGAAATACTTGCCTAAGTATTTGCTGATTCATGTTTTAGGTTCGCCTTGGGGACAGGACAGTGTCTCACTATGTGTTACAACATGACCAGTGCAGTTGGATTCAGTTGCTGATTCTGTGCACTAGCTACGTATGCACAAAGTTGAACTAATAATAGTGTACTAATGATAAAATAATTTACCCATCCATTTAGTATTTATTCTGAAGTACAATTTTTTATTATCTTTAATAGCGGTTTTATGTAATTGTGGAATATGCCTGATGTTTGTGTGAACAGTATTAAGTATTAATGTACATCAAATAAATAGTTAAATTGCTATTATAATCGAAGCTATAGATTCTCCTTAGGGACTTCAGATAGGTCTGATTTATTGTGAGTAAACACCCACAGCAGGTTTTCACCACAATTTTCCTTTCCTAGAGAATGTACAAGGTTCTCTTTGCCTCTTTTTCTAAGGTTCACAATTTCAACTGTTGATTGCTCACCTCTGACATACTGTCCCTGAACTCTAGTTCACAGGTTCCCTTATCTTCCTTTTCTCTTTCCATTGCAACTGGTAACACCAGCAGGGGATGACTATTAGCAGCTAGAAGTCTGAGAACGATGTGTATTTGCTTGATGCATTTATGTTGGCTGCCAGAGGAACTGAAATGATGCATGTCCTTTGATGCTTTATCTTTTCCACAGCTCTGAAGAAGAAAAGGTACTCTTTCTGCTACTTGAAGCTATGTGACATATATCGTGTACTTTGAAGGGCAAACTATCTCTGCACATCTATGTTCTCCCCATGCATAAGGTTGCTCGGCTTCTTTGTACTCACACCAGAGGTTTTATAGGCACAGCAAAAACAGATAATGGGGTCACAACTAATCCATAGATAACTAATAGCAACCGAACTTTGGTGCACAGATCCCCCTTTAGTTCTGTAATTAAATGGAAACCAGTCAATCAATCAATCAGTCAGTCAGTCAACCAAACTTGGAGGTGCCTATGAAGATGTCTAAATTTCTGAAGACAATTTTTTTCAGTTTTGCTGCCCTGTGGACTGGGTTGCAGGAGGGAGGGATAAAAATGATCCCAGACACATTTTCCTTATGTTTATTTTGGGTGAGTGTGCTCAGAGGGTGAGCACAGGTGCTGCAGCTAGTGTCCGCTCAGTCAGATCTGGAAATAACCATTGTTATTTGCTTGACTGATGGCAGTGCCTGGCCCTCCCTGTCATGGATTAGCACTCTGTGTTGGCTGCTGCACAAATACCAAGCGAAGAGATGTTCCTTGCCTCAAGAGCTTATCCTGAAAATAATAACAGATAGGTGTCTGTCATCTCTCTTATGATTGAAAGCAGTTCCATCCTTTGCCAGCTCACTCCAGTTACATATTTGATGGGGCCCTCATGAAACTACATACACTAAATATTTTGAAAACTCTCTAAGCATGCAAAGTGGCTAAATAAGTGAATTTATTTGCAGCCTGCTAATCCCGTCTGCAAAAATCATTTTGAAAACATTCACCAAAGCTGCAGACCAAGTGCCGCAAGCAGATACAGGCGCCCAGTTCATCTTCTCTGGGAGCGATGGGGGTGAGCAGCAGCTCGTGGCACTTCCTGAAGAATTTCAAGGGGGAATATAACAAACAGTCCAAGTATTCATACCAAGAGCTTTGTTTTCAGTTTCACTGCAATAACAATTAGCAGCCAGTTGGCTTTTGGCCATTGAAAATTATATAGCCAACTGGCAAAAAGTATAATTTTTTTCCTGGCTTTATGCTTGCAAGCTGGGTGGCATAAGAGGATTTTGTGAGTGTATATAACACTAACCTCTGCAAAATAAAGCACTAACTAGTCAAAAGTCCTTTCTTCACACAGCCAAAGGCTAATTGCCAACCAGCTTCATTGACCTTCATCAACACTGATCTTTGTTAAACAGTGACATTTGCCAGCACTTAGTCTCTGTCTTTCTCTTTTTGTCTCCTTCTGTCATGTTCACTTACTTTCTCTCTTCTAACATTTTTTCATTCCACATATTTGCACAAAACTCTTATTGGTTTCGGAAAAATGTTGCAGATAGCTACAAACCTCCAGCACGACGGCACATTTTAACAGCTGAGTGGGATCTGTTCATGGTACTCATAGATGGGTGCTACGGGAGATACACAGACAACTCACTGGACTCCACAGCAGCCCTATAGTGACTACCCAGACCTAAAAAGTGCCCACAGCGGGATATTTCCACCCCCATGACTACCAGGTCACCAGAGAAGACACTTCAATTGCAGCTTCCTCGTTTTGTAGTTGTACCCGTTTGCCTAGATTTCTCTGCTCCCCAAGGCAAAGCCTCCTCGTTAGCAAGCTGGCAGGTTTCAATCCATCCTTCTCAGTTCCAGCCTGAAAGCTGAAAACATGTAACAAGCAAATAGTGTTTTACGACATTATAATTGCAAATATTTCTTCTTTGTTTTCATCTCAAGGAAGAGAGGTTTGGAATGAAAGGAGAGCAGAGGCTTGCCAATGTGTGAAGTTTTATGGGCTTATGTCCCAAAATTATAGGATCTAAGTCAGTCAGCTGGGAGCTACATCAGTGCTTTGAATTCTGCTTAAAACCAAAGGAATTTGAAAATAGAAAATAATGGGTTTCTTCCATAAATAACTAATACTAGAATAGATAATATAAAAATTGCTGTAATTAACATCCCTGTAAAATTAAGAAGTGACAACAATGGAAATGATATGCTATCCATACCTTAATAGACATGTGACCGTTTGTGTAAGTCTATAAGTGCAGTCAAAGATTTGTTAAATAAAACATCTGAAAATGAAGAAAGTCAGGTTGCCCATGACCTTGTAAAATTTTCTCTAACTTTTTCTGTTCAATTAGCTATAAAGATAACAGCTCAGAACTAGTTTCAGCAGTCCCTGAGGGAGACTGAGTTGTCACCTCCCCTGCTTTTGTCCCAGTCTTCTTTTTTTTTCCTTTGAATTCCTCAGCTCACATCATCAAGCACTGTGGGAGACCTTCATTTTTCCTTTTTTCCCTACTATTGAATATGGACAAAATTTGGGGAGTTTGAACTCAAAAGTGTTAAGAAAACCTTCGAAATGTCCGAGTTCATTATTTCAAAGCACCTTATTTATAAGGCATTTTTTGCAGGCATAGCTTATACCTTATAAGGATTAATATTGCCTTAAACACTAGGAAATGTAGGTACTAAATCCAAAATAGAAGTGCTGATTTTTCACACTGATTCTTCAGTGTGGTGAGAATTTGTAACTTAATTAATTTATAATTAAACCAGTAAGCTTGTAAAGGAGACCTGAAGCTATGTTTTCATTTTAATGGAATACAGGTTGGTATCTTGATATAGCAAGGCACGTTAAATCTGTTTAATACTGAGACTCTTTTAATACCAAGATATCATGATAGCTAACTGGAGAGCACTAATCTTGCAAAAACAGACGCAATATTTGCAGTGAGTGCACGTATGATAAGGTCAAGATGGGAACTCAAATCCCCTGAGGCACTAAACAAGGCCGCTTGCCATCAATTCAGGCTAAAAATTCTATTCTTTTGTCACCAGCCCATGAGATGAAGCTTTGCAAACTGTCAAGTCAAATCTTTCCAAACAAGCAACAGATTAAGTTGGAGGAACAGGAATGATCTGATACCTTCAATAACCTCAGAATAACTGAGCTTGCATTCTGGGATCACTTTTCTGCAGGGGGCAAAGCTGCAAACAATATAAATTAAAAGTGGTAAAAATATTTATTGGCAACCTAAGTTTTTAGGAGCACAATTTTATATGTCTCTGTTTGCATAGCTTCAGCATAAATAGGGTAATATTAATACCACAAGAAGGTCTGTTTACATGCTGCTCCAAGAATTTTCTTGCAAAGGAAAAAAAACCCTTGCCTATGCCATTCTTCTTTACGACCACAAATCCTGGTTAGATTAAAAAAATTAAGTCTCTTTTCATGTTTATATGATTCTATTTTTTGATCATGGAAAGAAAAGATAATTACTTGGAACATCTGACAAAGCTGTTTGTTAGGATAATCACATTACTCTTTTTTTTTTTGCCGATAAAGCACATCCTAGCTGAGCTTGTTTTGCTTTTTTATCATGTCTTACTGTGCTCACAGTGTAGCTTTAGTGGTCCTCTCAGAGGAAAAGAGATGGGGATGTCTCCCTTTTGGACACAAACATCTATGTCTGCAAGCATTCTGACTAGCAAGAAACAGTCTATTTTGCTACTAAATAAGCTCTAAGACCAAAAGAAGTAATTTCTTTGGGTTTCCAGCAGCCCCGGTTCCTTCACTTACACTACAAGTGTTGTGCGCTCAGTTGTGTTCCTGTACAGTTCTTGCCATGTGCAAAGGCCACCCATCCAGTGATCCTTGTTCCACCACAGACACTCTCTGTCTTGTGTCTTTGTCCCAACATCCAGTTGTCCCCAGTGGAGTTCATGTCTCCAGCCAGCCCCATGGCCCAGCAGAGCACAGCACTCATCGTGCCACTGCCACTTCTTACCAAGTCTAACATAGGAATTGCTTGTGCTGAGGCGGTTTCCCATTCCACCTCTTCAGCAACACATGAGTTCAAAGTAAAATGAAAGCAAGGCAGAATCATCTGCAAAACTTTTAGTGAGAGTTTTCCTTTCTGTGCAGGTCCAGAATACAAAAATATATAACAAAGCAGGGCTGCTGGGTCAGGAAACAGGGTTTTCTTCCTTCTGCTTCAGCATCTGTTCAGAAGTTGAAAGGATGGAAGAAGACAATTTAGTGGCTCTTCTAATAGGCATGCTATTATTGCCTCGCACAACTGCTACCCAGTTGCCCCATATAAGGCTCTCTGTACTTAGATGGAAAATAAAAATGGTTTGATTTTGCAAAGTGCTGAGAACCCACTTCTCTCACTGATTCATCTAAACACATTTATTGCAGAGCTTATAATTGAACATAGGCCTGATACACTGACTGTTTTCAAGCTTTTTCTTTGCCCGTTTCACCGACACTGGGAAAAAATCTTTCTTCATCATACACAATCATGCAACTTGAAGATAAAACTATTGAGTTAAAAGAGGTTAGTGCATATTTAGGATAAAAGGTTGTGACAGACCTAGGAGAGAGAAGACAGAGAGAACAACTGAGGACAGGAAGAAAAAATGGGGTGAATGCAGAAAGGAAGAACAGAAGTTTATGTAGCTGGAGAAAATATGGAGTGGAGAGGATACAATGCCACCAGTCGAGAAACATCAGCTGAGAAAGTCTTTGGAGGAAATGCCTTTGAGATCAGGCTTCTTTTGTGTTCATACAGTGTCTACAGTGGGGTTGTACAGCTTCAGCTAGATTGCAGTATCGCCCTTGTGCGGATAGAGGCAGAGAAGTAAAAGATGAGAAACTGGGACTGTATTGTCAGAGCAGATTTGCCATGAAGTCTCACCCAACCCTAAATCCACCACTCCTTGTCCCCGATGTCTTGTGGTGAGCCAGGGAAGAAACACAAATTGCCTAGATACTTTCTTGGCTTTAAGAGTTTCTGGGTTATTGAAATAAGGACAGGGAAAGGGGCGTTAGTTAAGAAACAAAAAGAAAATATTCAGCTGGCTGGAAGCATGTAGGCAATGCTGCTTTTTGGAGGAGATGACATTTACAAATGGCTGAGGTTTCTGAGGATCCTGGGAGTAATTAAGCCTGTGGGTGGAGGGCTGATGCTTTGCTTATGGTCCTCCTTGGCCGTGTCATGGCCAAGAAGTGGGATGCTTGATTTTTGTGAGCAGTGAGGCCAGCACTGCCCAGGGTCGGGCTGATGGAAACAGAGCAATGGCATTTTCTTCACATGTGCAGATGTCTGGAAGGGGAGGTGGTAGGAAGCTGAAGTCTCTGAATCACAGGATGATGAAAAGCCTTAAGCTACATCTGACCTGGCTGCCAGGACCTGTGCTGATGAGAACAGAGCTCGGGTGTTCAAGAAATCCTGCTGTATATCCATCCAGATATTTATGTGCTATAACAGTCATTTAACTTATTCAGTGTTGAGGTTTTTGGTTGTGAGATTGCACAGCAAAGGGTGGCATATGAAAGATTATAGTTTTGACCCAAATAAACCGTGGTATTTTCTGTTGGTCACAAGAAAAGATTTATCTATGATACAGTTAATTCAGGCTTGTCTTAATGTGAACTGTATGGATTTTTCTTAGCATTTAGGAAGAAAAAGTAAAGCTTTGCTTTGGTCAGGATTAATCAATGGCCTCAAAATTTGGAAACAATATATACTCGACCACACAAACTAATAAGGCACCAGTGTTTTAGCAGACATTATAAAACATAAAATTAGATGGAAAATTGCCTTAAGCCCCTGTAAATCAAAATTGCTCTTTTTACAGAAAAAATGAGCTTTATATAGCAACAAACAATTTTGTGATCTTCATTTAACTAGCCAATTTCATATGGCAAACAGTATTTATTCATCCTGCTCCAGTGACCTAACCAACAATTTACAATGTGATGCCTTGCATATTTTCACAGCATTGTAAAAAAATGAGGTTCTGTACATTTATTTGATCCCCATTGAAAAATTATTTTTTTACCTCCTCCTAACCAGTGTAAACTGGAAATTGTTCTTAATGTAATTCTTTTGCTTACCATCCACTCATTAATCAGCAAACTAATTAGAGCCAGTTTGCTTGCTCTAATTTGAAAAAGTGAAAGTAACATATGTTGACAGTTAATTTGGATTTTTTTTTTTGTTTGTTAACAAGCATGAAAGTTTTTATAATGAAATAATATTTGATACTGATACAGAAGAACATGGACTAATAAATTGCAAAAGGCTGGGAAAATGCGGTATGTTAATCACTATGGGAATAATAACATAGATCATTTAGTACTCTAGCTTTTCTGTTGACGATTTTCCATTTTAGCTATTTTTATACGGTATTACAATGACTTGATTTGGAATTTCTCAAACACACGTCAATACAAGTTTTCAGCATTTTGCGAGTTTGTACAGGCCCAATGCGATTTCTGAGACCAAGTTACAAGAAAACTGTTATGCATCTAGGCTCCATTTCAAAAACTTCTGTTGTCTTGGCTTTTAAAAAATGTCAATATGCATAAAAGGGTGTCAGCTGACAGCCTGCAAGGCTCTCAGTTCAAGCTTGATCTGAAGCCCACCCAGATCATTTGCAGTCTTTGCTCTGAGCTGCTTTGTCACTAGGGCAGATCACTGTAAGTGGCAGCAGGAGCATCCCCATCTGAGCCACTTGTGACCTTTCCCCAGCTGGGTGGCAGTTAGGTTGTGGTATGGGTGTCCCAAGATGTGCAGTCTTCAGTCTAGTAAATGCAAGTGACAACCAAGAAAGCAGCAATCCTTCAGGAGATCTCAAGACCTGAATGACACGCTCCATGCACAGCGCCATGCTGTGCTTTAACTGCACCCAGACAGAAAGCAAACCAATACAGTAGGGAAAGAAACATTTAGCTCTTCAAATTGCCTTTTAGTGTAAACTCTGTGTTCCTTATAGCTCCATTTTGAATCGCTATGTTACAATGCCAAGTGGTAGAGAAAAAGCAGAGACACTCTTGACTGCACCAGCTTATCAGTTGGTCTAATAATAATTTCTACCTTTCCCTAAAAGGTGTTGTTTATATCCTCAGACCACTATAGCTGCACCACTGTGCTGTTTGTTGGTATGATTTATTTTGAAGAAGAAAGTGTAAAGATACAAAATCTCTAAGGTTAACCTCTATTTAGAGAAAACATTAAATTGTATTTTCATTTCAGAAGACTATTTTTTCAATGCAGAGGTTGTTCTAGTTATTTACACTGAAGTTGCTTATTTCTGCTGACCTAATGTGAGGAGAGGTCCCATGCTAGAGGCGGACACTGAGCTGAGCTGTCGCCCTCTGTGCTCACTTGGGTTTGGGAGTAGGGTGAATGGAGGCAGGTCCTGTGGTTTGAAGTGCTTCTCCAAGCTGAGCTGGCCTTTGGACTCCTTTAGTTACATCTGTCTTTCTTACTGCAGAGAGACCCATGGCTGGCATTGCTTCTGCAGAACTAAAGTTCTCCACGTAAGTATTTTCCAAGGAACAAGGGAAGTTGTTATGAACAAAACCGTCCCATCTCCAGGAAGAATGCGAGTCCTTTAAGGCTTTGTTTTTAAATGAATGTATGAACAGAGACATCTCAGACACCCCCACATCAAATGTGGGATGGCTAATGTGTTTGTGGCAGTCTCTTCTGCCTGATTTGATGTGAGGAGTAAGAGGAATAAGGCCATGGAGGGGTGACCGCAGGGGATCTCACGCTGTGGGCCTCACACCCAGTGCTGCCCAGCAGGCAGCTGAAGGGGAGTAGGAAAGTGGGAGGTATAAGAGCCACTTTTGGACTGACTTGAGCAAGAGACTAAGCTGTTCCCAAAGTAATAAGGCAATCTGAGGTTCTCCTTCAGCGAAGCAGCCAAGTTGCTGTTCATACTGAGCCCTTCCAGCCCTATCCAGGAGACCTGAGTGGAGTAACAGGCTGGGAATTGGGACAGATCCTTAAAAAGATGTAACTCCCTCTCATTGTATGTTAAAAAAATGGGGCTGTAACCACCTGATAGACTAGACACGGGATAATACATGAAGTGAAGGTAGCAATGCGTTACTAAATTAATTACGAGATTAATTATTCAGTACAAGTACTGAATAGTGCCAGTGTATTGCCAAGTTAAATTACAAAATCATGGTGTGGTTTACATGTTCAGCTTTCAGAAAATGCTTCTTCAGCAGCAGACCTGGCAGGGTGATGTGCTGCTGCATGAGGGGTCTTGATGTTACTACAGGTTCGGTGAGGTAGCTATCAGGAGGAGAGACAGCTAGGCATTGAGGGTCTGTTGAGAACAGTTCATGAAAATCTTTGAGGATACCTGGATTTCTTGCCACACGGTCTTGGCTAGATTTGATACAGGCTTTTTTTCAGCTTTCAAGATTTGGGGAAGAGAGGAAATGCTGTAACTACAAATATTTGTATGCATATACATATTTTTTTCCCCCCACTTTCACTGATATACATATATTTTTTTCAAAGTTTTAATGGAAAAAAATATTACCACCTCCTTATAAAAAAACTCCTAGGCAAACAAATAATATTCATTCTAGCAGCAAAAATTTTGGTTTTTATTGAAAACTACTTTCCAATTACTCAATTTTATGCAATATTTAGTAAGTTTAAACTGTGTAAGCCAAATTTCTATGGAAAATCCAAATTGTTTTGAATGAAATGGAAGTTATTGCTTAAAAACATGTTTTGCAAAAACTGGAAACCTGCACTTAAAATTTGTTTTATAGCAACTGAAAACATTTGAGTTTATTATTTTGTCTTTGTTGCAGAACTCTTGGATACCATCTGAGAAGGCCTGGAAAAGGAAGAGGAATGCGGAAGGAAAAGGAAAATAGCCGCTTCCTAGAGAACGAGAGGAGTAAAAAATCTCTGAATCTGGACTAAGCGCTTCATGAGATTTTTTTTTTTTCCCCGTGGAGTATTTGAACAACTTTAATTTTGACAAACAGCCGCTAGAGGTCAGCTGTGTTTTTAATTTGACAAAATTATTGCTATGTTCCATTCTATTTTATCCTGGTTTTGTGTCTATTTTTTTAGATCAAAATGAAAGTCACAAATAAAATAAATGCTGGACTTCGCTTTTGGAAATAAATCCAAGATTCTACTATATTGTGGAAGCGATAGCAGGAAAATGTAGTAGTCAAACAAGGTACCTCTACAGAAGTAGTTTTCAACATTATAGATGAAAGTCTTTACAGCTGTATGGTACATTGATGTAACTATGTTATCACCTGCAGATATTAGCATAGATCCATTCAGTTAAATGTCAGTATTTCAAACCATAATGTGCAACACTAGTCTATTATCTGCCAAGGATTTAAGTCCATTTGAGAGCAGTCTGAATCTGATAAACCTTCAAATTTCAAATCTTTACATTCTTACTTTAACTATGTTTTACTTTAGATTTGATGTTTTCAATGGCCAGGGCATGTCTGAATTTTTTAAGGCTTTCAGTTCTAATGAGATAAACTAATCCCCTCTCCTGCATTTCAAAGTTCAAATGATTGTTTAACTGTTCCATGGGAATCCACAAACTGCCCACACTTGCCCCCACCCCCCAAAGGCTCTGTTGCTTTCAAAAAGATTTGCGATTCCTCTCTTCCCGAGTAGGGAAATCAGGTCATTATTGGGATACTGGAGTGGTGTCTAGGTGATTTTTTTTCCATTATTTCTTTTAAAGATTTATCCTTTTAACTATCCAATCTGAAATCATTTGGGCAGAGAAGCAATTTAGGAGTTTCTAATGAGCTGACAGTCTTTTCAGAGGGTAGAAATACTGACTCCTCTCTAAAATTTGGGTTTTTACTTTAGTGCGGTATCAGAGTGACCGCTCACTGTACAGTGTAGCACTACTGTAGCTGACAGTAGAATTTGGGCCAAATCCTGTAACTTTTTTTTTTTTTTTGGTATAATGTACTTTAATCCTGAATTGTTTAGTCTTAACCACAGCAAGACAATGACTCAGTGAGGATTTAATGGCTGGTCCCCCTGGGAAAGGCATCCTAGCAGATACTGATTCATTTATATTGGACACTGCTGTGAAACATCTTGCAGACAAAGCTCAGATGAATTACTGTGCTTCATATGTTTTATGTCATTTATTCGTTGCCCAGATGCATTACTCTGAACCTGCTCCCTGGCAGTTTTCCCAGTTAACTGGCATGGTAGTTAGCAGGGTACAGAAAACCACTTTCCTGCTTTTGTGCCTGCTCCAGCCAGAGGATTACCTGCGACTGCTGCCTTCATCCTCTGCTTCCTTGTGCTGAGTGACAAATCCATGCTTTACCGTGTACTTGCTTAATTTAATGACTTGGAAGGATAAGTGTTCAGCAGGACAAATATCTGTAACAGCACAGCAAATGAAGCAATGGCACCAAACGAACTTTCCGATTCAAATTATTCAAGCATGGAATGCTGTGAAGGTTTTGGTCCTCTCAGCTTGTACTACTCTGTATTTGATCGATGCAGATTTTCAATCCATTCTGCTGTGCCAGTAGACCAGTAGTATTTACAGTTTTGCTTCAGCCTCTCTCTAATGTTTTACCATGTTTTCTACTTTCAGTTCTCATTCCTTAGCTAGGCTGGAAACCCAAGAGCATGTACCATGCATTTATGCAGTGCTAGCTCTGAGTACAGACAAAGCTTGTGGCTGCCTTCAATGGAGCCCACCTGAGGAGAGCTTTCCTGAGCTGGGAATGGAGCAGAGGTGAGGAGCTCTTATCCTGCTCCCATCAGCTGTGTAGGATGGCAGGGCTGGCCAGCCCAGGAGACCAAGTCAGCTCCATAGAATATGTGGAGGCAGAGTCACTGACCTGAGATTTTGGAGCAAAGCAAGCTCTCATCTGCCCTTGTACAGTGAAGCAGGACTCTGTGCATATTCTTTTTAGCAGAAATTACTCCAATAACTCACTTGATTTATAGTCCCTTATTTCTTATCCTAATCAAAACTGTTTTTATTTTATTTATGAAGCCACAAATGCTGGCTCAGGGACTGGGAAAGGGAAAACACCAATACAACAATAATGATCATGAAATGAAGTTCATCAGTAGGAACAATCCTGCACCAGTGTTTTGATCAAAATGTTCAATTTAAGAAGTGCTATTAACAGCACAATTGATTTTATGTCTCAAAATCATGAAGGCAGAACAAAAAGAAGAGGCCTGGGAAAGAAGAGGAAAGAAAAGTAATCATTTGAGTTCCTGCCTTCTCTGTGCTCTTGTGTACAATGCTACATCCAAAGGCAGGATACTAGACCAGATCCAAGATCCTTTAGCTCTTTTATGACAGTATTTTTGTCACACAAATTCAGGCCTGATTCTGTGGTGGTGCTTCAAGTATGTACGTAATGTGCTTTCCAGCCACATCCGTGGGATTTGTACAGAGTCTTAAGAAGAAATGTGATTCTGTTCACCCCAGATGTACAGTGAATTGTATGGTAAAATAACATGGTAAATAGTGTGTTATTGTCATACGGTCTGCAGCAGCACCACCTGATAAAACTCGTGGTCAAGGTTATCTCCAGCCTTGGTTAAAGAATGCCTGATTAAAGGTGGCCCAGGACAATCAGGCCGGAACCACTGCAGCAAAGGCTGGAAAGGTGAAAGCTGGACATAAAAGGAAGATACGGATTTTTTCTTTACCTGATAGATTTGGTAGGATCTACAGCATAATTCATTGTAGCAAATTATTTTTTATCAACTCCTGTCTGACCTTTTCTGCCACTTCTTTTCAGTCTTCCAGTAGCTAAGCTTTCCCATGCCAGAACTGCCTCCTACTCTTGCTGTCCCCGCCACTCTCCTGCTCTGTCCTGACCTGCTTTTACATTTCCATCTGACATGGCTGTGATGCAAAGTGAAGGGTGTGTTGATCTACTTGCCTCCAGAACAATCACTCAGATACTCATTATCAAAACAGATGTTCATCCTAGACCTGAAATGTCTTTCTTTTGCTTAATTATATCTCATGGCAGAGCCAGTATTACACAGCAGTTCGCCTTCAGATGCACATTTTCAGCAGACTGATTAAGACACACTACGTTTCTGAACAATTTTCCTACCCAAGTGTTGAAGCAATGCAAAGAAAAACAGTTTGTTTAATTTCCCAGTGCAGCCTGGATTTCTCTCAGTTCACAGCTCTCCTTCTTTTGTTCATTCATTTTTGCATTTTGTTTTGTTTTGAAGAGATAGTAATGAGAGAATTCAAATACCTGGCACACAAAGAGTGGAGTGAGTTTTGTGGAGAAGTTCGGAGAAACTGAAGACATTGAGAGAGAAACAGTTAAGAGAACAGGATTAGACTCCACAAATTCCATTGTTTGATAGAACTCTTTCCAAGCAAAAATTATATTCTCATCATGTACTACTACACAGTGAGAGAAAGAAGAGCTTGTGCCAAACAATGGTTCATGCAGTATATTTAATATCCAAGAAAAAAGCAGAAGTTTGTATTAAGACAGGTTGCAGGATAATGTCTCACTGATGATTAGTGGTTGTTACAGTAATACAGATCAAGAGTCTGAACTCAGGTTTGAGAAATGACAGTGATCTAATTTTTTGACAGATAATTCAATTTAAGATGTCATTTTTCAGTCTGGAGTACTAACTTAGCTCAATTTATGTCTGGTGCTTTTCAGATTATGTATGTGGGATGAGTTGTCCACAGGCAACTTTATTATTCTTTGCAGTGGAATGGAGATGAGGACCTCTGACTGAATTGCTTCCTGATTACAAACCTTTTTTTTCTCTCTGTCTCTGAGCTAGAGCAAAGAAGGGCTGTTCAGACACTCTTGCTGTTGGTAATGATCAGGCCATGCAGTCACACAATAGAAACCATCTCATGTAACATTAACATTTTTTACTGTGAGGGCGACCAAGCACTGGCACATGTTGCCCAGAGAAGCTGTGGATTCCCCATCCTTGGATGTGTTCAAAAGCCAAGAGATGGTCCTGGGTAAATGACTGCAGGTGACCCTGCTTGAGCAGAGGGATTGAACGTGATGATCTCCAGAGGTTGCTTCAACCTCATCCACTCTTTGATTCTTACCCTGTGACACAGGTGACCCATAGTAGCCACAACTTAATAGGAGGCCACTGCACCTTGAAGGAGCAATACCCAAAAGAAGAGAGGTCTGTAAACCCCTTCGACCTTATAACCTTCTCCACCCTTCCTAAGGAAGTTAATTTATCTCTGCAAATTAGCCTCTCATTTCCTCTTCCTTAATCATATGGGGTTAGACTCTCACACTGGGCGAAAGGAACAGATTTCCTTCATGAATAGTAAAATATACGGTATATAAAGTACACGTTGAAATGGGTCTCTTTTCCTAAATATATTATTCTTACCTGTGCTGGCTATTTAAGGGGAATGAATGTTTATAGGACCACAGATTCTGTTGTCACAGCAGACATGTTTAGTGTACAAACCAGCTGCATCTGGTACGATATTTGGTAGCCTTTCATTCCCACCACCAAACATCTGCAGTTTCACCACTAGATAGCAGTATGTAGCAATGAATGCTATTTCCAAAGGTGGCTTGAAATAGCTGGGTAACTCAATGCTTCACAGTCACCCAGACTCGGGGAGCAGACGGAGGAAAAATGGCAGAAGGAGAAAGCAGAGAAAATATTTTATTATTTTTAAATCTCAGCTGCTCTTCTTCTGTCGCAATTCTTGATTCATGACTGTTGAATTACTTGCACTTGCTGAAAAACCAAGCGCTTTCAAAATCAAACCACAAGACAAAGGTAAAATAAGGAGTCCTTTGTTCTCTGCTACATGAGTGTGCACAGAGGCATAGAAAGACTTCTCAGGGTACCTCAGTGCTTGCCCCAAGGGACACAGGAGAGTTAGCGCTAGACACTGTTTCCTACAACAGCTTAGTGAAGGAACAGGTCGATGCTTGAGGTGGGAGAAACTGCAAATGCTGCTGGTATTAATGTTGGCCCCCCGCAGGCTGTGGCCATTGCCAAAATTGCTACTACTACATCATCATGTCCTTACACCTGCTCTGTCCCTGCTTCGCTGTTTCCTGTATGGTAGTCCATTAAAACTTAGTCCTTAGTGGACGTAACTGAGTTGTTTTTTTAGAGAAATGCAGTGATTTGCAGCAGGTGTGCATCTGTCTTAATTTACTGGTGATTAATTAATCTCACCTTGGCTAGGGACCAGGTTAGATTGATTGGTGAAGTTTATTTGTGTAGTGAAAATTGAGCAGGGATTTGAATTCAAAACTAAGTTGGTCCAGCAAAAGTTGCCAGACAGAGTAACAACTAGTAAACACCAGCACTGGTGAGTTGAAAAGCAGGTCATAAATCTAAGGAGAAGGAAAGAAAGTGTGATGCCTGTAAGGTGATTATATGCCGCTCTTTGCAGAGGAAAAAAATTATATGTTTATTTTATGTAATACTCACAGGAAAAAAAATTCAGAACTGTACATGTTCTTTAAGCCCTCTTCCTGAGGATAACCACATACAATATCTGGTATTTTGTCCCTTGATGTTAACTTTAAAAAAAAGATTGGTAAGGTATTTTTTCTTAAATGCTTTTTTTCTCTTCAAACATTTTATGTTTCTACAGACCTCTCTATCCTTTAGGTAAATGTGTTCAGAGAGGTGTTGAAATTAGGAAGGAACAAAAACCATGTAAGAAGTGGAAAGAAGTCGAGTTACAGCACTTCTTTGCAGGTGTGGTGGCACTTTGCAGTGAACATACTCAGATTTCCTGGGAGGGGGCCTTTTCCTCCCCCTCCCTCCCCTGGAGGACCCCCTGTGCTGTTCCCTTGTCCTTCCAGACCACCCTGTGACTGTGGCACGTTCCTGTTCCTCCCTGTTATTGCAGCTGTCCCTGGCAGCCCATGAAGCGGCACGGCTGGATGTGACACAGACCTTGTGTTACAGTTTTACATCTCCTGCTTGTCTGTCAACGTGTCTTGAGATACTTATCACTGTAAGATACCAGAGTGAATAACCCTGCTCGCTTGCAGCACACATGAGCACACTGGTGGTATTTTTTCCCTTGCCACAATGAGGTCATTATGTCCATCACGTTCAGACTGTACAAATACATTACTCCATTCTTTTTAATAAGGTTTTAAATTATGGCTGCAATAAACATTTTCTGCCTTTATCACCTCTCATTTCAAATGAAAAAGCTTTGATAGAAAAGTTGTATGTTTTAGCACTTCCTGCAGGTACTACAGGGTACTCATTGGGTTTTTGGATTCCAACTGTCTTGCCCACATGGATTATATTCCTAATTTCTCTAAGTACCTGAAAACTTGGCAGTGAATTTAATATTTTTCTCAATGGAGATTTTGCAGATTTTTTGAAGAAGCAGACCATTAGGATGCTCTGAGCTGGACTTAGAACCATATCACAGCTTATGCTCTGTATCTTTTTAAGAACATGTCAAAGCTGTTGCTAGGTGCTGTCTTAAAAGATGGCATTAACTGCCCTGGTCCTGGAAAGATTTTGGCTACATATCATGTAAAAGCCTTCCTTGTTGTTGCTTGCTATTTGCAGGGTGAGGGGAGACAAACAAGCTGCTTCCCAAAAGGCACAGTAAGGGTGACTGGTGAAGACTCCAGGTTGCAGTGGGAGTGAGCAGCATAGGTCCTTCTTGTCTGAAGGCCAGCAAAACTTGTACGCTGCAAAAGGCACCTTCTCTTCAAAGTAAGCAGATGGCAGGAGTTGGAGGGAGAGGATGTAAGTCTCCATAGGTAGGCCAGGCTTGCTCTCCTTGTGCCACAGGTAGCATCGCCCATGGTGGGGAAGACCTGATTAACCCTCCTTTTCTTGCATATGTGCTGGCTGTATCATAGGGAACTAGGAACAGTTCTTAGATATGTCATCCCACGTTATCTGCAAACTGTCATCCCACATTATCTGCAGACTCAAGGAGACATCTTGGTACTGCTTATACTTCTACATTTTTACTGGATACTAAGACCTGAGACTTTGCACCCATGTCTGTATTTAACCTTTAAATACAGTTGTATTGCTGTGTTTTCAACCTCATCACAGACATTTGATCCATTTCTAGCTATCCAAGGATGACAGTGGGTCATATTCTAATATTTGAAATTGGATTGAGGGGAAAGAAAATAGGAGCACTTCAAATTCCTGTAGTGCCCTCAGATCTGTGTCCCTTTGACTTCCCAGTCTCGCCATGGCTTGTTGGAGGTGCTTGTTAGCATGAGGAAAGGGTGGTGGCTGATGAGGCAAAGCAGAAGTCAGGTGAGAGATGATATGGTGACACTAGTGTATTAAAAAAACCCCAGGGAATTTCACTTCTGTGGATACAGAAAACTTGAAATCCTTATGGAAAAAAAGATTCTGTCCTCAAAGAGAAAAGGATAAGAATGCTTTTCTGCTTTCTGCACTAGAGTACGACTTGTAAAACAGAGGTACATCTCACTGGTGTGAATCAAAGTAGTTACAAACTCTCCTCTGTCAGTTTGTTTCTGCAAAAGGCAGGAGAAGGATTGCAGGTGTGACAAAGAGGCTTTAAGAAGAAATATTACTTAAAGATACTTCTGTGAGGTAGATTGCTCTCCTACACCATGGAGAAATGGTGCCCCTTTGCTGCAGGCTGCGCTACTTGCCCTGACTCAGCTATATGTTGAAAATCGAGGATAAAGTGCAGGGAGAGACTCACCCAGTCACTACCAGTGGTCACTCTTCTGCCTGGGCAGGGGATGAATGACAGATCTTCTGCTTAGCATGGCCAGGTTCTTGGTAGCTAGAACTTATTTATTTCACTTTATGTCCCTGCATGAGATACCTTTTAACCTTACGTAGTTTTTGCCTCTCACTTACTGTCAGTTTAGGATAAATCTGAATTGCTGTTCCAAAGGTCATTCAATACCAAAAACATAAAATATACTTGCATTTGGAGACAGTAGGACAACTTCATGAATTCAGGTTGCCTTTTCTCAGGAGCATGTCTTCTCAGATTGCAGCTGCCATGATGCATCAAAGAAGAGGAATTTTCCTAACTGAAGGAAAACTCTTTCATTGCTTTATGTAGAACATTCACTGCTTTCAGCTCTGCTGTAGGAACCTGCTAGCTCTGGGTGCAAGGAAATGTGCAGTTAGACTTCCCCCTAAACTCCTGTGCTTAAAAGCAGCAACAAAATCCTGCAACTTTTAATTTATGTCTTTCATGTTTATTTCTCCTTCTAATTCCCGAATCATCCCTAACAATTACAAGGGATTTGCTGTACCACTGCTCCCGGAGCTTGACAGAAGTACATGGTATTGCTGGTACTCCCCAGCCATGTCCTGGGGTGCAGACAGGCTTGTAAATCGTAGAATCATTTTGGTTGGAAGACACCATCAAGATCATCAAGTCCAACCATTAATCTAACACTGTCATTAAGCCATGTCCCTAAGAACCTCATCTACATGTCTTTTAAAGGCTTCCAGGGATGATGACTCCACCACTTCCCTGGGCAGCCTGTTCCAATGCCTGACAACCCTTTTTGTGGAGAAATTTTTCCTAGTATCCAATCTAAACCTCCTCTGGCACATCTTGAGGCCATTTTCTTTCATCCTATCATTTGTTACTTGGGAGAAGAGAACAACACTGCCCACACTACGACCTCCTTTCAGGTAGTTGCAGTGATAAGGTTTTCCCTCAGCCTCCTTTTCTGAAGGCTGAACAGCCTGCTGGGCATGGGAAGAAGAGGGGACCACTTTGCTGCAATAGCTTAAAAGTCATGGAACTTGCATCCTTTGTGCTTGTGTAGACAGCTGTGATGTTCAAACCAAGATTTGAATATTTGGTCAGCTTTGTAGAGGGAAAAGCCTCTTGAGCCAGACTTTTCCTTCTATAGGTGAAGGGATGAACTTAATCCCCAGCAGCCTTTGTGAGCCCCAACCATCTGTTTTATAAGGCCTGACTTCACGTAGTCCCAAGATGGGAGAAGTTTGTATTATCAAATGCAATGCCATTAATGCCAAAGCAGATAAGGGCTTATAGGCACTGGCTCTAAAGCAACAAAAGCCATTTTTTATCCAAGTGTCTGCCACATTGAAATCAACAGGCATTTAAGTGTCAATGGGAGCAACACCAGAGTGTCTGAGCATAAATTGATTGCTTCTGGGTCACAAATCTCTGGAGGTCCCGTCTATTTACAACATTTTGGATGCCAATTCCTCTGAAGCTCAGGGTAAGAATTATTACCAAGCATGAGAGGCTAGGTCAGATGGACTAAAAGTTAAATTCAGTGTTCTAAACATTTTGGTTGAGGTTTGCTAGGAGCGCTAATAAACAGTAGCTATAACAGTGACTCTGTTTCTTAAGCACCGGACATCAGTGTTTAATTTGGGCCTCAAATATGTATCTGATTTTCTAATAACATATTATCCTCAAGCAAATTTGTAGACTTTCTTTGATGAGGTGAATTCCACTTTTCATTGCTGACAGTATGCATGTACTAGACATGGTAGCAAAGCCAATATGTTGGCTGGAATACTCTTTTAAGCAGTTCCATGGGGTTTTTCTCTTGCTTGGTTTGATGAATGAAGCTATTGAGGAGAAAGGAAGTAAAAACCTTGGGTACAGAAAACAGAAATTTGTTTGCCTGCTTAATAGCTTTCAGCTAGAATATTAATGTGAGTTTACAGTTCAGCTGATATGGAATGGAGGAAATCCTTGGGGAAAAATGTAGTCATTGCTATTGGTGTTCAGATGGGCTTCGTGTAGATATCCCATCCACATCTTCTGTGTCCTTTTAAGGACTGTTTAACCCCAAAGTTATCTAAATTCATACCCATTCTAGCCTGATTACTTTAGCCACTTTTTGGAAAGCTTCTTGCATGGAAAAAAAAAACCTGCTCTCAAAACAAAACTCCACTTATGGAAGAGAAGATCAAAACCAAGGAGTCCTCCTAAAAAAGAGGGGACAGACACCTACAATGCTGAGGAGGCAATGCCTCAGCTACTTAAATTACAGTCACTATTTTCCAGCCATTGGGCTCATTTGAAAGAAGGAGAAATGAGGTTCCAAATGCACAATTGTTGAAAATTCCCATGGAAAAGTACATTTCAAAATTACAGTCAAAAAAGATCGGTTGATTTGTTTCCTAAGGGTTCTTATCCAGTTATTATCAAAGGCTTTTACGTCAAGCCTAAGTTTAAAGCTCTGAAAAGCTGGACTATGGACGGTCTGCTTCATGTACCAGAGCGAGCAACTGCTATCCTCTTGGATGATGCTTTCCATTCCTGTAGAGGCAGGAGGAAGGTGAGTGGTTGGTTACTTATTCCTCAGTCTGATGGATTTCTCAGTACAACCCTGATAGGGTCAGTCTTCAGGTCTCATTTTACTCAGAGGTCCTGTGGCCCTCAGAATCAGTCAGGGCAGAATGAATGTGATATCGGTTTGTGTGCCACACTGTCCTCAGTGGGTGTAGTTTATACACATAGGGCTAAGTCACGATAGTGCTTGAAGAGCACAAGATATGCTGCAGAAAGAAGCTATGCTATGGGTATGTATGTCTGCATCAACTTTAGCAGAAAGCATGAGAGTGCTCTGTCAGAGTGGATACATTTGCCCTGACTGCATGTAAGTCATACATCCCCATTAGCTTGACCTCAGTCAAGCCTCATTCTATCCTACCTGTCATCAGGGCTTGCTGCTTCCTCCTAAGTGCAGCTCCACATCTCCTGAATTGAGGCAGCTTCTAAGAGAGGCAAGAACCTGATTTCCCAGCAGCTGATGTCAATCTAAGCTGGTCTCCTCTCCCCACCAGCTGTGTGATTTTGCCTCCTGCCCTGCTACTAACACACAAGCAATTGTGGGCTGAGGTAGTGCAGGAAAGTTGTCTGAAAATGAGCATCTTTTTTGCAAAGGATGGGGTGAGTATATTGGCCTAGGTGGGGAGCAGGAGTGCAGAAACCCCACTAGATCAGGCAAAACTGCCATGAAGCCTCTCACTTGCCTGAAATAGATGGAGGAGATGGCTGCAGGGCATTGCTGTCTGCTCTGGCATGGATGGAGAAGGAGTTGTGTAAACCAACATGTCTGTCACCCCCGTAGCTAAACCTGGGGTGAGGAAGGTGAGGATCATGTCTCTGGGACAGATGTATGAGGTGAGCCAGATGACTTATGTGAGAGCCTGCTCTTTCAATGCTTGACTTACTGCATCAGTCTCTAAAACGTATGATGGGGAGGGGGAAGTGTCTTAGGGAGCCTGGGAGTTGGCTGGTTGCCTAGAGGAGAGCCCTTGAATGAATACAATATGCTTACATTATAGCTTCAGCTTCTTGTTAAACACTGACCAGATGGTTCTAAGTGCTGGCCTGTAAACCCCTTCCCACAACAAAATCCACTGCACATGTGGGTACTTATTTGTAATTTACAAGTCCTGCAGTGCTCAGCTCCTGGACTGGTGGGAAACATCAGAGCTGGGGTATTAAATCTCAGCTGTGGCAGCATTTCACCCACACTGCTGCTACCACTGAACCACGAGTGAAAGAGTTTGCTCCACCTGGTACCAGCAAGTAACCATCTACTAGTCATATTCACCTCATATACACTTGTATTTTAATTGCATGCATCTGTGCTATCACCTTATTCCACATAGTCTGACAAGGAGTTAAATTACTTCACATTGTAAAATAAGGCAAGGCATCATGTCCAAAGTTAATATGCTGTTCTTTCTTTAAGGTCTTGAGGTGGACTCACATTCCTGGGGAGGGACATACTCCATAAATGCTTCTGGAAAGCTTTTTTCAGCTGTGAGGCTTTGGATCAGACTTAGTCTGAGCTTCCTCTGGATAATTCCCAGAGGGTTGCCTTGCATCTGTACTGATGTTTTTGGGAGTGTGATTTGCCCTACTTCACAAACTGGAGCGGTGTAGACTTGAAGCAATGCCTCCGTCCATTCTATTCAGGAAATCCTAATTCCTGAGTTCCTTATCTGAAAGAACAGACAGCTGAGCTTTGTAAAACTGAAAAGCCAGCTGCCCATGAGAGCATGAAAGAGAGATGAGAATCCAAGAAGATGAGAATCTTCTACCTGAAATGATGTATCCATCCTTTCTGACAGCATTCAATCTCCCTTTGTTCCCCACAAAAGGAGGAATAATGAAACTTTCAGTTGCTAAAGCTTTAACAAGCAGGCCTAGTGAGAAAAGAGGAAGGTTCCAGTGTTATTCTGCAAACACTCCCCTTGCACACCAGAATTTTTTTGCTGGGGCAAAACTCAGCAGACCTCCTTGAGGGAGGGAAAGGAGATAACAGAAAGCAAAATAATAGCTGCTTCACTTGCATCTGCTTGCCTGCACTGCAACAAGTTGGAATAGGTCATTGGGTTCAAAGGAAAATGAAAATGTGGTGATTTTGTTTAAGAATATCAATCTTTTAATGATCTATGCTAATGGATAATGTAAAGGGCTTAAGTCCTAATTCCAAAGGAGGAGTATATGACCTCTTTTAATTCACTGATGCCTAAATACCAAATCAACATTCAAGAATACTGGTGAATTACTTTATTGCGAAGACACTGTCTTCTTTGGATACATTTCAAATAGAGCAGCTATGTAGCACTGATCTCCCTTGAATCCTTTTCCAAAGAAAGAAATTAAGGTAAAGCTTAAGTCCTTCCAATTTCAGATGATTTTCTCAATCAATTTATAATTTAAGGTTTAAGAGGAGTGGGAGAAGTAACAAGAACTGACAACTCTGAGCATCTTTGAAGATGGATTCCATAGTATGTATTCATCAAAATAAAAATAAACAGTGGTATGACTGAGGATGACATAGAATTTTTCATTTTTTATATATAATCTGAAGACATCTTAGCAATTTGATAATGCAGAAAGGACTGGATGTTCTTTGCAAGAGCTGGATTAAACCACAAAACCAGGCTGGCTTGTGAATACAACTAAAGCACCTTCTTTCAGATTTAATAGGATTCATTGCTTGTTTCCACATTTCTTTCTGACCTGAATCCATTTTGAGGAAAAGCAGTCTGAAACTGATGATAACAGGAGGATATAAATCTATTTTAATTAAAAATAGAATCACAATCCCCTAAAGCAAGGCAATAAACTATTCTCTTGCACTGAAAATAAGCTGACCAGATTTCTGGATGACAAATCCAGGGTATTGTGGAGCAGGTGCTGTGATATCTTATCAGAGATTTGAGGAAGAATGCTACATTGACAAGAGAAAAAGTTTTATTATGGCTTTACATACAAGTAAGCAGCAGTATCTGAACACAGAATGGCTGTACAGTAAATAATTATGTATCTCAGATTCTGAAATCTAAGGGCAATGCTAAGAAACTCCAGTTTCCACAGATGTCTATCTGAACAGTTTTAGAGACATAGCTCATTTAGAGATCTAATAATATTAATATACTTGATAAATATACCAAATAAAAATCATTGTGTAAGCCACCCATGGTGTTAGGTGATTTGGTGTACTAGGAATGTTTTGACAATGTCTCTCAAGATAGGATCCCTCTGGTCTTAAAACTTTTAACTACGAAAGGATGTGGCCATTGCCAAGTGTGACTGTGCCCAAACCTGAAATAATAACGTTACTTGGGTATGAATTATCCTTCACACAACTTGAAAGCATACATGTCTGTACAGTGAGGATGTTTCTGTGGGATATACTCCTTTCACAAAAGTATTTGTGGGGGAAATGACAGGGAAAAATTGCCAATTCATGTGTTGAATGTGTGTGTGTGTGTGTGTGTAAATAACTGTTTAACATCCTTCCCTGCCTACTTACTGCTTTCATTCTTGATGTTGCCACAAGAGAACAAAGCCACCCTGTGGTTTTGTTCTCCCGCCCACAAACTCTGCCAATGTGTATTGCAGCCACAGCTGCTCCTTGGCTGTCTTCAGCAGCTCATGGAAGTGGTACTTAATCTGTGACAGGATTGTATCTGTGTTTGTCCTGGATGCAGCAGACATTTGCACATGTGCTGAAGTGTGGCTGGTGGGAAATCCCACCAAAGTCAGTTGGATGTATGTGCCTGAAGTCCACCACATACACCAGTGCTCTTCACTGGGACTGATGCCTACTGATAAATGAAATGCATTGATCCCCTTACTGCTCAATATCAGCATACAGAAGATCGCCTCCTGCCATTCTTGGACAACTTCTTGGATAACTTGGATAACTTCTCTGTATGATGTTGTCATCGTCTCTTAAATCACAGTCTCTTCTGCAGCAGTCTGCATGAGCCGTGCTGCCCAGGGCACTGGTGGGAAGAGGAGAAGCATGGGGAGTGGCATGGGGAGGTGTGGGAGACATTGGTGGCTCACCGGACTACAGGGTACTTTTCCCACTATTCTTGGAAAGAGGTGGAAAAAGGGGCCTGGCAAAGGAATTGCTGGAGTCTGAAATAAACAACAAGGAAAGAGATCTAGCTTTGGGAAAGATGAGGGTAGTGGCAGGAAAAGTAAGGGAAATAGAACTGAAGAAAGTGGAGACAAACAGATGTGAAGGAAAGGATCACTTGATGTGGGCTGGAAGGTGACCTGGCAAGAGAGACCATGACAGGAATGACACTGAAGGGAGGGTGAGACAGAAATGAAGGGGATCTGTGTAAGAATTTTGAAGAGGGGTTCATGCTGACACTGCCTGAGGTTTTCTCCTTGGTGCAGAAGAGAGCAGACCTTTGACTTGAGGGACGAGTCACAGGGAGACAGAGACTGGGTAGGACAGCAAAGCAGAATAACTTGCTTCAAGCCATACAAGAGCTGAGTGACAGCTGAATATCCTGAGTGCTTATAAACATGCATGTCCTGCCTCTCCTCTCTGTAGGGGCAGTGGAAGATTTTGATTCTCTCTATCAATAATACTTTGTTTCCTTGGCAGAAAAGGGATAACTAGAAAGGCAGGGAGCAGATGGAGGGTTTTTGTTTCCACCCTGATGGTTCTGAGCTACTAGGAATTTGTAGCTGGAGGTAAAATCAGCTCCAAGGAAGCTTGGAAGGGAAATACTGTTGTGAGCTGTGTCTGTGTGATTTATTCTTTTTTTTTTTTTTTTTTTTTTTTTTAGATTTCATTTAAAATGGATGAGACAGTGCTTTATGGGACCATGGAATTTTTGTGTCTGTTATTGTGAAGCTTTTGTTTTTGCCTACATCCATGCCAGGTGCTTGAGACTAGGAAGAAGTACTGTACAGAACACAGCAACAGGGAGCAGAGCTGATGTATGTGAGGGAGAGAAGAGGTATGAAAACGGAGTGGGGTGGCATTTGGAGGCAGGAAGATCTGCACAGACATGTTTGCCTGGTCCAAGCAGGAGTGACTCCTCAAAGGCTCTTCAGGATCTGGCTGATGTCCACAAGAAAGTTTATCCACAGATCTTGCAGGCCTGAGCACTCTCAGGCACACGAGGAGGACACTGCTGGTCCCATACGTGGAAATGCCTGTAAGGTCATCTTCTTTCTCCACAAACCACAAAGAGAAGGGTTGCAGACCCTTTTCCACCAGAGCCTGGGAGTTTTCTGAACTTAAGACTGTCTTGTCGGACAGATGATTCTTGGAATTTGTTTCCTTCTCTCCTAAACTTTATTTTTAGATAACCCTTCCCCCTTCCCACTCTATAGTTATATCCAAATCATCCATTGCTTAGCACAAGGATGCTGCTAACACAAGCTGCTCTTCTTTGATTTGCCCAGTATTTGGCACCCTGAGCTGGCTATAAATTATACATATTTTCCTTTTCTGTCAGATCAGTGCATGGGCTTGCAAGTCCTGACAAATTTCCTCCAAATTGCTAAAGCAATAATTTCATAAATCAAGATATACAGCAAATTAAGTCCTTAGTAATGTGTATGATTTCAATAATTCAGGACTGTTGTGTTGCACAGGAGTCTGTGAACTGTAATCACTTCAGCTGTTGCAACTTAACCTTTGCAAAGTTTATCTGTAATAATTACATTTGAAGTAGCTTCTAGTCACTCAGTTTTATGGATTACAGGTCAAGGTTTGTTTTGTTTTGTTTTGTTTTTGAAAAATGGAGCCTTTACTTCTGTCCATCTAAATCACACTCTTGCCAAATCCATTGAGAGTTTGACCTTGTCTTACTTTGGAGCTTTGAACATTGATCATACTCAAATGACACAGTAACACTCCAGGCTATATGGGTATAAGCATGATGCCCACAAAATGGCAGCTCTGAAAAAAACTAAAGCAAGAAGAAGCTGGGATCACCTCCTGGCTTTGACTTTTCATAGTTTGATCTGGGCTGCTGTGATTCTGAATAAAGCATGTGTGTTTTTTGTTTGCTGTGATATGACTTTATTTTTCTCTGTGGCCTCTAACTCTGGGATGCCTGACTCACTGAGGTGACTGGATGTTGTGTTTATAGTTGCAGTAACAGTCTGTAAGTTTGGGGAAAAATACTGCTGCTGTTGTTACTACTACTACTATTATTACTACTACTGCTACTACTACTAGTATATACACATATATATGATACACATATGTGTGTATGTACATATGTTCCTTCCAGAAGTTGGGCATTTATCAGCTCCAGTAGACTGAGAGGAGTGTCTGGCATGGGGAAGAGTAAAAGAGGGAGCTGTTGCGCTTGTGTTGTAACAGCATTGAATTATCCTGTTCTTCTGGATGTGGCCATCCAGAGCTAGAATTTCTAATTTTCAGAAATCAAACCTGTCTCAGAAAGCCCTGAATTGGGAGTCAATCCATCCATTATGTTTTTATTAGATATGCTGTTTAGACCACAAGTTAATTTGATAGGCTCAGTGGGACTCTCATCTCTGTTGGTGATTGTAGAAACCAACGAAATAACAGTTCTGCAAATGTCCTATTTCTTGCCTCACATAATTTTTTTAATGCTAGAACACAAAATATTCTCTAAAACTTGTTAAGCTGTTTCCATTCTATTACAGTGGAAATCATTTTTATTCATGCTTTCTAGATAGTTTCTATCACTTGGATCCAATTTTTGAGATGCATGTGCCCAATCTTCAAGGTATTTGAGTGTTTAACCTTTGGAGAGTTTAGTGCTTAGGCGTACTGGATAACTTTTCTGTTCAGAAAAATTGCTTGAATTCAGAGGGACTAATCAACTGGTGTTTTTTATGCCTACATATCTACAAGGTACGGTTCAGTTGCATGATTCCCCTGATGCATTAGTCTGCAAGGTATTGCTAGTACTCATAAAGGTTAATTTATTAATATGTCCCCATATGATTCAAGTTAGTATTTACACACTTGAAGAAACAAGATTTTGACTTCCCTAGATATAAAAAAGATTCATATCCTTCAGGAGAACACTTTATGTAAGCTTGCTGATGTTATTCTCATACTGGAACAGCATGAACCATCGGTTTTAATATGGGGATTCAGTAAAGTAAGTACACTTTACTTGGGTACATTGCCTGTGAACACATTTCCATACAAAACTGTTCTGGAAGATCCACTTAGGAGCTCATTCTGTGGTGTGTGTTTAAATCCATTGCTACTCAGCATAACATTTAACTATAGACTTAATGAATGCCTATCTGTCTGATTTTTTGAACGAAGTCCACAGTCATTAAACAAGGTGGTGACAGGTGACAATAGTTTGTTTGATGGGCCGTCAAACCCTTGTATTCCCTATGGAACCAGGGAATACTTACTCATCATCAAACTGTTCCTCTTAGTGAGGGAAAAGATCCACTGTAGGTTTTAGGAGCTTCAGAAGGCTTTTTCCATCTCTTCACGTGATCCCACACTGTCAAGAGGTGGTGATAGTTGTACTTTCGATATCTCAAATCTCTTCTTTGCAGAGATTCAATTAGGAATTTAATTCAAAAAGGAGACAAAAGGAAATAGCTTGTCTTCCCTAGAGGAATATTCCTAACACTGAGTGTGTGGTCACAGAACAGAAGAGAAAAGAAAGCAACTGAGCATGGGAAGGCAGCAACTGCTGGAACATCTGCCAGGGTACGGGCTGTTCCATACTATCAAGTGCTACTCAGCTCTGTGCCTTGCACAATAGTTGCGGTTTTTTAATTTGTTTTTCCTTTCTCAAGGAAGATGACTTTTCTCCAAATAAAGATATTATTCAGGCTCTCCCTTCTCCCTTCTGTGACAAAAGCAACTGTTTCTGCTGTTGGAAGCTGGACTTAACGGAAAACTATTTTACAAGTGTAAAAATTACCAAAGAGCTCTTGTAAATGGAAAATCCCAGCTGAGCTGCTTAAAAGATTGTCCCTCCTTACTACTGACACTATTCTTCTGACTAAGTTTGTCTTTGATCCTTCTGTCACAGAAACTAATGTTTGGGAGAAAAAGTTGCAAGAAGAAGAACAACGCTATTAGAGTCTGTTATATAGACTAGCTTTTAATAGAGACCTTTCCCTGCTGAGAACCAAATAAACCTTTCAGATAGCGCTAACCTGTATTCCTTGGTGCTGCTCAATAACAATATGTGCCTGCAAGAACACATGGGTGTAATTTCAGAATTAAAGAAAGGTTCAGACTGGGAGAAAGTCTAGTCCACCCTATATGCGCAAAGCCAAATCAGCTAGAGCAAGTTGCTCAGGACCTTGTTCACTTGCATTTCAAGTGCCTGCAAAAATGGAAACTCTTCAACTTCTCTGGGTAACTTGTTCTGGTGTCTGTCCCCCCTCACAGTGAGAGTGAGTGGGGGAAACAGAAGGGAAAGATCACTTCCCTTGAACTACTGGCAGAACTCTTTCTAATGTAGCCCATGACTACGATTTTGCCATCAGGGCACATTGCTGGTTTATGTTCACTTTGGTGTCCACCCGGTCCTCCAGGTCCTTTTCTGCAAAGCTGCTTTCCAGCCTCTTGGGCTCCAGTGTGTACTGGTGCCTGGAGTTACTCCTTTCCAGGTGCAGAACTTGTACAACAGGCCAAAACTATTGGCCCCAGTATGAACCCTTGAGGTACATCATGGGTGACTGACCTCCATTCTGCTGATCACAATTTTTGACACTGGCATTTCATCTAGTTTTCAGTCCAACTCTCTGTTCACTTCTCTGTTCTGTACTTCAGTTTGTCTTTGATGATATTATGGGAAACAGTGTTGAAATCCTTTCTGAAATAGAGTTAAACAACATCCATTGCTCTCCCATCATCCACTATGCTCATCATCTAGTTGTAGAAGTCTATCAGGCAGGTTAAGCATGATTTTCCCCTTCATAAGTCCATTACCAACCACATCAAATCATCTTCTTGTCCTTCATATGTTTGGAAGTGATTTTCAGGAGGACTCACTCAGGGATGGAGGTGAGGCGGACCAGCCTGCAATTCCGCAAATCCTTCTTACACTATTTGAAGATAGGAGTGATCTTTGCATTCTACTAGTGCTTGGGAACCTCCCATAATCACCATGACCTTTCAAAGATAATTGGGAGTGATGTTGCAATGACAGCACTTGTGGGTGAAACCTCTCAGACCCCATGGACTTGCATATGTCCAGGTTGTTTAAATGGTCCTTAAATGATCCTTGTCCACCCAAGGTAAGTTTTCTTTGCTGCAAGACTTTCCTACTAGTCTCTGGGTCTTGGGATTTCTGAAGGCAGTTCTTATCATTAAAGATGGAGGTGAAAAATACAGTGAGTATCTTTGCTGTATCATTTGTTACCAGCTTCCTTTCCCATTTCAGCAGTGAGTCCATGCTGCTGTGGATTGAAGGTCCTGTACAAGCACCCACAGGTGCTTGCCAGATCCAGCTATAGCTTTGGCTTGCATAGCCCTGTCCCAACATACTCAGACAGTGTCTCTGTATTCCTCCTGGATCTTCTGACCCCTATTCTACCTCATGTGAGCTTTCTTCTTACATTTGTATTTTGTCAGGAGCTCCTTGGTCAGCTGTGCAGGCCTTTTGGTCCTCTTGCTTTAGTGCCAGTAGACATCCTCTTTGAGAGACAGGGAGCACAGGGAATGAAATTTCAGAGGGAATGGATTTACCATCTGCAACTTCCATAACGTAATAGGATATTTATAAATTGTGTTTTAGGGGGTTGATTAGTGGGAAATAACTAAAAGGATAAATGAACACAGTTTTTATTAAGTGTACTGCTTTCTGCATGTTTGGGAGAAATTTATCTCCTAGAGTTCATGCATCTTCTAGCAAATATAAATTAAACCTGGCAATAAACTTCTCATACTCTGGACTTACAGAGAAAAAGCTGGTCCTCTTGCCTTCTTGGATTACAGCAGTCTGCCTCTAATTTATCCAAAACTATCTGCAGCATCAAGTAGCATCAAGATGTGTCTGGCTATTGTTAATAATAAACCCTGAGTCAGCTGTAGAGAGGCAGATTTCAAAATCAATGAAGCTAAGTGGAGTGGAGAAGAGAAAAATAGTCCACACAGCAGGTTTCTGACTTTGCAATCGGACTTGGTGAGTAGAAGTCATAAATTTGTGGACAGATGGAAAGCAAAAATGTTGAAATGCCAATAGCTTGACCGTGAAGCTGTTTGAATCAACCAGCACAAAGTCTCTGAAGGGATAGCCTAAGTTTACAAAAACCCTAAGGCAAAAGGTATGAGTTACTGTTGCCAGCTTCACTATTTTCACTTTAAATGTGTTTATGTTGTACTCATCCAGTTTCAAAAGTTGATAACTGTTTTTCTGCTGTTTTTCTTGTGGTCCAGCTCAATGACTCAGATGCTGAGATACAGTATTTGTTTTCCAGTTTGAAGCAGTGAACAAGGGTTACTTATAGCTTAAAAAATCAACTTGTTTCAAATAGCAATAATAAAAGGCTACCTAGGGTTTGTTTATTTATTTATTTATTTATTTATTCATTCATTCTATGACCTATGCAGACTCCATGTGTAGGTTTTAGCATGCTGCCAGCCCGTGCAAGAGTGCGCATGAGGGGAAGTGCAGGATGTTTGTGGGTGTATCTTCTGCTGTGGGTCTCCTTTTGAGTGTAGAGCCCTGTGAGATGGAATGGCCCCCACCACAGCATCATGCTGTGGCTGTTCAGCTTCTCAATAGATCTGTAGCTGGGTATCTGTGATCACTGGAGTCAAGGAACTGACAAGTTGCAGCACAGGAATGCTCCTGGACAGCAGCATGCCCAAAATTGCCTGCATCTTGACTCTGATCACTTCCTATGGACACTGCAGTTTGGCACGAATGAATGTAGTGGATGATTTAAGGAAATTCTGTACTCTGGCACAGTGCAGGAAAGGGTAGGATTTCACCTCTGCTTTGAGGAAATGAAGAGAACCCAGTGTTTATTTTGTCATATCCATGGCAGCAAAGGAAGAAAGCTGGAAGAAAAATATTGTCCTTGCTCACATCAGATAGGTTTTACAACAGAAGGTAGTAGAAATGAAGCACCAGGAATGTCCAATGAGAACAGGCAATGTAAACTGCATGGCATAAAGGTATTTTACAGCACATGACTAGGTACCCAGCCTGGACCTAGGCTGACACATGGACAGTTCAGTGGGGTTCTATTTCCTTTTTCTTTAGTATGTTTATTTTATGAGAGTTCCCCAAAGAATGCATCCTACAATGCATGCAGTAATTGCACTATGGCAGAATATACCATTAACTGCTCTGCATATTTGTGCAAAATGCTGGTATTGACTATTCTATGTAGTTGCATAAAAGGAAATATTACTGCCTGTTAGAGCTTCCCATATACTAGCATCAATTATTTGATCTGATCTCTACCCTGAACTCTTGACAACAAACCATGACAGTCAGTATGAATCCCACTTAAAATACTGGAGTTTATAACACTACAGTTAACACTTTGTGGAAATATTGTTTCCTTTCCTTTTTGGCACTGTCATCAATTTGCTGATCCTAGGCAAGATGTTTATGCTGCAGTGTTCTTATGTAGATCCTCAAAACTGCATTTAAATAAATAAATATGCAGTCTGATTTGGAAGCATCAATGCCTAAAATAAATAATCTCTTTCTGAGTTGCTGGAGGTATTATGAGATGTAATTAATGTACATAAAACACTTCATGATATTTTCTTTACCTGTCTACATCTTTATCCAGATTTTTATGCCATGCTGATGAATGATTCTAAGTTGAAAGTAATTACTGTATTTATGAAGAGATGACTGAGAAAGCCTGATAGCATAATTACCCTTATCAATAGATTTTCTTGAGAGTGACTCTTTGTTGTCCTCCTTTGATGACAGTGATGATTAGAAATTATTTAGTTTGCATAACTTCTCTTCTGAATAAGATTTTTTGTGAGGACTTCGGTGATAAAATGCCATTAAAGGATACTGGAGCAAGTCTGATGCTTTTGCAGCTGATCGAGGAAAACAGTTTTGCAGAAACTGAACGTCTTTCTTTGAACAAGCAAAGGTTCAGGATGCTCTTGCCTGGCCCTTCTTCCTTCCCATCACCACTCTCTTACCTCGGTTCAGTCAAAGCGACTGAGGAACCTTTAGGATCAGCTAAAAACGTTTTTATGTTAGGCAATCAGATAAGCTCATTTTTTCTTATAAGTACTAAGCAGGGAGTTGGGGGGTGGGAGAGGGTTAAGATGTGGCTCTGACATTCTGCCTGCCCTTTGTGGCCATGGTGGAAGTTCACCGAGCCTTTCCTCTCCTACAAACTCTCATGTTGTGTGATTCTTACTTTTTCCTGTATCACTTCATGACTTTTTTTACCTTTGATACAGAGGATTTCAAGGATGGTGTATGTACCCCAGACTGGCTGTAGACTCTCGACTTGTGTCCATACAAGGCCTGGCAAAGCTCAGGTTGAAGGCTCCTAGGACTCCTCCAAGCTTGCACATTTGGATACTTAATAAAAATGAGATGGTAGTGCTTAAAGAGGATGAAAGTGCTGAGTGAAGAAAGGTGCTATGTAAATGCAACTGTCTGTTGTACCCACCAGCTGTGGCTCAGCCCAGCTCTGAACTGCTCTAGTCAGTCACAGGACAGGCCCAGGCTATACAGCCTGGTGCTGTGTAAAGGATGAACAAAAGATACTCATACTTTAGTCTAGAACTGACTTTGTAGATCTTCTTAAAAAGAAAAAAAAAAAAGTCTTGTTATTAAAATTTTAGAGGAGGACACTAAGGCAAGCAATGCACTTCACAGCAATTAAAAGGCAAGCAGAACTGCTTGGGGGCATAAGATGCAAATAGTTCCCAGATGTATAGTTAGTGACTGGGGTTATAAACACAGAAACAGTTCCTATTCATGAGAAGAGGGAAGCTATAGAACAGCCTGAACGTATTTCTTTGCTTCCTTGACCTGACCTCTGTGTCCTGATCAAGGAAAATTTCTTTATAAACAGCCTGCTTTACAAACTCACATCTTCTGCCTGTCCAGTTGTCTTAAGAAAGCAGTAACAGACAAGCACTTATTTGACCTCAGAGAACTCACATTGGAGAAAAATAACTTAAATTCTGGAACTGCAGAGAAAGCTTCCTCTGTATGAAACAGTGGAAAACAAACAAGTGAAAAAAGTTACAATCTCCAAATAACATTATTTCCCTTTCGAGGTCATTATAAGTGTTTCTGTCTGACCTTGGTTTACCAAAAATTACATTCTTGCTTCCCTTTCTCACTCAATAGTAATAACACCTTTCTGGCTCATTTACCTGGTACTTATCTTATGGGAAAGTCATATAGAAACTGGGCAGGTTTGAGGTCTGCTCCCTGGACTACTTCAGGGTCTGTGTTTTAATTCAGTAATGATGTGAAATGTGTTAACAGTCTGCAAAGCACGTCTTTTCTCCCAGGAGAACAACTGAATCACCACATTCCCGAATCAGTCTTTTATTTATTTGCTCAGTGTTAGGAACATTTCCAGGTATTGAAACATCCCTGGCTATACTTGGAAATTCTTATAACAGTTTTGCGTACAGTGTTGACCTGGGGCAGATGCCACTATTCCAAACAAGTTTTAGATGTAGGTATGGACCGGAGACCATTGCCAAAAGGCAACCTGGCCACAGCCACCCTGGTCAGGAGGGCAAGTGTTTAGTAGTTAGGACATGAACTGTTTCATGTCAGAATGTGCCAGAGAAAGGTACAAAGATATTTAATGTAGGGGTCTAAAAGTAACCTTGTATCCTCAGTCCTGCCACATCTTGACACTGGCAGGATTTGACAGCCTGGGAGCTGGGACAGTGTCCTGGGAAGCAGGAGGTGTGGATCACTTTGTGGAGTCCATATGAATTTAAAAAATGTGATTCTTCATTGCACAGAGTATTCAAAAACTGACACTGACTCCAGTAGGCTTTATAACTACCTGTACAGTGAATGGAGATGCCATTGTACTTCAATTGTATTTCAGTATCTGTTGCTTTGTGTTGTTGGTGTGTTTTTTTTGTTTTGTTTTGTTTCCTCTCAAACATTTTCTTCATTATAGAGTAGTGAGGCCAACTTGTAGTTTAGCTTTCTACATTCATCTTAAAATTTAAATTAAGAAGTCTAACAATGTCTCAAGATTCGTGGAGATGATTTTTTATTTGTAATCCACTATTATCAGGACATTATTGATTAATCTTTCTTTCTACACTACTTGACATTGATAAGACCTTAGGTGGATGTCCATATTTAACTTCGAGCACTGTGCTTCAAAAAGGAACCAAGTGGATTGAGCTAGAAGAAAGGCAACAAGAAGGGTCATGTTTTCTAGACCTCTGATCAATGAAGAAAGATTGAGAGAACTGGATTTGTAGAGTGGGGAGAGAGCCAAAAGTCTTCAAATGTACTAACATCTGCTGCAAAGACAAAAAAGAACAATCTAGTCCCCATTTATTTGCTGAAAGCAATGGGCTTAAATTTTGGGAGGGCAAATTGAGTACCATGTAAAACTTTGTTACAAAAGGAGAGTCTGGAATGGATTGATTTGAACTGCTGTGGGCTTTCTAGCATCAACTTTTTCTTAAAATTTTTCAGGTGAACTGCCATCAGGAATGACCTAGGATAGCCAGGCTAGTCTTGGGCTCACAGGATGTATTAGGAGGTCTTGAATTTCTTTCTTGTTCTATGACTCTAGTTTTTTTTCTTCTGTAAGGTTTGAATATTAATGAAGTAATGTCAATATATTTCAATCTATTGCAGAACACCTTTGGAGAGGTTTCTCTGTCATGCCCATGTCTGTTTGGCTTCAAAATACTCTTACCTGTCTGTACACATCCTCTTTACAGACATGTGAACACAAAATAAGATTTCAGGGTATATACGTATGTATTTATCTGTCTTCCAAAGATAGATATTTTAGTTGTTTTTCTGTTCATTGCTATATTATTTGTCTGAGGATACACACTTACCCTATGCTGAGGAAACAGAAACTGTGAAAAATCTTATCATAATGAGATCATGGCCTTCCTTTGGACATTGTTTCTGAATTTTGAGATAGCTACCAACAGCTCCCTTGTGGACTGTTTTTTTTTTTCACTCCGTTAGGTTAATAGTAAAATCTTGAGTGGCACGGGGTTCCTGACCAGAGAAACACTAAAAGAAAAGTATTAATCTAAAAATTTGCACAAATAAAGTTGGTGGAGCTTATCCATTGTAATTTTCACTTGCATTGCTGTACACTCAGAAATATTTTAATATGGAAAAAATTGCTGGTTTATTTACATTGGTTAAACACTTTAAGGTAACTGGACTGAGTACAGTTTCTTAATTATATGCTTTTAGTAATATTCTCCACTAATTAGGCAAGATGCCAGTTGACAGATTACAACAAATATGTCTTTCTTAATCCCTTCACAGGCTCCCTCTTGGCTGGGGCCCTAATGAGCATAGGCGGTCGTGTTGCAGGAATAAATGCTCGGCTGTGTGGATGGCTCCACTCCTTCCTTAAATACCTGATAGAATGGTAAATTATAAAGTTAGTAAACTTACTGTCTTACTGAAAGAAATGAATGATTTCTTGTCAGACAACATGTGGATTTTATATATATATACGGACTATGGCAACCTGGAAAAAGATGCTGTTCATAAAAAGGGTTCATCTAATCACAAATCTCATTAAGATAGTCTGAGTGACAGCAGGTTACTGTGAACTGAAAGAGTATAGCTTAGTTTTCAGCAGACTTTCCATGAAATGTGACAGACAAGATGTGAAGGCAGTTGCAGCATAAACCACAGGGAATACACTCGGTTTAAAATCGCACCAGTGACCAGACAAATCTGATTCTGGGAATAAAATATGCAGCATCTACAAATGGAGGATAGGCTTTTAAAGTCCATTCAAGCATGTACAGTCCCCAAAGCATCTACTTGCTTTTCTCAGCTTCTACAGGAGTAGGATGTAACAGTACCAAACTGAGCTGTTGGTGAGTAACCATGCTAAGAGTGTATTGCAGACAGTGTGTCCTTGTCAGTCATGAAAAGGCTAAAGTTACTAACTAAAAAAATGCAAATAAAGTAATGATTTGTATTCTATTTCCAATTCCAAAGACATCTTGCAACAAATTTTGTCCCAGAGAAATTAGGCTACATGTAGTCAGCCTACAGCAGGAGAAATATATTTAGAAGGTCGTTGAAAGAATGGGAACTTTATGGGAGAAATCTGGACTTAGGATCATGAGTTCTATCAAAATGGTCTAGGGAAGGCTTGTTTACTTCAACAAAGCAGGAGTTATAAGAAGATCCATGCAAAAATCCTCATAAAAAACTCAATTTCAGAAAATGTGTGCCCATGCATCAAGAAAGAAACAGGGCCAGAAGTGCCATGCACTTCTGCACAGTCTGCACAGACTTTAACCAAAGTCCAGTTGTAGGGATGCAGCTGAGTGGGCTTCTGTGGGAAAGAAAATGCATCTTGCTCTGCAGTTTGCTTGCCAAGTCACAAAACAAACTTTACAATGGGTTTGTGTTTAAAACACATGACACCTGGAGATAGAAAAAAGAGCAAAAAATTAACAGGTTCAGCTGCCAGCTTCCAAGCAGGTTCTGGGTTAGCTCTGCAAATGCCATGACCCGTCATGACCATACCATACTTTCTTTTAAGGTACGTCTACAGTTTTCTTTGTATAAAGGTATGAATAGTAGGGGCTGTGGTGTGGTTTTGGTACTTGTATGGAAGTGTTTAGACCTTGATATCATCCCAGTGCTATATGTTTACCAGGTGGTGGCTGAGCCTCTGGTTAGTGGGAGGAAAAACTTGAATGTAGAGTCTGACAGCAAATGGTTCAACTTCACTTGCATTTCTCCTTGAGCCAGGGAGCTACCAGTGCTTACACACTTCCTGTGTGGTTATCAGGCTCCCTGCCAGCATGCTAGTAGGTGCCCTCATTCCAGAATATAGTTGCTGCTGGAGGAGCTGGCCTTGGGTATGTTCAGGTGATGCAGAAAATATAGTACATTTTTTTCCTTTGAATTAATGTTATGATTCACTTACTTCCATAACGGTTGTCAGTCAGTGTGGTTGATACCTTCAGATATTCACTGGAATGGGAGGGTGATAGAGAAACTGTGATTGTCATTTAATCCCGTGATTATAGAAGATGGGTTTTTTATAAAACATGGTGAGACCACTGAACAAGTCACCAGAATTGGCTGTGCTGCAGATGAACAACCAGTGAATACTGTATAGGAGAGGGAGGAGCAACTTGTACAGAGGGAAGGAAGGGACTTCAGGGTAATAGCAGCTACTTCCAAGGATATGGGGAAGATCCTTTCTTTCTCGGCACCAAAGAGCTGCAAGGTGTGAAAGTCTCATGTCCTGCAGATGCTGAAGGGACCAATGACTCTGCAACTATTTTCTGGAAATTTTGTTAATCTCGATAGCTCAGTGTATGGGCTATTTCTTAGGAACACAATAATCTGTCCAAACATTTAATAGGCTTTCTGAGCCACTGCCTCACAGTTTACATTCTCACACCAAAGAAACGGTATTTTTTTAAAATCCACTAATTTTGTCAAAGAAATTCTCCCAGTAGAAACTTATATATTGTCAAATCATGCACACACACAGCAAAGTTTGCATTGCTACGGAAACAAAGCTAAATATGGTTTCTACGGTGAAAACAATCTGCAAGTGTCTGTGAAAAGTAAGTTTGTAAGAATAACACCTTTTGGGTTGATCTTGAAAGACATGATGTAACACAAGCATTTTGGATAAGAAGGTTGTTTTATTTAGTTTTCCACAGAGACAGGTTACTTTCACCTCTGTTCTTATAAGTCTGACATAAAGAACTATCAGCACACATACATGAGCTATGAAGAGAGACATCTGCCAGTACAGAGTTACACTTCTTTCATCAAACACTTCAAGAAAAACCAATGTGTTTCCTTCCAAGCCCATCTAATTAAAGAATAACTGCTAAGTCAGGATGAAATATCGATCATAATGTATTTTCTTTATATGAATCTAGATAGTCACAAAAGAGTAAAAAAAAAAAAAATCTAATATCTAATGTTTAAACAAAACATACTTCATACATACCTTGCCAAATGAAAAAAATGCTCTCTAACCGTAATTTTCCTAGCAGCTCAGTAGGTATGCAAGGCATGCAGTTCATTTCCTGCCACAGCAGAGAAAAATGAGTAGGTCTGAGATAATATTGCTAGTGTGCTTGAAAAAGATCTTAGTTGTTAACATTGTAGTTGACTGTGGATACATATTTTGACTGTTCGTCTCTTTGAAAATTTTCCAGGTACAACTTTTGGGTTGACTCCATTTTAGCTCTCAATGATGGAGGGCTCAATGGGAGGCAGAACAGGATTTTCCAGAGCACTACAGTCATCAGTGAGGAACACCAAGTCCTGGAGAAACAAAGGAGAAGGCTAACAGTTATAAGGAGGAAAGCAGAAGATAGCACCATGTTGAGAATCTGAGGCCCTGATCCAGTTTCACTCATCAGGAGATAGGGTGGAGACAGAGTGGACTAAAAGCAGAGACTATGTCCCTGTTGGTGCATCTTGACCTACCCTTCTGCAGTAGGAGATCATGATGGTGTACAAGCTCCGGGCTTTTTCCTTCAGCTCACTCACTTCAAGCACTCTCTCACATCTGGGGTAAGCCACAAAATCACGGAGTTTTGCCAACACACAGTAATTCTGCAAAGCATGCGAAAGAGGTAAGTGTAACCCTGCACAAACACAGATTTATGTTTCTCGTCCACCACTTACAAAATTCTTACTGCCTCTGTGGGAACCTTGAATTCCTACTTCTATGCATGTGTAATCTATGTAACCTTCAGTTAGGAAAATTCACCATCAGTACTTCATAACGAAGATATTTGGTCCAAATAAGTGCTTGGAAAAGTGCAGAGACAAGTTTTCATTTGCCAGCTTATTTCTTACATGCTTTAGGAAATAGCAGTGCCAATACAATCAAATCTGTTACTCTAGTTGGTGGAGTTACCTACAAAATAGTTGCACTGTTCCTCTGTTCCTATACAATAGGTAATTCTGTGAACACCAGGCAAATTTTTTTTCAGAGTAATTGTTCTGGAGGGTCCTGACTTGCAAGACTTGATGGTGTAGTTGCCTCTGACAAAATGTGTGAGACATCTCTTGGTTTGCGTGATATTTTCTGCTTTTTAGTTACTCAGTTGAGCACTGGGAACAGAAGCAAAATATGTTGGATATCCCAGGGCAGAACACTATGACCTAAACAATGTGTGCAGGAGGCTATTTCATCTTTGCTGGGAGATAACTACTGCTGTCTTTTCTCAGTATCACACTTCCATATCCTCAGGCATACTCTTCCTTTCTGGATTCGACAAGTGGTTATTTAAAACAGGAAAAACCAGCAAGGTATTCCTGTACTTTGTATTAAAACTGCAGTGCCAGAAGCCACTCATGATATAAAATGAAGTAGAATAATAAGTAAAGAAACTTCCTCCTGCATTTCTGCTTTTAAACTATTATTAAACTCTCATTGTACACATCTAACTTCTGAAAAACCTCTGTCACAATAAATTAAATTGTAATCACTTCAAAATATTGATTTCCTCATTTTTGATTTTTTAAATAAGTAAAATCTCAGAAGATCCATAGGGATTTTATTAAGGCTCAAAATAGGATTTGTATCTCTTTCCATTAGCTGCTTTTACTGTAGAGCAGTAAGAAAGAAGTGTGAAAACTTACATGTATGTCCAAGTACAGGCTGGGCAGCATCTCCACACATGAGTCCTGCAGGAAAGAAGAAAGACCCATTGCAATTTTGTTTAGAGATAAACTTTTGTCAAAAGCAAGCAACTTGCAGCATCTTTGCAGGAGCAGTTTTAGGTAGACTCACCACAGCTTTGGATGTCTGTAACTCCTTAAAGGACTCCGTGATTTCTTTGCTCAGAGACAACACCCTCGAATAACAAGTTGGAGGGGCTGCGTTGGCTATCAGGGCAGCAGAGAGCAGAGCAATCAGGCTCAGCAGCATCTTCATTGTGGGGAACTTGCCAAAAGGAGGAGAAAGGGAGGAAAAAAATCAGTTAGTGGTTAGGCAGCTACTGGTGAGCATCAACGAGTAAGTTTGACAAGTCAGCCCCAAAATAAATAGTCTCCTTCATCAATGGGAAAAAAAAAATAAAGTGTAGGGGTGGTCCGAGCAGCAGCTTGCTGCTGTTTTAAATTTCCTGCCAACCTATGAGGCAGAGCTGCTGGCGCTTTCCTGCCCAGGGCAGGGAAAGGAGGGAGTGAGTGTAACAAAAACAAACGCTGCTGGTCCTTTTCATTCCAGAAGGAAAACTACCTGGTGAGCATCTAAAGCAACAGAAATATGTGTAAGAAACAGCACAGGGTTGTCAGAAGGTCATAGACCTGATCCTGTATCTGTTTTGGCACATATGCCTCTTTCTTGAGAACATAATGCACAGCTGTGGGACTGCATAGACTGCAGACAGAGGGGTGTCCTTCCAGGACTGGTGTCATATGTTGGCAGTATTGATCAGACTTGCTTATCACTCTTAGCAGGTATGAAAGATTACCGCTGTAAAGTAAACCTCCCAGGTCCAGAGTAATTTTCTCTTTTCAACTTATGCAGATGCTCATAATTTCTGAATCAAAACAATAGTGCTTATTATGGCTGCTTGGGGACACCTGTGTTTTTACACATTAATGGTCTCAAACAGAATGCATACATCTCTATATGGCTGTCATAAATGTATAAAAACCATTTTGCTTTCTGAGTTGAATTTATGAGACTCTGTTGTTTTATTAGATACCAGACAGAGCTGAGAAAACCAGCTGCTGGGATGCAGGCATGAGGCTGAACATATGCTGTTCTTACATGTTAATTGTTCTGTGTAATAGAGGTACCCTTGAAGGAAGAACTGGTTATTTCACAAGGTATTCCTTCCCCACCAAAAAACCCCTGCACACCACCTTTCAGATTCAGATTGTAGCTAGGTATTAACCAAAATAATAAAGTATCTGATGATGTACTGCAATGTCCTGGCATTGAAATAGGCCAGGAAGGTTCATCTGAAGGTAGGAGAAGGGGAAATCACTGAACACCTATACAAGAAAGTGGCTTCTCCCCAGCCATTTTAGAGAGAAAATCAGAGTCTTGAAAACTAGCTTTGAGGAAAAGGAAGCATTTATGTGTTGCAGAGGACTCTGACTTAAATCCACCAAAACATCTGGAGAAAACAAGGAAAGAGAGCTTCATACTACTTCATACTACTACTTGGAATACAATTATTTGCTTTCATAAAGAATGATTGGTTTAGTAACATTAAGTGCTCCTGAAGATTAAACTGGTAGATGCTTGGACAGGAAAGAAAAGTTGGCAGTCCTGGCTCTGGGGAATTTAGGACTGGCCTTGCAGAATGGGCTGCTGGGTCTTATCTGCAGGAAAGGGAGTTGCCTAGACAAGTGAATTGAAGAGGAAAGGAAACCTTCTGAGATGGCCCCAAGCAGCTGGATCAAAGGTTTAAACACAGCTACCTACTGGCTGTCCAAGGAAAGGATGCTGTGAGCCTTGCCAGTAAAGAAACAGACTCTTAATCACCATCTCATTACTGTAAAGAGTAGCTGTTGGTAGGAGTGAAATATTATCCTTCTATCACAGTCTTGTTTGGCAAACTGCTAAAATGTGGTTACTTTGTCACAAAAGCAGTCTTCTGAACAGCTTAAATGGTTTCCCAGTACAAGAAGTCAGCAATCCAGCTCCTGCTAAGGATGTCTTCAAAATGAAGCTTCTTTTTTTTTAAAATGCAAGCAACATTCTCTTTTTTTGTGTGTGTTTTACCTATATTAAGCCTACAGTAATTTCAATCTGCAAATACTATGGATCATGTTCTAAAAGATAGTTAGATGTCAAAATGGCTGTGACACATGTGACCTCATGGTGACTCTGACATGAAACACCAGCAAAACAATGTCCTGTGTCCTGGCCATATTCAGGCAGCTGAAAGCTATTTAAAAATCTGTCTTTAGGAGAATGTTGAAGGTGTCAACACTGATTTGGAATGACATTATGAACTTTGGTTGCCTAGGGCCAGAGAAGCATGTGTGAAACTTCCTATGGCCTAATGCAATCCCGTCTCCCAGGCCAGGGTGCAAGCCCCATGACACAGGAACCTCACCTGGTGGCATGTTTCAGAGAACCTGGAATAAGTGCTGAATACCACCTATTGCAGTCACAGCCCTCAGCTCTGAGAAGGCATTCAGAAGAGGAAATGCTCAGCACTTGCATAACACTGAGGGCTTATGATCTTTGCCCCAAAATTGGGAGACCTGGAATTAATTTCTTTCCCAGTTTCTGAAGGTGCAGGGTGCTGGGTTGTGTGGCCATGTTCTGAGGTAGTGACAAAGGGAAGGGGGGAGGAAAGGACTGGCACCCGCTGTTCATGTCTCTGCACTTGAAGTCTGCATGACCCCACACTTATATCCTGCAGAACCATGAGTCTTATCTGAAGAGGTGAGATTTGCTCTGTCCCACAAACTTGCAGAGATGTTTTGCCACTGACAGGCAGGGAAATGATCCACACCTCGGGTTTATTCCACAGAACAGGGAAACGCAATGACTTACTGAGCTGCCAAGCTGTTCGTGACCCAGATGGCAAAGCAAGGCAGGATCCAGGCCTCGCCAAACATTTAAACAAATTTTAAAAAAATGTCTCTCTGCTTTGTGAATGGGCAAAATTGCTGAAGTAAATTGCTCTGAAGTTTTTGCTCAGTTGCAGTATTCCTGCCTTGTGGTTTCTCTCTGATTCCATATAAACCAACTCAAGGAAAGCCACCTGTGATGGATGTCTACTCAAATAGTTAAAAAAATGAGCTACTCTCAGAAATGCTCTGCACTTTTTTTTTTCTTGTTTTGGGAAAAAAAAAAAAAAAGGAAGGACCAGAGTTTCATTTCCTCACCTAAATCTCCTCCCTGGGCCAGATTACATGCATAGTTGACTCTGACCCAGATGAATACTACCTCATCAGCACTTCTTCACATCTCAGCATGCAGAGTATACAACTCAGTTCAAAAAAGACAAATACTTTACTCTCGGTTGTTTTCTGTTTGTAGCTCATCAGCAAGATTAGCCTTGAGCTCTGAACACATTCAATGTATGGTTGTGATATGAGCAAATAACTTCTTTTTCTCTGAGAAGCTCACTGGTGACTTCAGGAGAACTTGCTAGTAACACCAGGCACTCAGAGTCCTTCCAGTCTGCGGCAGCTGGCACAACTCTGAACCAGATGCACAGTTACCAAAGCCCTTGAAACCCCAAACTCTCTTTTCACTGGCTGTTTTTGTCCAATGACTTATGCAAAGCCACTTATTAATTCTGGTGCATACCCTGCCTTGGGCAGAGAAGGTCTTTAACAGGGAGAAACAAGCAGTTCTTCACAAAGGCTAATAGCATCTTAGAGGCAATATTCAAAATGGACATGGAAATAGTCTTTAGAACTGGAGGAATGGAAGGGGCAAAGATCAAATTAGTTAAAGTCAAAAGTCGCCTAAGGATTGCCTCTATGGAGAAGCTGCTATTTACAGCCTTTCCAGACTGTGGGACAATGCTCAGGCTAGCATTAGAAGGGAGCACAGCAGAAGTCAATCAATATTACCATATTTGTGATGATCACTGCAACATGGACATCTCCACCACAGACACATCTTTACCATACTCTGCAATTCAGTGAGAATATGACTGGCTCAGAACACATACTCTGAGTTTTGCATCAAATCTTGAAGCTGATGATGTCACTACTGCCCTAAGTGCTATTTATAGTGCATTTATTTACTCTTTTATAAGGAATATTCCACAGCAAAAGCAGACACATGGGCTGAGAAGAAAATAAGAAGATTATCATGACATAACTGTGTATATATATTTAAAAATATTTTTGAGTTATGTTGTCCTTTTGCTTCTAAGTTACTGAAAATTAAAACAATAATATTTTTCTAAAAGTCAAAGGACTCACTATGCAGGCAGAAATTCCTCCCATGTTTGAACAGTCTACTAGGGCCTCCACCAACTTTTGACAAAAGTCCTTTCAAGTTACTGACTTCCTAATACCAAAATCCACTCGTTTAATGAAAATATTTATTTTAAAGTACTTGGGGGCTGCTATGAGACACCTCATGAAATGAGCTTCTGATTATATTGAAAAATAGGAAAAGTGAAATGCACTTTACAGAGAAAGCCCTGTGTATTTAAGACGCAATTCAGCGTCCTGTGAGTCAGCTGACTGTTGTGGCAAAGGTGCTTCTACTTCCTTCAGATTAGAGCTGAACTGCCCTGCAAGCTTCAATTCCAGCACAAAAGAGGTGTTCACAGGCTTTTTGGAAACCTTGGCTTTTTGGTTAAAGTCTTGTCTGGTTGTTTTTCCACATTCTGCAACAGTGAGTGGACTTCGTTGAGCCTTTTTGTAGATATCAGCACTGAATTTTGGGATAGGGTTTGTACAGTCTCACACATTGCCCTGGGTTTTGGAGGAGCTGGTACACAATGCTGCCAGCTGCCCCAGTACAGAAGGGAAACCAGGTACAGCAGCATGGTGTGCCTGCGTTTTAAGATGGGTTAATCCAACATGTCTCCTCTTTCACACTAGCAATACATTTCTGTTGGTGATCTGCACAGCTTGGCCAAGCCATGGACAATAGACAAGGTAGGCATGACCTGTCACAAGCCTGGTGTTGCAATGCTATGTCCTTGTGAGAGTTAAGGAAGAGTACTCTTTGCTTACTCAGTGGTATGGGCTTCTTTTTTTCTACAATGCTGTTGTTATTTTGAAAGATTTACATATATATTGAGGAAACAGATGTTGCTGCTCAAAAGCCTGTCCTTAGATAAAATGGTTATTGAAGCAACTAAGCCATCTGGGTCAGAAAAATTAATGAGATGTTCTGAAATCTGGAGGTCTTGCCAGCACAAACCTGGCACTGGGCACTTTCCCTGTGGGAAAACATGTGGAAATGGGGAATCCTGTGGTCCAGGACAGAGACAGGACAGCCCAGCATGGCTGAGGAACAAGAATAATTTTCTTGTGCTGCCTCAAATCAGTGACTGAATTGTGGACACTTGCTTTGCTTACCAGCCCTCTCCAGCGGTGATGTGCCCAACCTGCCTTTGCAGTGGGACAGCAGGCTTGGGCAGCAGGCTCCTGAGACCCATGGGGTATGTGGGGCTCAGCATGATGGCAGCGTTCAGGTTGGCTCAGAGATGTCCACACGAGTGTCTGTTATTGTGGTGCAGGCGTACACTGACTTGTCTGTGTCCTGGCTGCTGCCAGTATAATGGGGATAATGGCATTTCCCAGGGACACTGTGGGAACGCAGCCATCAACACCAGGGAGACGGGAGATTACGCGGTTTTAGCCCTGTCAGTGACACTCTTTTCAGTGACTGTAAGGCTTATTGATTCAAGTAATGCAGGATTTAGAGTCTTAAGCCTTCACTACCCTGCTAAGAAAAAGGCAATTTTACCTCAGAGTAACTCACAGACCTCTCCAATGAAATAACAGCGAAGCTTTCAGTCTGAATCCCTGGCTGGGCATGGCCTCAAGCAGAGCTGCCTCCTTTCCTCCCAGTAGCACACAAGTGCTTTGTTTGCCTTATGTCTGGGCTTCAAGACCACTCACGTGCGTGAGTTACCTTAAGGTAATACCATTCTTTATTAACACTGAAATCAGGGCCTCAATAGCAGGGTTTTGGGGACAGAGCCTTGTTCAGGTTTAAAGCAGTGCTCAGCGGTAAAAGCAAATTATTTACGCTTTCCTGCCCTCCTCTTGCCCTCCCTCCCCATCTCTCTCTACATGCCCATGCAAATGTTGCTGATAGCTCTAGGTCTTACTATTGCTGGTCAGATTCCCAACCTCCCTAATTACTCTCACGATGAAAAATGACATCAGACAGCAAGGAATGCATCAGAAGTGATACAAGTAAATAAATTCATCTAATAAATTTGTCCCCGATACAAGCCCACTGTGGAATTCAAGGGCTAAAAAAAACCAAGGACTGAGTTACCTCCTCTCAGAGGCTGTCCCTCCAAGGAGCTTGTGTCTATGCTGTGGTTAATCTTCAAGGAGACAGTGACTTAATTTTCTAGGACTGGTATTCCCACACCTTTCAAAAGCATGATATCAGTAAGAGAAAATAAATGCATGATACTGGAAGTGCAGCTCAGTATAACAACCCATTCCAAGCGAAACATCATGTCTCCACAGTTCTACTTTCTTTTCTGTACACTGTTTTTCATGTTTTATATTTACGCATAATGGAAGAAATCCTCTATCACTGAAATCAGTGACAGAAGATCCACAGATTCACATTCTTACTCCAGGTTAAAACTTGTGTTCAGTTCATTTGCCTTAGTAGCACAAAAGCCCCGAAGCCAAAGCAAGAGTGAATCAGATGCATTATTTCTTGTTTCTCAGAGAGACCATTGTCTTTCTGAGTCCTGTCTGTGGGAGACACAACACAGGTTCAAAGCTGTCTTTGCCAGTGCCCTAAAACCAGACCGTGTGACAAATATGTTGTACCAGGTGTAAGTACTCCTCTACAGATCGAAACTGTATAAAATAGAGTGGAATAGTTGATGATCTGCTCTCTTAGGTAAAATCCAGAATTGATTAAGACAAGTGGAGTTTCGTTCTGTTTAAGAAAATAAATAATCTTAATCATTACAGTTTTCTTCTGTCAACTTGCCTTGAGATAAAGAAAAAATAAATATATCTCAGAAACTGGTGTCAATACCAGACTGTGTTTCAGACATAATTGTCATTCAAACTGGAATTTCATTTTTTATTTCAACTTTTCTGTTTTAAGTCCTTTTGATAAAAATAAAAAGGGAAAAATAATCTCCTTCTGCTTCTGAACCACATGTAATGAATTCCCAGATAACCAAGCATCCTTAAAAGTGTGGGTTTAGTTTGTGTTTGTTTAATTCAGGTGACTAAGAAAGGAATTAGTTGAAGATATGTGAAATGTAGCAGCATATGTGCATGGTATAATTGATGTCTCTCTATGGTAGATGGACCACAGCTTGCATCAGGGTCTTGTCTACACCAGGACGTTGCCCTGCTATCCCAGCAGAGGCAGAGCTGAGGCAGTGTTGCCCTCATCCATCTGGCTAGTTGCAGGCAGCTTTCAACAGGTAGTTTTGAGAAGGTCTGCAAGGATGAGGTGCCAAACAGCCCCTCTCCTGCCTGCACGGCTGGTTCTCAGGTGGCTTCCTGGAGAGCACCCAGTGGTGCATTAACCCAGCCCACCTTGGCATGGGGGGCTCAGGGCAGCTGGTGCAAGGCCAGGGATGGGTATTCATGGTCACTGGCTGGATGAAAGGTGAGACAGACCCAAGGTTGGCTTGGGTGACTTTCTCAGCAAGTATGTCTACTTACTCTCATGGTTTTAGAAAGTTTCATTTTACCCTTGTAGAGAAATAATGATACAAAACTGACATAAGATTACAGTTGAGTAATGTACTGAGGAAAGTGCTGAGAGATGGCATGAAGATAAATATTTTGAGTGAAGAATCACCCCAGTTGCTGTGTTATACCTTTCATGTTTAGAACAAGGCAAGGTCTTTAACGTCTATACTTTTAATTTTGGACCATTAAGCTAATTTCCATTAGAAGACTAATCAATTAACATTTATTTTCCTCCTTTCTATTTGGCTGCAGCTTTTCTTGTTTTGTTTTGTTTGTTTGTTTGTTTGATGTTTTAGAAGTGTTGTGGCTGGGGAGGTGAGAACTTGGCTTGATTTAAAATGCAAATGCAATTCTATCAATCTTCGTCTCTGCTACTCGGCTGCCTGGGCATTTTAAGGGCATATAGTGAAAAGGAAACTCTGACTGCTAAAGAAAAGCCAGCCCCCTGCTGTTCCTGTTCATATTTATTTCACAATCAGCCCATTGAAATGGTGTGATTCACACTCTGATGCTGTCGTTGACTAGCTGGCAAAGTCACTGGTGAATTTAAAGAAGTTTCCCAAGCTGAAAACCAGGCAAACCGCATTTGGGGCAAAAAGCAATCTTATCAGCAATGAGAGCTAGTGAGTCACTGTAGTGATCTCTCTTGCTGAGAGCTGAGGCCATCCTTGCAAATGAGCAGCTCTCCTGAAATAAGAAGCCAGCTTCAAAAAACTGTGAGAAGTGTGTTGCTTTTGAAATGTAAAGTGTCTGACTGATATACGTATACAAAGAGTACACAAGAGTAAAGTCATGCTAAAGTTTGCAGAGGCAATTTAAATGTTCTTTGTTAAAACATTGTTCCTCAAACAAATAGCCTCCAAAGGGTAAAAGCATGTGTGAGTGCAAAGGAGTGAAAGAGGCTACCCAATTCCCCAGTAATCTTGGGTAAATAGTAAAGGAAAAGCCCGTATTTTTAGCTTGAGTTATCTGGAGTTACTATATTCATCACCTACTTTATAATGAAGCAGTTTGTCTTAGTTATATGACTTCCTGGTAACACAAAGATGTATAGGGCCAAAGCATTGTTTTTACTATATTCATCAAGATCTATCTTTGTGAGAAGTATTGTCATATACCTTTCCATTGACACAACTTAAAACCAAAAGTTTAGGAGCTATTATCGACATAGAAGTAAGTCAGAATAGCGTAAATCAATAAGTGAACATCATCAGAGACTGGATTAATGGAAATAATTAAATCCAATAGTATTATGTGTTTGGCTATGAGTTTTGCACAGAATTTCTACTGTAATGAGAGAGCTCATGATATGGCAATGACAGAGGATGCAAAAAAATATGCTAAGTTTATTACTACGTATTTTCTGATTAATCATGAGGCAAATACTAGCCACTAGTCAGAATTGCCATGAAAAAGGTGAGTGTAATGTTAGAATGTGCAGAGGAGTTATAGCTAGCAGGGACAAGGAGATACTGACACTGGGCTAAAAGCAGGGATCTGCTAATCTGCAATATTACATACGCATTTGGCCACTCATGGTTGAGGAGGATGAATTCAGACTGCATGGGGTGCAGAAAGAACAGTGAGAATATTCAGTGATTGGGAGACATGCAACAATGTGGGCATTTTTCTCTTTTACCTCCCTTTACTCATCACCCCAGTTACTTTTCCAACATCTGGGTCCTTCTCCTGCTCTCCTGGCAAAGCCAGCTGTTGGGTCTATGGCTCAGGGCACTCCAGCCCCATCACAGCCTGCCTTATTCACAGTCCATTGTCCCGTAGTTGTCACTGGGAAATTCTGTAATAGGGATGGAAAGGGAGGTGATCCTGTAAACAGTCTCCTGATGCTTGTACATCCCAGTTGCTCGAAATAGAGATCCAGGCACACAAGGATCCAGAACCCAGGCAAACTGGGAACTCTGCTTCTGTGCTGCCCTTTGGAATGGGCACTGCCTTGATTGCTGAGCAGTAGCCATCGCTTTGGCTCATATGAGAACTGAAGCTGAAGAAGCATAGGGCAATGGTCCACAGCTGTCTAGGAGAGAGCCCATAGCTGCCTGAAATAGAGGCTGGAGGCCTCAGTGTACAGCCCAGAGAAGGATATGGTAATACACTGGCCAGAGAAATACAGTTTCTCCACTGGACCCTAGTTTGAATCCAGTATTAAAACTGTGTGTAAGCAGTACTACACAGCTATGTGGTGCTCTCAGAAAGGCTGGGTGTGCTCCTGGGGAATGTGCAAAGCACATGTACAGGCAGCACAGCAACTGCCATGCTATGAACTTCACTCAGAACATCAGACTGTTTTATTCATTAATTGTACAGTAACAAAAAAGGTTGGTATCAACTTTGTTCATGTCAAAAAGACATAGTTTCAATTCTTCCTATTGCATAATTTAGGTACATGAGCTTCTGTAATACAACAATGTGCTGGGCAGAGATGATACCATTGTCTACACCATTCTCCCTCTGACACCAAAGAGAAATGAAACAAATAGAGCCAAAAAAACCTGAAAAACATTCAGGAAAGTATCAAAGTGATCAAAGCAGACTCTCTGATTCTGCTTTACACATACTTTTCAAAGAAGAGTTATATTTCCAAACACAGTGCATCAGTTCTTCATGCCAATAAACCAGCTCTGTTTAGCTTTATACTTTGAGAGGAGTAGGAAAAAAAAATTAGTGAGATATATTTTATAAGCCTTTCTATCAAGTGTTGAACTTGCTAGGAAAAGGCTAAATGTATTTGTTGCTCTCTGAGGATCCTGAGTCCTCACTGAGAGAGAACCAGTGTCAGGTCTGAGCAGCCGTGAAGAGGAATCAGCATTTGCAAGTATAAGGAAGAGCACTGAGATGATATTTTTTTTTTTTTCATCTGTATTTAATACACCTCTTAGTTAACAGAGCAAGCCTCAGGGGAAAAGAGCAACTTACAAAGCATGTGGAACACATTTAAAGAGCAGTTTGGGAAAGGTGCCTGGTCATACTTCTTTTATAGCTAGAAAATATTGATTATTTTCATGTATTTGTCTTCCATTATTTTCGCAAAGAGATAGGCAAGGTTTCAGTGCTCCTGATCTAAATGCACTGGAGTAAAATATTATTTTTTTATGTTATAATTTGACCATTAATGATGTCAAGCATGAAGCTTTTCTTATATCCTGGCAAGATGTACTCTATTTCTCTCTCTGTAAAATCTGATTTTCTTTCTGTGTTGCAGCAACTGTAAAGCACAAGCTGCCCCCAGGGAGGTATTTTGTTTAGCTGTGTGGCCACATTCCTCCAGGAAATACTGAAGCCAAACCACACACACAAATACGCACACACAGGAACTGTGTTAGAAGAATTCAAACCTTGAACAGAAAGCAAAACAGTACTGGCTCTGGAGTCTGAACTTCAGTGCATGATAAATTGTGTTTTTCACATTTTTCTGTGTTTTTACCAGCTGAGGCAGTGAACCAATATAGGCACTTTCCAAAGGCAGAGAACACTGCCCAAGGACAGCTCTATATCCTCTGGCCATGGAAAAGCTAAAACTTGTTTTTCTCACATGCGAGGCAGACATGAGCAGTGGCGATTGTTGCCGTGAGTCAGAATTCACTGCAATGTGAACATCCAGCATGTGAGTCTGGAGGAAAATCACATAAGATGGGAGGTAAGAGAAGACATAGACAGATGTTTACCTTTTTTGTGCATTCTTTTATTTTTGCTTACTGAGGTTGGAGCCATGAAAACAGTCAAGATCTATTTTCTTCTGAGATGGAACCAGATTCTGGCACCTTCTTTGGCACCTAGTATTGGGAACAGGACAAGTGATAGAGTAACGTGATTAAAATTATTGAAGTCTTATCCTTGAGCAGGACTTGGCTTCTGCCCTGAAATGGAGCTGTTGTTACACCAGAGCTGCTCTGAAGTTGAATGACATTCTAGTGCTTTCTTTTTTTAGCTTTCTTTATTTAACACATTTATTTATCTATCTGTCTGTCTGTCTGTCTATCTATCTATCTATCTATCTAATCATCTATCTAATCTACCTACCTACCTACCTACCTACCTACCTACCTACCTACCTACCTACCTACCTATCTTCTTTATTTATTGAGCTTTTATTCATTCAGGTTTTTATTTATGTAACTTTATTTATTTTGTGGGTTCTGACCACAAGAAGGAAAGGCAACAGGGAGTTGTGGGCTGGATGCAAACAGCTCGAATAAGCAAACATGAGGCAAAACCATGAGAGATGCTTTTGCAACCAGCCTCAATGATGGGCATCCCACCTCTGCTGCCCAAGCAAAGTCCCTGAGGATCACAGCCCTTCATGCCAGTGAGCGCAAGCACTGTCCGTTTTGGAGCTCTCCCGTTGCCAACTGTCCCAAGGGGCAGCAGAGCAGAGGAAGAGACAGAAGATGGATGGTATTGTCTTAAGTGGACAAAGAGGCGCAGAGGTGCCAGTATTTGATGGTGGAGTGATAGAGAAAAATGGCTGCACTCAGAGATAAAAGCATCACCAGCATTGCAATGGATTTTGTAGCTCATTTTACTGAAAGGCACTGCTGGGTAGAGATCAAGTTTTTGTAAGTATTTTGGGCAGTGTTGAACATACCATAATTTCTTAGAAAATGATTCTAGTAATTAGAACCCAAACACTTAAAAACTGGAATGAGACAAATATAAATGAGGGTGTTTACTTCCCCTTCAGATTGTTTTGCTGCTTAAGCCAACATTAAACAGTAGGTGTGACAATTATATTCTTGGAATATTTTGAATTAACTTTGGATAAGACTGCTGATGGTGATAGATTCTTCATTTAGAACTGCTGAATAAAAACCTTGAATTTCCAGTGCAATCCATGAAGGAGTTTCAGCTGTTCAGAGATTACCATCTCATGGTGACCTTTTTTATAAAGAAAGCACTTGTTAAAAGGAGAAGATGGTATTCTTCTTGGAGAAAAACCCAAGATCCACATCCAGCAGAACATGTGAATTTAGGCATACCATCGAATTCAGTAAGAGCACTCTTCTATTTGAAACTGTGTGTGCATGTGTGCCTACAGCATACATGGTAAGAAAAATGCCCAGAAAAAATTGTGGACAAATACTTCCATGCAGCTAGCTAGTCCAGTGAGCTGTGCTTTGGTTGACTCTCTGTTGGAGTTTTTACTGCATAATTCAGGATCATCTTTAATAAACCATGTGGCCATAGGTCCTTCTGTCTCACAGTTGCCTTAGGGAGTGTAACTGTTTCTTTTTGTGTGTGTGTGTGTGTTTTGTTGTTGTTGTTTATGCATGTGTTATTGTCTTAATTGCTTTTTTATTTTTTCTTTTGGCTCACAGCCTCCAGCAAGGGAACAGAGTCTACTGTTAATGTAACTTACTGGGGGATGTTTGAAGCACAGAATAAGATGACACTAGATGTGATTATCTACTATGCTGCTGAGAGCTGGAGACTAATTTCTATATGACATATGTTATTATCATTGCTATACAGATTACAGCTTCGGGGGCAAAGTCATAGATCAAGGCTCCCACTGAGCTAGAAGCTGTGCAAACATGTGGTGAAAAGATGATCTCTGGGTCACAGAAGTTTGCTATAATCTCTGCATACTTCTACATTCAATCTACTGCCACTTTTCTGCCAAGATTATTTCCTTACAACCATAAATAACATTGTATTTTCCTTGTCTGGCAATTTCACGCCTTGCTTAGTATTTGTTTCATGAAATCAATAAATGAAAAACATCTGTGTTAATATGGTAGATTCCTTGCTGTTTTGTCTAGTGGCATCAATGAGTCATTCCCACCTGAGACAGCAGATCTAGAAGGTAATGAAATTTCTCTCCAAGACACTCTAACGTTTCTGGTGTTAACCAGTCACACAGGCAGAACACACACATACACCTGGAAAAGCATGTATCTGGTTTGGGTACTGTTGCTGACAGGTTTGGGGTTTTTGCATATATGGGATACTCACACTGGCCAGCTTTTCTTCCAACAGTTCTCTTAGAAGTGCAAATCCTACTTACGGAGTTTATTATATCTAGCAATATTTAGGATGAATAGCACGTTCCCTGTGGCAGTCCTTCTGAACAGTTTGGGTCTAAACTTAAAATTGAATATCTCCTTCTTATTACCACTTTGCTCCCCCGTCCAGAGAAGAGAGAGCTGTCACAGCACCCAAGTGCAGAGCTTGGCTGTCTTGCTCCAGCTCGTGTGTTCAGCTTCAGAAGGCTTCAGCTCAGTTCCTGCAGTGGGTGAGCTGTCATGTTAATGTCCATACTTCTTCAATGGAGGCTCATTTGGTGTTGGACAGACAAGTCTTATGCCAGCCAGTGGACTGTGTGTACCACATGCTTGAGAGATGTTATCTGCTCTGTGGCGGCTTCCATCTTGATGACACTGAGGAATAAAGATGAAATATTGTGAGCTGATGCTTTGCCAAGAGTTAAGCTGAAAAGCCTGAGGACATGGGGAAGCGGGAGAGCATGGAATGAACCAGGGGGGAGCAGTCGTGCTGGTCAATGACCAGCAAGTTGTGCACTGACATGAATAAAGCAAGGAAGAACAAGCTGTATGTTCAATACTGCCTGAAGAAAATATGTTGTCTTTTTGGCAAGAAAGTAAATGATTGCACAAAATGCAGGAAGAGAACACACATCCAGATATGTTTTAAGTATGCACAATGCCACTTCATTAGAATTTATCTATTCAGTAACTGGACATACCACAGCTCTTTCGGTTCAGGTAGTATGTAAATTAAAAAAAAAAAAAGGGGTTAATCATTTCACTATATTTTACTGTGATTTTCGTGATTCTGACAATTTTTTTTTTCCTGTCTAATATTCAATTTCAAAAGCAGTTTTTAAATACCTTTGGTAATTGAGTTATATCCAATGCTTTGGTAACAGGTATCTTGGTGGATACAGTCTTCATACCAGGACGGATATTGCTGGAGACTCAGATTTCACTTGGTCAGTGCAGCATAGGAGAAATATTCTGACTCCTCTGGACATATTACCTTCCAAACAGACTCTGTGGTACCCTTCCTAAGAAAACCAGATGCTTTCTGGTGTATTAATTTTTGGCAGAGAAGTGAAACCAAACTGATTTCGAACTAGTTAAAAAGTCTGATTACCTGCCTTTTTGAAAAAGGGGAGATTTTGAATGCCTTTCTGCTGGATTTCGAGAGATGACATTTTCTAGCATAACCGCTTGTATGGTTGTTGTTGGTGTCTATTTATGTCAGACAAGTGTCCAAGGATCTCAGTGAAGTAGGTACTGTGTAGTTAGTAATCTGAAGAGGAAAAGAAGAGGAACAGAAATGTTGAGCAGAAAGTAAGCGTATTTGTTTGTTCCCAAATTACTGCCATGCCTGTGAGCTATAGTACATCAACATGGGCTGGCATGGTTTGGCCCTTCACACACTTGCTACCACCCTGTTCTCAAGAGGTGACTCAGATGGAAACTGCCAGGACTTCTGCAAAATCCTCCTTTGTGAGCACACTCATAATTACTTTCCTCGCCTGGAACGAGCTCTACTGCCTTACGTGAGAAAAGGTCACTGTTGTGCTTGTAGTAGGAACAGTTTATATAAACAACAAGCTTCACCACCAACATAATTTTACCTTAACATTTTCCCTTCTGTGTTTTTTATCTCCCTCCAAGCGCTGTTGGTCGCTCTATTGAAGATTCCCGTAATTTCAGCAGTAAGCCACAGCAGGCTCCTTTCAATCAACAGCAGCAGCGTCACAGCAAGCAACACCAGTAACACATTTCCCTCTGAGCAAGCACACTCTGACTTCATTCAGGCACACAATTGTGCTCCAAATCCCAAATCACCACCTCCCAGCCCAGCAAGACAAAGGCTGCAAACTGAGTTGAAACAAAACAGATAAGCAAGTTGAAACTTTTTTTTTTTTTTTCCTGCAGGAAAAGAACCCAGTTATTTGTACTTTGCCTACCTGTGGGAACCTTTCCTTTCCATGATCTTGCTGCAGAGTTTCTCCTCTCTGGGCCGAGAGCCCAAGTCCTTTGGGTGGGAAAGATGATCCTTCTTTGACTTGTAGTTGAAAATTTCCTGTGTTTCTCAGGAGATGTGAAGACACTGCAACTTTTGGGAACCTTGGTACCAAATGAAATAGTTTTGAAAAGCTGTCTTCAGTGGTGTTAATCAGATATCTGCTTCAGCGCAACAGAAGCAGGAACCGTGTTTTCTTCAGCTTTATTTATTTAATTTCCAATTCACTATTTGCATCACAACTTTAGCCTCATTTTCCATCTTGAAGGTACAATGGAACTTTTGTTATAGAAAACACACACATAGGCAGAAGAACAGATGCTGCAGGTGGCAGTCACTACTGAGCATTGGCATTTCTTCAGCAATGAGACCATTTGTAAATCACTACTCATAACTGTTTGCTGATAAGCAGAATCATAGAATCATGGAATAGAATCATAGAATACCAGGTTGTAAGGAACCTCAAGGATCATCTGGTCCAACCTTTCCTGATGAAAGCACAGGAGACAATCACCTTTATATGCACCCAAAATGATCCTACCAAAAACTGGTGCCATTTCTAGAGTTTTAGCAGGATTTATAATTGTCTGTGAATGTCACCATTCTCACAAATGAAGTCTAAAGC